>NC_060142.1:89287610-89593027 GCF_021461385.2 Schistocerca piceifrons
AGACCTCACGCCCCACGTGTTGAGCAATTCGGCGGTACGTCCACCCGGCCTCCCGCATGCCCACTATACGCCCTCGCTGAAAGTCCGTCAACTGCACATACGGTTCACGTCCACGCTGTCGCGGCATGCTACCAGTGTTAAAGACTGCGATGGAGCTCCGTATGCCACGGCAAACTGGCTGACACTGACGGCGGCGGTGCACAAATGCTGCGCAGCTAGCGCCATTCGACGGCCAACACCGCGGTTCCTGGTGTGTCCGCTGTGCCGTGCGTGTGATCATTGCTTGTACAGCCCTCTCGCAGTGTCCGGAGCAAGTATGGTGGGTCTGACACACCGGTGTCAATGTGTTCTTTTTTCCATTTCCAGGAGTGTATTCCACATGGCCGGCCAGAGTGGCCGAGCGGTTCTAGGCGCTACAGTCTGGAACCGAGCCACCTCTACGGTCGCAGGTTCGAATCCTGCCTCGGGCATGGATGTGTGTGACTTCCTTAGGTAAGTTAGGTTTAAGTAGTTCTAAGTTCTAGGGGACTGATGACCTCAGCAGTTAAGGCCCATAGTGCTCAGAGCCATTTGAACCATTTTTATTCCACGATGTCCCACTACTAATTTCGCACTTTTTCATCCGAAATTGGTCAAGAAAAAAATATATTGCGTTACTTACTAAACGCCTCTCGTAAGGTAAGACTTGCTTCATCCGCCGCAGTTGCTGAAGATGTAAGCTGGGTTGGCTATATTAAGGCGCATAAAGTATTTCCTGGACCAGTTTTATTTTACTCATCCTGTAGAACACTTAAGTGCTCAAAATATTCTAATATGGCACAGTTCAGCCCGACACAAACGCACTGTGCAAATGACATGAGCTGTGGGATTCCAGATTTTCATTTCCTGCGGTGTGCTCTCTGCATTACAGCAATACTCGACGCGCTAGAAGGACGCTACGGACTATTTACGCCAGATCTCCTGTCATGGACAGTCGGATTTCAACACATGATCACCCGAATCTGGAGGCTAGAGTTGAAAGCTGGCGAAACACCGCCAGGAACTTCCTGGAATACATCCAGCAGCGTCGGAAAGGGGACGAGAGCGGGAGAGTAGCGTAGTTGGAAAAATACCGTGGAAACGGCGAAGTTTTCATTATGGGATATGCACGAACATTCCTAGAAAAGCAATTACCGTTGGATATTTCCCTCTCCAGGAACGGGAGTTTGTCGAAAGGGACGAGGGGGCGGGGTAATAACATGATATTTAAGTTAATGACGTTTTGGTAGCCAGACTAGATGCGGCCGTAGAACGATAAAGATCACAGAAATCTCGCCAGCATCAAAGCAGGCTGTCACATGCCGTTTCGATGTACTGAAACTCCGTCCGAACTCACCTCTGAAGGCTCAACGGTATCGACCGACCGCTGTGTCATCCTCAACAGTGTGCGTCACTAGAAGTGTACTACATGGAGGGGCACGTGGCCAGCACAACGGTGTCCCGGCTGTTGGTAGTTTCCGTAGCCACAGCCGCTACTTCTCAATCATGTTGCTCCTCAGTTGGCCTCACTAGGGCTGGGTGCACACACATTGCCGATAGCGCTCTGTGGACCCAGATGGTCACCAGTCCAAGTGCTACCCCAGACCGATAGCTCTTAACTTCTGGGATCTGACGGAAACCGGTATTACCAATGCGGAAAGGCAGTTGACTTGATGTACCTGGGTGCACTTCGAATCTTACTTCTGACGCAAAGTTCCAAAGTACGCGCCAGACGCTACACGGTGAAATGGTTGACACACAAGTGCCATTGCTTGAATTTTTGTGAAACGTGAAGAAGCAACTACTGCAACTCTTCACTCGGCGTAAGGAGAGTAATTGCATTTCAGCTAAGCTCAGTCAATCTGCACAAAATCTGTAGCCATTCCTCAGTTTTGTTTTCGTATGTGTGAATGTGTGGGGATTCCCAAGGGACCAAGCTGAGGTCATCGGTCCCTAGTCTTGCACACTACTTAAACTAACTTATGCTAAGAAAAACACGGACACCCATGCCCGAGGGAGGTCTCGAACCTCCGGCGGGAGGGACCACGCCGTCCGTGACATGGAGCCTCTAGCCCCGGGGCCAACCCACGCGGCTTGTTTTCATGGTTTACGTCCAGTCCCTTTCATTCAATTCACTGCGGTATGTGCAGTTGACTCGCGGAAATACAAAGATACATGCAGTATTTTGTGAACTATTAAATTATTCTATCATCCAAGTTGATAACTTCCATTCGTTTAAAATAATGAAAATAATTGACAGCAGAATTTCGGCCTCCAACACACGAAAGTAAAAAGGCAGTGCTTTATTAGAAGAGGATCTGCTAAAGGTCGAGATAACAGTTCGAAACCCGATCAGGCACATATATTTATTCAGCCACTAGGGTTTTTATCGCGCTAAGAAAATAATGAATTTCACACACATTACAGTAAGGTGCGGCACAATGGTGCGGATAACAGAACTCACTAACATTAAATACAAATGCCGGACCACTTTCATTCGAAGCTCAGGCTGTTATAACTAACTAGAGTCTCATGACCTTACTCGTAATACCACGACCTGCAACCTTGCCTTTCGCCCAAGACTGGTAGTCCAGCGAGGTGGTGTTCTGTGAAAATGGGAAAGTGGGAGAGTTGTGTCAGGATGGATTTTGAAGTTCTTCATATTCGTGAATAACAATACATTTTCTTTCTTTATAATGTGGTAACAGCACCGTACTTATGTGGGGGAAGGCAAGGATATCGTAGGCACGTATATAGTTCGCGGAATGTAATACAAGAACGGTTTTTTTTAACTTAAGACCGGTCACGAAATTTTTGGTTGAACAAAGTAGCCTATTTATAAAGAGCCATAATCGTCCCCTATCTGTTAAGCCAAATCATTATGTCCACCTGTCTAATAGTATCTTTGTAAGGCAATACAGAAGCGATTCTGCCTGGCACGAATTCGGCTAGTCACTGATAGGTTAACGGAGGTATGTGTCACCAGGTGACTAAGCACGGCTCGTGCACAGGAGTGCTCTGTCATTCTACTCAACCCAGTGCCACGTTGCTTTGCCCTTATAACATAGACCGTTGCCCTACTGGAAAATGCCATCGTCGACAGAGAAGATCGAAGGGACGCAGGTGGCCTTAACAGTATTCCCGTTAGCGACAGCTGTCGTGGTGACTGCTACCACACGACCAATGGAAACCGAAGTGAAAGCCCCTCATTCTAAAACTTGTGTCTGTTTATTAAACTATGCGCGACCACAGCTGTTTCTTCAACTTTTCTGTACCTAATGTGCCAACGTTCAACACAACGATTTACGAAAGACCTTATGGACTGCCCCTTATAAATTCTTCTACACTCACGAGAAATATTATAAATACGTACTTTCACCCCGTATTTTGTTTAAAGAGAGGGCAACATTTTTTTTTCAATTTTCCTGGTTAGCCGGAAGTCCGCTCTAGTTATTTAACTCTTAAGAATTCTACCTATCCTACTCGTTGCTGCACTGCAGAATGAAATCTGAGTTGTATTTGGTCCTTCTGGTTTGGTTGATTGACATTGCGTACTGGTTTCCTCAACAAAGTTTACCTAACGTCACGGACTGAAAACCCGTTCCTTCCGAATACCGTCGACAAACGATTAATCTCATAGCCTAAGTGGTCCTTACTCCAAATAGTCTTGGTTCTGTACCTTGCTGTGTTCAAAATAGCTGTCTTCTGATCTGTATGATGAAAGCTACGCCCATTGAAATATAGGTCCGTATGCGCTGGTTTTCCATACACAGAGTGCTCGAATGGTCACCTGCTTTCTGCCTGACGAACACGTGTAAGGAAAGCAGCTTCCCGTCCTTCTCCAACATAGCTTCAAATCCTACTTTTATGTATATACCGTTGATAATGCCAATGACTGCCGCAGCACCTCACTGACGTGCTGTCAGATTAAAAATATATCGTCAACATATCTGAAGAAGCAGTATCGATGGAGGGGGTCAGCGTTCAACACTCGTTCTTCGAAACATTCCATAAAAAAATTAGCCATGACTGGTGACAGCGGCGAACCGACGGCTGTATCGTCAGTCACTTCATAATAATTTCCACTACACTAAAAGAGCTATCGCACTGCCGTGCAGCAGCCTCGCATCAAAGAAATCAGTGCGCCAACGATCTATTGGCCACGCTCAGAGAGGGACAAACTTATGAAAACACTATTTTTGGCGGTCTAGATGGCACATATTTCCGAAACTAAGACCGGTTTTGGTTTCATCGAGCCATCTTCAAGATGGCTTCAACAGTAACCCATCAGATTCTCTGAGAAATATGCATGCTGTATCATAGAGCAATAGTCAGATGTTAATATGGCTCAATAGAACCAAAATCGGTCTTAACTTCGTAAATATATGCCATATAGATAGATAATATATATAGGCTGTTCTAAAATTTCCCTTAAAATCTCCTAGGACTTGTACAGGGGACTGAGTAAGCAATAATTTGATTGGGAACCCACGTCCGGAAATGAACCGCTTCAGTGCTACAGCCGTTTGAAAACTTGTTTATTAGGTCGATGTGCAACAGGATAGTCATGGTGGGGGATGCTTACGTCGGACCGGCTGATGTAATTTGACGTCTATTCTACCTCTCTGAACCTGTTCGAGCCTCATTCACGTGTTTGTGAGTCTTAGAGCAACTTCGTTTGAGTACACTTTTGCAAAATACACCTACAAGATCCTTCTGTATGGCAAACCACCGTAATGGAAAAGCTGCTCGTCGCCTGTGTGTACCACACCATTCGCAGGTACAATGCTTGGTGGTCGGCACATCGAACCTTATTTGTAGTGGATCGGAATGCTAACCCCCCTCTGAAAAGGACAAAAACGCTTGAAATTTATCTGTAAACAACAGTTTTTGGGAAAATTGGTTATGTTTCTAGCTTTCTATTTTGTTATTCATTAGTGGAATTGTAAAACAAGTGATATACTGGGTCACTACATGTAAAAGGGTCGCGTCATCAACATGTTTTCAAATAGTTGTAGCACGGAAACGGGACAATTCAGGACATGGGTTCCAGTTCAAAATATTATCTACTCAGTCGCCTCTAGAAGTCCTAGAACTTTGTAAGGGGAATTTAGAGCAGCCCGTATACAGAGGATATCACGGGATAACTGCACATATTTCTGTTGATGACTGAGAACAGTGTACTAAACAACGTTGCGTCAGAATTTACTTCATTTGCAGACTAAGAATTATAGCTGTTACGAGTACTGTGTTTTTAGGTTGGGTAGTACCTCAAAGCATGCGTGGGATGGGAAAGCCATTAATGTTTATTTTAACCAGGGCATCAGATCAGGTATTGAAGTGTGGGCATGTGGAAGCAAAACAGTTAGTCTATCCTGTGTCCAGTTACTACAGTGCAGAAAACAAGTGCTAAATCATGTGATATGTTTGCAGGAATACACACTAAAGTGGATACATACTAAAGTACCCATGATGAGAATGTTAGTACCTATACTCCTAACACAATATATTTTAGAACCATTGATTGCTGATTTTCTTGAGAATAAGACAATACATCAACTTTTGTGAAACTGATGAAGGTTCAGTTATACGGGACGAAGATTCTGAATGAAGACGAAGTAAATTCTTCTGAACGCAATGGCCGTTGTCTACAGTGCGTATGCTGAACATTTTTTTAAAGACACCTTGTATTCCTTTTTAACATAAACAGCCATACAAAGATACGTGGTAATGAACTTGCTAAAAGCCAAACGCACACCTTACGTAGGTTTCATGGAAAACTATGTAACTGAATCGCTGGCCCCCAGATTTTGGCAGTATCTTTGGCGGAACCCTTTGCTCAGAGAGACGGCCCGTTTCGGGTGACAGAGGCAGGCAGCTACAGAATTCCATCCGATCTGCCGGGCTGTCGGCCTGATATGCGGACGTGTCAGCTGACAATCTCACCGCCCACCCGTGAATTATATTGCGACTGATTAGATCGCGGCTGTCACGACGCCAAACTAGATTCGTGCGCGGCCGCGGCGGCTAATTTTTCGAATAAGATTAAATTATAACACATGTTTTATTCATTAATTTGAGGGGATAAAGGGCACGGTGCGTGTCACACCGGCGCGGGTGCAGCGGTATCAGTGTTTGAAAAATGGCCGATTCATTAGTCGTATCGCTGTGAATTAAGCATATATATCGGCGCGCCACGCGGCGGATGAATAATGTATGTCCGGGCCCAGAGGTAGAGGTGTGTCTGGGTTGCCTACGAGTCAGGGGCAGGCGAACGATGTTCACCTCGGCGCTCTCATATTCAGGAATGTGTCTCTCTGTTAATTCTTTAATGTTGCATTGATTTCCCACTACTTTTCATTCATAGCCCCTCGTCATTTGCTACCTTTCTTTCAGCAAATTTTCCTGCGCCTGTCATAGACAGTTTTCATGTCATATGCAAGCGTTTTCTCTGGTGTTAGGTGGGAAACAGTAACCTGTCCTCAGTCATCAACACAAATAGATACACTTACGTGCCTAACACCCTGTATATATAAAGTGTCTATCTAGATGGCATATACTTCTAAAGTTAAGACCGATTTTGGTTCTAGTGAGCCACATTGATTTCCGAATACTGTTGTAAGATGCAGCGTGGAAATTGCTGATGCATTCTGATTGGTTTCTTTTGTAGCTTACATACCGTTCATTGTTCGACGCTCGACGCGATACTCAGAGGGTGTGGGAGGTGGAATATCGGTTTTTATGGTTTTTAAAGACTTTTATCCGTTTTGATGAGCGGTCTTGGCTAGCGGAGTGGGTAAATTTAATACAGATGTTAAAAAACTCTATAAACTTTGCAAAGTAGCGGTAGCGCATCGACAGACCAATTCGGATTCAGTTTGAAAGCTAAAATGCGGGCTCCACCCACACACATTGCAGAAGCACTAGTTTAAGTCGTTTCATCATTAGAACTATTTTACCCACAAGAATCTTCACTGCATGGAATATATTTACAAATGTTCATCCACGCCACGTCCTCAATGTGGTGCCTTTTTAGTATAACAGGTAAGGAAGATAAACACATACAAAAGACAGTAACAACTTCGCAATCACTTACCTTGTAACCATGTCGTCCTTTTAAAACGTGGCATGTTAGCATCAGTATTTCACCAAAACTAAACCAGTATATACTGAGTGCAAATATTAGTAGCGACACAGTCTTGTAAGTACGTATGCCATGCCACTGCTCCGCAATGAAAACCCGTCCAAACGTCAAAACATGTACTAAAAAATGTTTCAAATGGCTCTGAGCACTGTGGGACTTAACTTCTGAGGTCATCAGTCCCCTAGAACATAGAACTACTTAAACCTAACTAACCTAAGGACATCACACACATCCATGCCCGAGGCAGGATTCGAACCTGCGACCGTAGTGGTAGCACGGTTCCAGACTGTAGCGCCTAGAACCGCTTGGCCACCGCGGCCGGCAAACATGTACTAGACAAGCAATGGTATCCGGACTCCCCTATGTACAATGGAACTGACATTCAGGTTTCACGAGAGGTGGCTCTATCCGTACAAACGGGGGCGAGGAATATTGTGTTGCCAGTATAGAAGTCATAACAGAAGAATGGATGGGACAGGAAAACTCATTGACTTCGAACGTTGACTTCTCACTATCGGTCATCTGAGTAACAAATCCATCATGGATATTTCAGCCTTTCCGACTCTGCCCAAGCCGACTGTTGGTGATGTGATTGTGAAGTGGAAACGCGGAGGAATAACCACAGCTAAAAACAGCAGGCAGAGTTGACGTACTGACGTACAGGGACAGTCGAATGTAGCGGAGGGTGGCTGTAAAACTCCCATTAAATCAGCAGAAGGAATCGCTCGTGTGTTCCAAAGCGCTGCCAGTTGTCCAGCTAGCACAGTGGAGGTGAGCAGGGTGTTAAAAAGAATGACGTACAGCGCTCGAGCAAAGGCCACTCATTACTGTGGTCAGTGCTAAACGACTGTTGAGGTAACGTCACCGGACGGTCCATGACTTGAAATGATGAATTTGCAGTAATGGTTGGTTGGTTGGTTTTGGGGAAGGAGACCAGACAGCGCGGTCATCGGTCTCATCGGATTAGGGAAGGACGGGGAAGGAAGTCGCCGTGTCCTTTGAAAGGAACCGTCCCGGCATTTGCCTGGAGCGATTTAGGGAAATCACGGAAAACCTAAATCAGGATGGCCGGACGCGGGATTGAACCGTCGTCCTCCCGAATGCGAGTCCGGTGTCTAACCACTGCGCCACCTCGCTCGGTCTTGCAGTTATGGACTACGCTACACAGTGTGTTAATCCGATGGAACGGTTTGTGTTTGGCCAATACCTGGAGAACACCGCTTACCATCATGTGTAACGCCAACCGTAAAGTACGGAGGATATAGTCTTCCGGTAAGGGCGTGATTTTCGTGGCGGGGGTGCAGTCACTTTAAAAGCTAAATGGTAATGGATATGAACACACTTTACGAAACTGTTTATTGGATACAGCGGAACAACAATTTGGAGACGATGATAATCAGGACGATAGCAGTACTCTGTGCGACAGTGGTCTGTGGACAGCAACATTCCTGGAATTGACTGACCTGTCCAGAGGATCTTGCTTCACCGAATGTCGCCTTTGCGGTGAATTAGAACGTTGACTTCATTCCAGGCCAACCGCTCTGGTTTCGGCGCTTGAGAAAGAATGGGCTGCCATTTTCCACAGGTATTTACATACCTCAGTGATGCTGTCCCCAACAGAATTCAAGCGGTCACAAAGCCGAAGAGTACACATACCCGATATTAATGTCAACTAACAAGTGTCCGGATACTTTTGGTAATATATCATACGCAGCACTTCTAAGCATCCCGAGTACTTTATCTGGCAATCAAATATATTACCAAGGATCAAAAGAGTCAGATATCCTGTTAATGTGTCAGGATTGGCCAGGAGGGGAAAGCAGTAGGCACCAGTTGAGGTGAAGAATAAAACATAGTTTAAACTGTATGAACTCTTAATGCCGTAAAGAAAGGCAGGCCTGGAGAAGGCTCCGAGACTGAATGGGCAGCCGCCCTAGAGATTAAGTAGGTGAGGAGGGCGTCTGGTCGGTTTGGAAGCTGCCAGCAGAAGAGAGCGCACGGCGTGTCCTCTCCCGGCAGCCGGCCGCGGTTCCACCCCCCACTTGACCACCTCCAGGCCTCCCTATTGGTCGGTCAGATCGTAAGGCGCGCAGTTCGGTAGCGTTACCTCGTAAGCAACACGTGAGTTTAGCTGCTGATGGTTCAACACGTGAGTTTCAGGGTGGTTGTATCCGGTTCTGGGCAACGTGACTGAGACGCTGCAACTTACCTCCAGGCAGAAGGCACTGACGAACATCAAGTGAAAAAATAAAAATCAGACTTTATACTGATAAATCAATTCAGTATGGGCCCTCACTGTACAATCCTCTAGGGAAATCTCAGAAATCAAAACATCATTTTTTCTCGCCACGTAAATAAACTTTGAATTTATCTGTAATTGGATTAAAGTTCATAGCTTATCTATCTCTGGATGATCGTTCGAACTGTGTACGTTTTTTCGGGGGTGTTACATACCTGTGATTCCTTTAATAATTGTAATTCCTTTGTTTCGTCGTTACAGTACGTGAATTACCGAGTGATGTTGCGTATCTTTTGACGTTCGGACGTGTTTCCTGGTTGAGGAGCGGCAGAGTAAAAATTTCTAAACAAGCTTTCACTCTCTTCACACAGTCATTTATTTTTGCTGAAGTACAGACGGAGATGAAAAAGTTTGTAAGAAGAGTACATAAATGCAACACGACATACCTTCTAAACGCGTACTTCTGCATTAAATATCGCTGATTTTAAATTTTAGCTTTCAAGATGAGCATATCCACCATCTCACATACCAAAGTTCAGATTATTTTGGTCGATGTGCGCACTGCAGCTGCCCACTGTAGTCTGTATGTGATGAAGCATGGCTGAGTGCATTGCGGTAGGTTTGCTGGCACCGATGTCGACGTTGAAGTTCTCGAAATCCTCGCCTGTTACGTTACGAACCTCTAAATGACGTGAATAATCGAACTTTGTCCATCAATTTATAGCTTTTATTAGATATACAATGGTATAGTGTGCAGTTCATGTAACATCATTAATAGACCGCACTTTCTCCATCAAACTATAATTATTGATTATATATGTACTGTGAACATACTGCAACCATTTTCAGAGAGTTAACAACATACAAAAAAAAGGGTATTATTTCATGCAGAATAATGTAAGAGAAAAAAAAAGTGGTTCAAATGGCTCTGAGCACTATGGGACTTAACTTCTAAGGTCATCAGTCCCCTAGAACTTAGAACTACTTAAACCTAACTAACACACATCCATGCCCCAGGCAGGATTCGAACCTGCGACCGTAGAGGTCGTGCGGCTCCAGACTGTAGCGCCTAGAACCGCTCGGCCACCCCGGCCGGCCAGTGTAAGAGACACACAATCAATGCTCCATCGGCAATATTGCAAGGGGATTTTCATACCAGGACAGTTAACTGACCCCATTGTTTTCCAAGCGATGTGACATTTATTTCTGAGTGATGTCAAAAGAAAAGGCGAGCGAAAATAATCTCCATACTCTCGATATGTTACAAGACACTATTCCGCTTTTGGTTTAAGTGATTTTTGCACCCGAAATTTGAGTGTTTGAGAACTTGTTCAGAAGATAACCTTGCCACTGAAGGTACGTTAACTTAGTAAACCTATTTGAACACAAGTAGGCTTAATTTAGTCTTACTGTGCCTCAGGCCCCCATCATGGGCCGGCCAGTTGGCAGAATCCCCCCCTCCCTTGCTGAGTGGGTCACCCCGACCCATTCCCCTTTACATATCAAATGAATTCGCAGTTACCAATAAGAGCTACAGTCAGCTGTAGAATGGAATGACGACGATGAAAATTTGTGCCGAACCGGGACTCGAACCCGAATATCCGGCTTATCGCGAGAGGTCGCCTTACCACTTGGCTATCAGCATTCGACTCACGGCCAGACCCAAACTTCCATATGTTATCAAACAAGCGTCTACGTCCTTAACTCGTGCATCCATTATGTATATTCCCGTACAGGTCAAACGTTATAATTGAAAGTCGCTTGTCTTGTGTTCACAGATAAAAACGATATTGCTGTACATGTATTATTCTGAGTACGATGGAATGTTCCTCGGGACATGCATACAAAGGTCGAGGACCCATGGTTTTCATTGCCGTCATTCCATTCTATAACTGATGGTAGTCATTATTCGAAATTGCGAATTCATATTATGAGTTTCGTAACAGCTGTGGTCGCCGCAGTGCCTGTTCCTTTGGGCATGCATGCATGTGGGCGATTTTATAGTGGTTGGGTCTTTGGTGTGGGTACATCGGTTTGCTAGCGGAGCTCCACCTGCTTGCACCCACCGCTAGCCCTGAGGGGCGGCGATGAAGTTTGCCGACCAATTGGGCTGTGAATGGGAGGCTCTAGTTTATAACACAACTCGCCGAACCATCATGTGGCAGCTTCCGAGGGAACTACTGTATAATAGCCATACATATCCCGTGGGCTTTCGCTTATCTTACTTGAAATACTATGTGCATTTTGGTCCTAAAAAACACCAAAACGAGTAGTCTTTCGTCTATGTCTTGTGTGCAAAACCTGCCGACTAATGTACATAAAAACAGAGCTTAACCCACCTCTAACTTTAAGTGTTTTTTATTTTTAATTTACGACGGATTTCGGATGTGTTGTTCCATTTTCTGGTGGCAGTTTTGGTGTTTAGATCAGGTGCATTGTTCCTAGGAACACGTCGTGTGTACGAAACACTGCAGATATTTCGACGTCGTTGGCTTCTCATTAATGCAGCATCTGAGCTAAACAGAGGAATCAGCTCCTGAAAACAAAGCAAAGCGTCTGAAAAACGCCGTAAATAAAACAAAATATAATATTTGTTTTTTTTTTAATATTTTACAGTGATAGAAAGTTCTTACGAAACACGTGTATGAGTAAGACCAACAAATGATTTTATATTTTTGGATGTGACGTCCGCCAGTTATGCAAAACACCGTTTCCTCAGTACCCAAACATGTTTCGGCATCACTGTGCCATCATCAGTGGGTTTTCGTTTTTTTTATATATTCTGCATTGTGAACATTTTCTTAAATGATTATAAAATTATGTGCATTTTTACTTCAAACAACAGAACATTTCTTTTTGTAAATACCTTTACATCTGGTGTGCATGAGCTTTCTGGATAAACTTTTGCGTTAATTACTACAAGTAGCTTGTCATCTGCAACCAAACGATGTTGATGAGAAAGCTTTTTGCTGGGAGTTGACCTATCTTCTAGAATGTAATTTAGTTTTTCGCGATGTTTTCGCGCCTATTTTCGTATTTACTTACGTTTTCGTGTGGCAATCGCTTCCATTCTCCACATCATGCTGAGATGTTATGATGCATACGTAACTATAACAAGTATTTTCCACAAATAACGTAGTAAGATACTTTTTCACTACACCAGAACACAGTGTGATTGTGGTTTGTTATGTGTTCAAAAACGGTTCAAATGGCTCTGAGCACTATGGGACTCAACTTCTGAGGTCATCAGTCGCCTAGAACTTAGAACTACTTAAACCTAACTAACCTAAGGACATCACACACATCCAAGCCCGAGGCTGGATTCGAACCTGCGACCGTAGCGGTCGCGCGGTTCCAGACTGTAATGTTATGTGTCCGAGCCCAGTCAGTGTTCTTTGATCACCAGGGAGTTCGGCGCCAAATTTGAATTTCGTTTGTATTTTATCATTGTGTGTGTGTGTGTGTGTGTGTTTTCTGTGTGCTTCCTTAAGTGTGTGTGTTGTCTTTTATATGGTATTCCTTTTGTGTGTAAATGGTGCGTCTTTGCAGATTTTAGTGTACCTATTTTTCGTGCATGTGTGTGTATGTGTGGGGGGGGGGGGTGCGTGTGCGCGTGTGTGTGCGTGTGTGTAGACTTTATCTGTTTGTGCTGCTTTTATTTGTAAAGTTCAAAATGGCTCTAAGCACTATGCGACTTAACTTCTGAGGTCATCAATTGCCTAGAACTTAGAACTAATTAAATCTAACTAACATAAGGACATCACACACATCCATGCCCGAGGCAGGATTCGAACCTGCGACCGTAGCAGTCGCTCGGCTCCAGACTGGAGCGCCTAGAACCGCACAGCCATTCCGGCCGGCTTGCAAAGTTCCTGTAATGTTTTAAATAGTGTGCCCTTGCAGAGTGTAGTGTATTCGTTTAAGACCTGTTTTCCTTCCGCTATTGCCTTCTGTATATGGAAGTTTTCCTCAATGGTCAGTTTGCTGTATAGGCTGTGGCTAGGTTTTAGTATTCTTAAGTCTGTTTCTATTGTGGTTGGGTGGCGATTGTTGGTTACAAGGAGGTCAGCAAATGTGCCATGGGAGCTGCTGCTTTTCAAACAAAGCTCTGAGATGTTCCGAACATCTTGTTTTGAAGTTTCTGCATGTTTGTCCAATGTATACTGACTGGAAAGTGTTGCATGTGAGTTCATATATTCCTGATCTGTTAAATTTATCCATGGGTGCTTCTTGTGTTCTGATCTTTTTCTGTGTTGTGTGCTCCATCCTGTATCCTGTTTGGATTCCCTGTTTCTTTAATATGTCGCCTATTCTGTGAAAAATCTTATTATCGTAGGTGAGTATGTGCCATTTCGTTTTGTGTGTGTGTGGTTGCTCTGTTGTGTCTTGTGTGTGGTCATTGTTTGTGTTGTGTGTTGTTCTGTGCTGGGTGATTTTATAATGAGTTGAGTAGTGCTATTGAAGGAAACGAGCCCTCTGTAAGTAGGCTGCAGCGAAAGAGGATGAGGAGGACTAGTAGGAGGAGAAGAGACCAAAAGAGGCCACGGGAGGGTCCGCTGTGGCCGCAGGAGCTGAGCTCAAAGTGGATCCCGGCGGGGCCGGGCCAGCTAATGACCGCCTCGCGTGCGCCGGCGCGCCGGGGCCTCTGCTGCCGGAACACCTCGCAGCCGGCCAACACCGGCCACTCCAGAGCCCGGGGCACTGTACCCGGCGCCGCTGATTAATTATTGGCTCTCACCAGGCGCCACCGAGCCGACTTTTAAGCTTCTTAAGGCCCACCCTCTGGCCGGAAACGGCGACACGGAAGCCTTTCTGTGATACCTCCGCTCGGCCGCTGGTGTTACTTAACGATTCGTTTGCCTATCCGAGACTTCCGCTTTCTGTGTTCGCTCTCAGGCAACGCAAAGCGAGTCTTGAGTTCCTAATCAACCGAAGAAACGCGCTGTTCCCGATACAAAGCTATTGGAAAGACCTAATTCCGTGTCTTGCTTCTCTTGAGTTCACTTTTTTTCTATGTTCCTCAGGCCACCTTATTGGATGCGGTGGAGAATGCTTTGCGTACCAATGTCACTTCCCGTCTTCTCTGTTCTAGTCACGGCATGAACGATTGCTGTAAGCACCCATGTGAACACGAACCTCTCAAACTTTTTCTTCATAGTCTCCTCCGGAGGTGTAATATATTGATTCACTCATCATCAATAAAGTACACCACGATGGACAGCACCTCTTGAAACCTTCCCGTCTCCTCTGTATCTCTTTTGTTATCGATAATCTTCCCTTTTACAATAAACTATGAAACCTTTCCTAAGGATTTCTATCTCTTGCTTAATAATAACAAATGAATTCTTCCCTTTGAAATCTATTCTCTTTCTCTATCTTCGCATACAAATTTAATTGCTGCTTATTAAAAGTGATTTTCTGATTATTTCGACGAAACATAGAATGTGTCGTCGTCGTGGCCCTCAGTCGTTATCTGCAATAACCCAAAACTGTTCCTCACCTTTTTTACTGTTACTGGATCGCCATCTGACTGCTACATCGAACTGCGACATGAATATACTTACTCTGTTTTACTATACTCTATTAGCTGCTGGTGGGCTTTCATAATAAGTGGCTGTATTTATTACCAAAGCTGACGTTATTCTTTAATTAATTTGACTGAAGTTACGTAATCATAGTTAAACTTTTTCTTGGCAACAATAATATTTAGAATAGTTTTACGTTGATGGTTTTGGGATGTATTATAATTAGAAATGCAATATTGCTGGCAAAAGTTAATTATATTCTGAATGAAATTATTTTACAAACGTTCAAATGGGACATCATTTTTACAATAATCTTACAACTAGCAATGCGCAAACATACCTTTAGTAGTCTTGAGTTTCTCAAAAAATTAATTCAATACTATTAGTTCCTCTTATTATAATAGTTACCTGATGTGTCTGTACATCCGTTTATAATCTCTTGTAAATCATAGCTGGTGGCTGGCAGGCACACCGCTCCTCTCAACCTCTCGCTTCAGACCTGCTACCGACTCGCTTCACATTTCGCTTACTACTGACTTCCTACGAACACTGAGGTGCGGTCTCTCCTGCCAACAATGCTTTCTGGTGCAGACAATCCCTGCTACCATTACAAATGTACCAATGCGCGGTCTTTCCCGCTCTTTTCATAAAATGTGTCCATACGCGGTCTCTCCCGCCCTTTTTAAAATTATATCAATTTGCGGTCTCTCTTGCCAACAATACTTTGGTGCAGACATTCCCTGCTACCACAATTATTTCCAACATGACAAATATTAATTATTTCTACTTAATCCTATTAATAAAATATAAACATCTTTAAAAAATTGTGGTTTGACAATAGACAATAGAAATATACACGTCTTACACTCTCTTGCAACGGCTGCCAGAGGGGTTGACTGAGCATCGCCGTGACGCCTTCCTGCATACCAAATGAAACTATAACGAAACCCGCTGCACTTCCTCATATCTTCTCCATTTCCTTTATCAGTCAAAGAGTGTCGAGGAATATTCAAGTATTGGTCATGTAAGGATTTTGTAAGCTACCTCCTTCGGATTTATTTTTTGTGAAAGCTAAGATCGCTTAAGTTTAAGACTTTTTTCTAATTTCGACAAAATCGGGCTTTCATCTTCAGATTAGCATTACACTTTGCGTAACGTTGACATGCACGTGCCGTCGACATTTTGAGAACAAAGTGTACATACATTAAAAATCCACATAGTTTGTCATTTATAAAAGTTTCTTAATGTATTTACACTTTGTTCTCAAAATGTCGACGACATATGTATAGGAACATACAACCAAAGTGTACTGCCGATCTGAAGATGACAGCAAGATTCTGTCGAAACAAGTAACTGGAATGAAGGTCTTAAAAATCAAACGATCTTGGCTTTCACACACACACGCACGCACACACACACACACACACACACACACACACACACACACACACACACACACTAATATATATGAGATCGCCACAACCACAAGTTATATATCTCCTTTGCGGTGGATTACTGGTCCTGCGGATTCTTCAGATGAATCTGTCTTGCGTCTGCCTTACCTTCGATCAGTTTTATATGGCTCCATACACATGCTCCCAGATATTTAACAGACGCGACTGCACTCATCGACTGTTAGCCAGTTGTGTAAGCAAACAGATGTTGTTGCCTATTTATACAAAACATGCAATGCTCCTTCATGTTAGATGTAAACTGCCAATCTCCATACAAGCATCTACTGATACAACAGCGTAATACAGGCTTCCGAAATTGTCGGCAATGTCTTACATATATTGAGATTCCTCTCGTTTAAGAATAATAAATACATTGGCGACAGAGAAACAAATACTTGGTAACATCGGATATAAATTTAAATGTTTCGTGAGGGTACTGTTATTGAGTTCAGACTAGAAGAGAAATTTGAAGTTTTGTGCTATAGGAAAATGTTCCAAGTTAGATCGAATATTCAAGAAGTAGGCCAGCGGCATTGTCGCAGTGGTAACACCGATTCCCCTCAGATCACAAAAGCGCTGTCGGACTGGGTTAGCACTTCGATAGGTGACCATCCCTTCTGGTGAGCGCTGTTGGCAAGAGGGGTGCACTCAGCCCCGTGAGGCAAAGTGAGGAGCTACTTGACAGAGAAGTAGCGGCTCCGGTCTCGTAAACTGACTTACGACCGAAAGAGCGGTGTGATGACCTCATGGCCCCTGCATATCCGCATCCAGTGGTGCCTGTGGGCTGAGAATGATACGGCGGCCGGTCGGTACCTTAGACCTCCACGGCCTGTTTGGGCGGAATTTTAGTTTTTATTTAAGAAGCACGTGTTGAGAAGAAAATAAGTTTTTGTCACAGTTTGGCTAAAAGAAGGGAACAGTTGACAGGGTACTTCCTAAGGCATTAAGAGATCGTCAATTTGGCACCAAGGAAGTGTGGAAGGCAAAATAGTAGGGGACACCAACGCTTGATGACAGAAATGATATCTGCAAAGTCTTAACACTTCCTCTATGCGTGCGCACTGGGGAGACTAATTTTTTGTGCGGTGATCGTACAATACTGTGGCGAGATAGCAGCAAGAATTCCTTTACGGGACATGAGCGAGCATTGTAGGTGGTAGATTGTGAACGAAGCATGCTGTTGCTACACATATCACGCTAAAGACAGATGTCTGCTGGTAGCAGCCGTTTCCTTAGGATACTAAATGGACGTAACTGTACTGTAGAAATGACACTGTGACAACAGCGTGGGTTCAAAGTCGCTGACCAAGGGAATGGCTGCTGCTCACAGTCAGAAGATAGGAACATTTATTTATTTATTTCATTAACAGTACAGAATAAACCACCGCCTTGAAATGTAATGTGGGTCGGATGCTTCTGAATCTAATAGCAAAGACTTCTCATTGTTACAATCTTATTGGCAAACAGCTGTTAATGCTTTTTTTAAATAATATAAAGAACATAATGTATGAAGATTTCTCTGACGTTACACCGAATTCAATACTTAACGATTGTTAAAATGGTTCCATATAATTAGTTACTACCTAGTTCATGAGAATATAATTTATAAAATACAAATATCAAAGAAAAATATAAAAAAGAAAATGTAACACAATGAGCGTGGTAAAAGTAATTTGTAGTATGTAGAGGGAAGTGACATGCTGTATTTGGATGTGTGATACACATAATGGCCTATTACATATTATACATTAATAATGGCCTATTTTTAACTATTCCACATGAGAAGGTCTCGGTACAACCTCGAGGTATTCTCATCTGAAATGGTTTGTGCTAATGTATGTTTATACAGATTAAATGCTGATTGAGCACTTCATACATGGAATACATGAATTTTAGCTTTACATGAGAAGTACACTTACGTTTGTAACTTGTCAGTAAAAACAGAATATAGCTCATTGCTACTTGAATGCACTATTCCTTAAATAACTTAATAAATTTCTGATATATAAAATTCATTGATTGTAGCTTTGAATAGAGAACGGAATGTACTTCTGTCTGCACACAATAAGACGAGCAATCCATTACTGCTTGTGTACAGTATACTTTAAACACTTTACAGGATGTCATTGCGGAGGAGGAGCCTCGGAATAAAAGTTCTTCTAGCCTTCTCTTCCCAAGCGACATTACCTTATTACTATAGTGTCGGTATGTGGTGCCGGTGTTTGTTTTATGATTATTGTGTTGTTTGTGACAGTTGCGGCATGCAGTGTCATGCATTGTTGGTTTTGGTTCAAAAATGGTTCAAATGGCTCTGAGCACTATGGGACTTAACATCTGAGGTCATTAGTCCCCTAGAACTTAGAACTACTTAAAGCTAACTAACCTAAGGACATCACACATATCCATGCCCGAGGCAGGATTCGAACCTGCGACCGTAGCGGTCACGCGGTTCCAGACTGAAGCGCCTAGAACCGCTCGGCCACACCTGCCGCCGTTGGGTTTGGTCCCTTACATGTTGATTCCTTCTGAGTCATGTTCATTTAGTGTTCCTTCCTCGGTTTCGGAATCTGTGGTCGTGTTTGTGTCCTCTCATGTGGTTTGTTGTGTTGTTTGTGCTTGTCTACGCCTCTTTCCATATGGGTTTTGGCGCTTGCATTCTTCGTGCAGAGTGTTCGATACAATATCGGCTACGCCATTTATTGTGTTCCAGTCATCAGGATTACGTATTATTCTGACGATCTCATTGTCGTTTTGTATAGGCGTCACTTGTGCTAGTGTGTTGCACAGCAGTGTGACATGTTCTGATTTCGTAGTTTCTCCGCATACGCATACTTCATCGTTAGTTAGTCCCATACGGTTTAAATGTACCGGGTACAGCCCGTGGCCTGTCAGGAAATGGACCATCCCCCGGCTTGGGTCGACATGTTTCAGTTGTAGTCTTTCGTGTACTCGGCTACCCTTGCCGAATGCATCCCACTCTCTCTGGCATGTTTGAATCCGCCATTGTTTCATTTGTGCTTTGTTCATAATGTTGGTTCCCGTCATTTCGGTGACCTTATCGAACCTGTCCCTCTTAAGCCAGTAAAGTGCAGCTCTATAACGTATTGTTATGTCTATAGGGCAAATAGGAACAGCAGAGGTAAGTATGTCTCCCGTCTTTTTTTTTTTTTACAAAATCGCGTTGACCAACTAGGATCACGTTAACAACTTCAGTTCCTCTTCTTCCTTTGTTGTTGTTTCCTATTTTTCCTCATTTTCTCCCCATGAAGTCTCTTCCTTTCTTCTATCCATGTTGTTCCCGATTTTTTATTTCTTCTGCTTTGAAAGCCTTCCAAATTTAGTGTTTTGGTTTTAAAACGGTTTCTTTCTGCTATTTCTGATTCTTTGATGTTGTTTCTTTCAAGATCTTTTCTTACTTCTGTAATCCATGTTATTGTCGATTTCTTCTTCCAGAAATATAGGAGTATTTGTTTTGTTAGTCTATTTCCATCCATTCGTTAGAGATGTCCAAAAAAGGTTAATCTTCGTTTGGCCATTACTTAAGATATTTTCTCTATATTTTTGTAGATCCCCTCATTACTTCTTATTTTCCAACCATCTGCAGTTTTCATTGCACCCATTATTTTTCTAATAGTCCTTCTTTCCAGTACCTCTAGTTTGTCCATCTTATAGTTCATCGTTAGGCATTCAGATCCATATAAACATTCTGGTCGTACCACTGTGGTGTAGTGTTTTAGTTTTGTTTTTCTAGATATACATTTCTTGTTGTAAATATTTTGGGTCATACCATATGCTCTTCCCATTTTGTTAATTCTTACATCTATTGCAGATTTTTCTAGTCCATTCTGTTCTATAGTTTCTCCAAGATATTTGAATTTATTTACTCGCTCTATTTTACCTAACTGTGTTTCTATGTATTTTTGTGCCTTTTTATATTTGTCATGAATTTTGTTTTTTCAGCTGAAATTTTGAGACCAGTTCTGCTTGCTAATTTTTCCAGAATGTTTATTTGAGTAACTGCTTCTGTCAGGTTTTCTGAAAGTATTGCGAAATCATCCGCAAAAGCCAAGCAGTTTACATTCATTCCATTTGTTTTCCTTCCCAGAGTTATTGGTTCAAATCCGTGATTTTTTAGTTCCGAATTCCAGATCCTTACATTTTTTTTCTAGGACACAGTTAAACAGTAAAGGTGATAAACCGTCACCTTGTCTAACACCAGTTTTTATTTCAAAAGGCTGAGATACTTCTCCCATAAATTTGACTTTAGATACTGTACCTGTTAGTGTTTCACGAATTATGTTTGCGCCGGCCGAAGTGGCCGTGCGGTTAAAGGCGCCTGCAGTCTGGAACCGCAAGACCGCTACGGTCGCAGGTTCGAATCCTGCCTCGGGCATGGATATTTGTGATGTCCTTAGGTTAGTTAGGTTTAACTAGTTCTAAGTTCTAGGGGACTAATGACCTCAGAAGTGGAGTCCCATAGTGCTCAGAGCCATGTGAACCACTTTTGAATTATGTTTGCTAGTTTTGATTTAACACCAAATAACCTTATCTATCGTTTCTCTGCCTATACAGTCAAATGCTTTCTTGAAATCTATAAATGACAGTAGTATTGGCTTGCTGGTTAACATTCTATGGCGAATTATTGACTTTAAGTTAAAAATTTGTTCTCCACAGGATCTTCCCTTTCGAAAACCACCCTGATATTCTCCTAGTTGTTTGTCTAAAGTATCTACCACTCGGTTGAGGAGAATTTTTGATAATATTTAGTATGCCACTGGCAGAAGTGACACTCCTCTGTAATTACTGACATTTTGTTTGTCTCCCTATTTATGTAGCGGGTGGATTAATACTGTTTTCCATTCAACTGGAATCTTTTCAGTTTCTCCCGGTTAATACTTAGACTCTTTTTTCCTCGCTTTTTTCTTCCGTCTGTTTTTGCTCGCCTATTTTGCCTGCTCCCATGGCGGCAGGCGCTCGTAGGTACCTGCAGAGTAGCCACGCGAGACGCGTCGCAGCTGTAATGGACGCGCCGCTACGCAAGCGCAGTGTCTCGACTAGCAGGCGGGTGCCCCGAGGACGTGTCGAACCGGCGGTGCGCGCCGCCGTCAGGTCTAGGACGCATTAGCGTAATGCGGGCGGCGGCGCGCCTAACCTCGTTGTCCTGCTCTGCGCGGTCCCTCCCACGCCCGCACCGCTGGCGGAGGGTCAGGCGCACCGGCCACCGGCTCTGCGGTTTCGTGCCAGCACAACAGCTGGGGCGCAGCTCGCCACCCTGCTGACGCGTTGCTCTGCATTGATATTCATCTGAACTGATGCATTCATTGAAGAACGTCACGTTTTTGGTGATCCATATGTGACAGCTTCTTTTCTGTCATGTACAGTTTTATTCATTATAGTTGTGGTGTCACCGCCAGACACCACACTTGCTAGGTGGTAGCTTTAAATCGGCCGCTGTCCATTAGTACATGTCGGACCCGCGTGTCGCCACTGTCAGTGATAGCAGACCGAGCGCCACCACACGGCAGGTCTCGAGAGACTTACTAGCACTCGCCCCAGTTGTACGGACGACTTAGCTAGCGATGCAACACTGACGAAGCCTCGTTTATTTGCAGAGCAGATAGAATAGCCTTCAGCTAAGTCAATGGCTACGACCTAGCAAGGCGCCATAGCAATTGATAGTTATCGTATGAATCATGTCTCATCAAGAACGATGTATACAAATGATGGATTAAAGTTAAGTATTCCAGCAGCTACGTACTTTTCTTTATAGCATTCATTCCGTATCCTGTTTCAGACCTCACGCCAACCTGCTTGAGTTTAACGCGTGCATTTCGGCCTTCTCTAGCTATACAACAATAGTCATCTCGCTTCTGGCTGTTAAAACCGTTTTTTGCGATTGCAGTTTCAGTACTTTAGTCATTTTTAAGCACAGCCGGCCGGAGTGGCCGAGCGGTTCTAAGCGCTTCAGTCCGGAACCGCGTGACCGCTACGGTCGCAGGTTCGAATCCTGCCTAGGGCATGGATGTGTGTGACGTCCTTAGGTTAGTTAGGTTTAAGTAGTTCTAAGTTCTGGGGGACTGATGACCACAGCAGCTGAGTCCCATAGTGCTCAGAGCGATTTTTAAGCACACCCGAAGCAAACACTATCACCAAGTGAAATAATAGGTTCGTGCGTAAGTTCGCAGTGTTTTTTCATAAGTTTAATAAACACGAAAGATACACATAAAAGATACTTTAAGACTAAACTATGTCCGGAAATGCCATGAAGGTCCAGCGGTACCGACCGACCGCCGCGTCATCCTGAGCCCACAGCCGTCAGTGGATGCGGATATGGAGGGGCATGTGGTCAGCACACCGCTCTCCCGGCCGCATGTCCGTTTATGAGACCAGAGCCGCTACTTTCCAATCTACTAGCTCCTCAGTTTGCCTCATAAGGAGTCACCCCGCTTGCCAAAGGCGCTGGGCGGACCGGATAGTCACCCATCCAAGTGCAAGTCCAGCCCGACAACCCTTAACTTCGGTAATCTGACGAGAACCGGTGTTACCAATGCGGCCAGGCCGTTAGCAAGGCCTTCACTATTTACAACAGTCTGCTATCGCTGCAGTAACTTTTCGATTCCGTGAATGGAGAAATCGTGTGGTTCTGTCGCAAAGAACTCGTTGAGCCACGTTCGGAGCGCATTTTCATTGAGAAAGGAAGCTCCTTGAAGGTTGTTCGACAGAGAGCCAGAGAGCGGGAAAGACAGAAATATCCCGGCGCAAGGTCAAGTGAATAAGGTGCGTGTGGAATGATTTCTTAACCCAACTCCATTGTGGATAGTGTGTGTGTGTGAAATCTTATGGGACTCAACTGCTAAGGTCATCAGTCCCTATGATTACACACTACTTAACCTAAATTATCCTAAGCACAAACACACATACACACCCATGCCCGAGGGAGGACTCAAACCTCCGCCGGGACCAGCCGCACAGTCCAGTGGTTAGTGTTTTTTGTCAGTGTGGCAGAATGCTGGCGGGCGTTTTCGTGGAGTATCATCACTTCCGGCAGTCTTCCTGGTCGTTCTTGGACTGCGTCTGCAAGACGTCTCAGTTCTTGACCATAAATGTCATCAGTTACAGTTATATATCCGGGAAGCAATTTGTAGTACACCAATACGTCAATACGTCAGATGACCAGCTTTATCTTTTATGGGTGCGCACAGATCTTCGTACGGGGAGTGGCTTAACCACTTCTTTCTTTTCCCGATGTTAATATCACCATTTCTCGTCAACAGTAACGGTACAGCGTAAAATTGCTCGGTGTTGTTCAAGAGCCAGTTGATGACGAGCAACCAATGATGCACATATGACAACCCGCTGTTTCTAGTGTTTTTGGTGTAGAGAATGTGGTACCCATACACCAGATTTTTGAACATTCCTCGTTGCATGTAATGTCTCACGATGGTGAAATGAACATTGTTCGTCACATTTGTCAGTTCTCGAGTACACTGACGAGGATAAATGTGGATTAATGCGTTTAAATGATCTTCGTCGTACACCGAAGATCTTCCTGAACGTGGAGGATCACTAATATCAAAACGATCCTCCTTCAAACGAGAAAACCATTTTTGACGTGCTCTTTCGGGTGACATTATCCCCGTACACGGTTGCCACCGCTGCAGAAACCCCTCTATAGAGCTCAACCGTCCGCAACTCGTGGTCGTGCGGTAGCGTTCTCGCTTCCGACGCCCGGGTTCCCGGGTTCGATTCCCGGCGGGGTCAGGGATTTTCTCTGCCTCGTGATGACTGGGTGTTGTGTGATGTCCTTAGGTTAGTTAGGTTTAAGTAGTTCTAAGTTCTAGGGGACTGATGACCATAGATGTTAAGTCCCATAGTGCTCAGAGCCATTTGAACCATTTTTGAAGAGTTCAACCAGAGGAATATGTCGGTAATGTTCTGATTTCTCCACTTAGCACTCCATTTTTAGCGTCAATAACTCCACTCACTTTCTCCAAATAACAGAATGACAATACGTAAACTCAAATAACAACAATGAACAACAACGAAAAAATGACAATTGATAAATAAACGATAGCAACTGGAATAGTAACCTGTAAAACAAAATTGGTGCCGTCTTATACACTATCCTAATACTTCGAAATTAAAATAAGGTTACTGAACTCTAAAACTCAAAACGTCAGAAGTACTTACGCGATGTTAAACCCCATTCTGCAATGATAAGAGGTGACATGATGAGCGAGAGTTCTCATGAACCTCAATGCAAATGCGTATTCCACATATCGTATGCTCATGAGCTGTGCCGCGAGCAGAAACACAGCATTCCGCTTACCTAAAAGTAAATACTACACTGACATTGTACAGTGCTTTCTGTTAATTTTATACAGTCACCATGTTTTTCCAAGCATTTTTGGTAGCGTCACAGAAGCTTTTCCAAACAGTGTTGCACCAGGTGGGGTCCTGTCGCCGTAACCAGCTGTGACATCATCGTCGGTGTTGAAATACCTACCTCCAAGATGGCCTTTGACTTGGGGGATCATGTGAAAATCACTACGGACAAGATCTGGTGAATGAGGAGGATGAGGGAACACTTTCCAATTTCCCTATGTCCGCTTTGGTCACTCGAGTTGCGTGAGGCTGAGCGCTGTCATGAAGAGGACTTTGCGAGACAAAAGTCCGCGACGTTTTCTTTCGATTTCAGGTCCCAGATTCCTGAAAACATTACAATAGCTGTCTGAATTCATTGTTGTCTTGCGAGGCAGGTAGTGAACGAGCAGAACCCCTGCGAATGTGTGACCTCTACCTCCGTTGGGCCACTTTCACCAGGTTTCTTCCGCACCACGCCCAGACTTTTGTCCTCAGCAGTCGCATGATGTACACAGGTCTAATTCCCAGTGATAAGCCGCTCGAAGAGCAGATCTCTCTTACGCTGATGCATTTCCAGAAATATTCTGACGGAATCCATTCGTTGCTTCTGCGGACATCACTCAACAAACGTGGCACTCATCCTGCACAGACATCGCAGTAGTAAAGATGGTCTGTCAGGATCTTTGCGATGGATGAGGATCCAGTTGTAACTCCAGGAGGTGGCTGCATCAGATGTTTTCAGTGGTAACACGACGCTCTTCCTACGCAATATTGCGAACTGCAATATGGCATCATCGCTGTAGTGGGCTACCCAGAGCACTGTTCGTAGTGTACATCTTACTGCCCTTCCACAACCTGCACACGGCAACGCCGAGCAATTTAAATGCTCATACAGCTCTCCCCATAGACATAGGTTAATTTCCGATGATTATCGACAGCGGAGAGTTGTTTTCTTGCGTAAAAACGAATGACAGAGAGCAGCTCATGAGCGGACACACTTCGTAGTGGTAACTCCTTGCTTTCTGGCAGCTTACTGGCAAGGTACGGCGGTATTCATTGTAAGCCGGTGTGAACTTTGTCAACACCTACCAGCCAGCGCATGTCACGGTCAGAGGTTATTTCGCAGAGAAATAAAATAAGGAAACTTAAGTACTGGACGACCCTCGTACATTGTGTCAGAATTGACATGTCACTGGTAAAAATGAATTAATTCACCCAGTTTTTAAAATAGGAGTACAACACTGTCGAAAAAATGTAAATTAAAAGTAGAAGTCCAGATATGTGAAGCATATACATACAATCATTCACGATGTTTCATGCCGCACACGCGATATACTAGTGCGAGCATAGTAATTCAAAGTACGTCACTACCACAAAAGCAAATACAAGTACATCTAATCGCAGTTGATGTTGTTTCTTCTTCTTCCTTTCCTTATCACGTTTACCTACGGGATCGTCTTGGTTGTAAGGGTTTTCACAGTGACAGTAGATGGCCGGATATCCTTGCCATTCATAGGTCATAGCGTAACAATAAAGTGACGCCAAGTCCCGTTGAACACATGTGTCATCATGTCACACATAAATGTAAACTAAAGGTAAAATTCCACATACATAAAACAAGTGTACAGTCTATAGTCACACGTGATATGTCATACCATTTACATTGTATGCTAGTGTGAACACACCTAAGGATGCTTAAAAGCAGATACTATTTCGCAACAACTCTAACATGGCTAATAGTACTTGCCCATCCACAAAATTCTAAAATAAATATCTTATAGCATTGTCCAGAAGCAATTTCGACGTACACTTGTATTTCACTGTAACTTAGTTATAAACTAGAAAAATAGCATACCACGTGTATTCAGAACTAGCTGCTACCCGCAGCTGTGTTCGCAGATCGGTACTATTATTGTCATAAATAATGGTTAATGTGTAAGCTTATGTAAGTGCAATAACGTCGGCTGCTCTCACGTATCTGCGTGTTCAGGTAAACATAGCACGAGGTATATATGAGTCCTTGCCCCTCTAGCTACCCCAATGCACGATGACATGGCACGCATACAGCGTTACTGCCGAGCAGTGCACGTGGATGGCCGTGGACTGATCCGCACATCTACGCACAGTGCTATTGAAGTTAGTATACGTTATACCGTGTGTACAGTATGGAACAAGTTTAACAATTTTTAAAAATTGGTTATGTTCGCAGATGTAAGAAATGTGTTCCATCTCTGCTTCACACTTAAGTGTCGACTTTTTTTGTTTTTAGAATCGCTCACGGTTCAGTGTGTCTCCATACCGAATTTCAACGAAAATAGTTCAGCTGCTCAGCCGTGAAAACGTAACTGAGTTACTTTTCACGCACCCAGCTTTGCCCGAGATTTATTTAGAGTACTGGCTGAGACTTGGTATGCATGGAGATAATTTTTTGCTTATAAAGCTTCTTTGTATCTAACATTTGAGTAGTATTATTGGGGACATGGATCAAGAGCTTGTTTGATTCAAAAACATGGGAGAGAGCCACTTGAAGCTGGCTGAGCGGAAGGCAATTGGCACTAATGTCCACGCCCGCAACACACAGTGTCTGGCCTTGTGTCTTGTTTATGGTCATGGCATAAGATACACTATGTGATGAAAAGTATCTGGACACCCCTAAAAACATACGTTTTTGGTATTAGGTGCATTTTGCTGCCACCTACTGCCAGGTACTCCATATCAGCGACCTCAGTAGTCATTAGACATCGTGAGAGAGCAAAATGTGGCGCTCCGCGGAACTCACGGACTTCGAATGTGGTCAGGTGGTTTGGCGTCACTTGTGTCATATGTCTGTACGCGAAATTTCCACAGTCCTAAACATCCATAGGTCCACTGTTTCCGATGTGATAGTGAAGTGAAAACGTGGAAGGACACGTACAGCACAAAAGCTTAGTGGCCGACCTCGTCTGTTGATTGACAGAGACCGCCGACAGTTGAAGAGGTTCGTAATGTGGTTCAAATGGTTCAAATGGCTCTGAGAACTATGGGACTTAACATCTGTGGTCATCAGTCCCCTAGAACTTAGAGCTACTTAAACCTAACTAACCTAAGGACATCACACACATCCATGCCCGAGGCAGGACTCGAACCTGCGACCGTAGCGGTCACGCGGTTCCAGACTGGAGCGCCTAGAACCGCACGGCCACACCGGCCGGCTCGTAATGTGTAATAGGCAGATATCTGTCCAGACCGTCACACAGAAATTCCAAACTTCATCAGGATCCACTACAAGTACTATGACAGTTACGCGGAAGGTGACAATTCTTGTATTTCATAGTTGAGCGGCTGCTCATAAGCCCCACATCACGCCGGTAAATGCCACGCTTGGTGTAAGGAGCGTGTACATTGGACGATCGAACAGTGGACAAACTTTGTGTGGAGTGACGACTCACGATACGCAATGTGATGATACGATGGCAGGGTGTGGGTATGGCGAATATCCTGTGAACGTCATCTGCCACCGTGTGTAGTGCCAACAGTAAAATTCGGAGGCGGTGGTGTTATGGTGAGGTCGTGTTCTTCATGGAGGGGGCTTGTCCCCCTCGTTGTTTTGCGTGGTACTATCACCACATAGGCCTACATTGATGTTTTAAGCACCTTCTTGCTTCCCACCGTCGAAGAGCAATTCGGGGATGGCGATTGCATCATTCAACATGATCGAGCACCTTTTCATAATGCACGGCCTGTGGCGGAGTGGTTACACGATAGTAACATCCCTGTAATGGACTGGCCTGCTCAGAGTCCTGACCTGAATCCTATAGAATACCTTTTGGATGTTTTGGAACGCCGAATTCGTTCCAGGCCTCTCCGACCGACATCAAGGCTAATGTTGGGCCAACACCATATTGAATTCTAGCATTACCGATGGAGCGCGCCACGAACTTGTAAGTCATCATTGATCACATAGTGTAACTACAGTGCGAAATGTGCATGTCTAAAGCGAAATGGTAAATTGTTAAAAATAAGAGGTATTCATGAAAAAAAAACTCGCTCACCTGCACCATTACCCAACAAAATTTCCAGTTGTACCATGTTGCGTTGGAGAGGAAGTAACATCAAGACTCTATCAGTGAAGGGTTCTAAGGATCGAGGTAATGCATGAAGCTCTCTATCGGAGTTTCTAAAGAGCTAGTTAAAGTCTGATGTTCCTGAGTCTCAGAAAGTCTCGCCTCATTATCTTCATTTCATTCTTGACCCCACTTAGTCATTCTTTTAGCCATTCTAGCGTATTCAGAAAGACTTTACCGTGTTATAGCTATTTTTATTTGTAAACAAAATGGAATGAAAATGTGATGAGCAGCCACACAAATCACAAAGCAACTATAACAAAATCTTCCTACCAAAGAATATAAATCAAACGTACTGAAAGAAACAAAACAATTTCATTAAATTGTTAATGCACAAAGCGAAATCAATAAACCTATGTATCCTAGCCAGTAAATTCAGTGTCGGTGAAAATAAGATTGCGACACTTAATTTTTTTCAGTGATGTGAGGTTTCGAAAATACATCTATCACTTTATTAATGAAGCTAACAGCGCCATCTATTGGGTCTTTGGAGTACTGCGACACCTACAGCGCCGTATATTGGTTCTTTGCAATAATACGCTTTGACGATTAAACAGCCGAACTACTAATCTGAGCAGACGATTTTCGATAAATTTTAATTACGATATCTTTTTTCCCGTGATCCGATTTTGGCGAAATGAAGTTTACACTTTGGCTCAAGTAACGCTTTGAAAATCCCATAAAAACTCGTCTAGTAGTTTTCGACATTACCTTGTTCAAATAGACTACAGACACGACTATTTTACATTTTTACGATATAGATTGACGTATTGTTTAAACACGTCGAGTAGTGTATAAGCATTGTATTCATTACATTGAATCGTATTATGTACTACCTATCAATCAGTAACAGCAATTTCTAAATATGATAAAGTTCAAAAGTCAAAGAATAAATAGTTTTTGAAAGAATAAATATTTTCCTCAATTCGTGTGATACTCTTCAAATAGATTAATATCTTGTACTACACACTTTCTCAAGTAGCCTATGTTCTTCCTCATCGTACAATCTCTCCATACCAAATTTCATCAAAATCGTTTCAGCTGTTTAACCGTGAAAGTGTAACAGACAAAAGCACTTTCGCATCCATAAAACTTTAAATTACGATATCATTTTTCTCCATGGTCGGTCAGATATCGCTGAAATAAATCCCTTGTGTTGCCCTAAGCTACGCTCACTTTATCTGTGAAAGACCCTTGAAAATTCGTCTAAGGGTTTTGGAGAGTGGCGCGGTCAGACAGACATACAGACACGGCGGTTTTACTGTTTTGTGATTGACACAGATATACATACAGAATAGAAGAAGAGGAAACTATTATTCAATATGAAGATTTTATCGGAGTATCGAAGGAAACATATATCTGTTACCTCGCAATTATGTCTGTTTGCATGTATTAAAAGGTACCCGTGGTCTAGGGGTAGCGTCTTTCATTCATAATCAAAACTTTTTCGGTCCCGGGTTCCATCCCCGCCACTGCCTAAATTTTGATAAATAATCAGCATTGGCGGCCTTGTCCAAGAGGGCAGAGGAGCGGATAGTGGTTCAGGGCACTCTCTTGTCCTAGGGATGGGAAATTGCCCCTAAAGGCGGAAGAAAAAGCAATGATCAACGACATGAGGATGCAGAAGGCAGTGGAAACCACTGCATTAAAGACACGTAACGTGTATCCACAGGTCATGTGGCCTGTAATTGAAGAAGTGTCATGATGATCTCTCCATTGGCAAAAGGTTCCGGAATAGTCCCCATTCGGATCTCCGGTAGGGGACTGTCAAGGGGGAGGTTACCATGAGAAAGAGATTGAATAATGAACGAAAGGATAACGTTCTACGAGTCGGGGCGTGGAATGTCAGAAGCTTGAACGTGGTAGGGAAACTAGAAAATCTGAAAAGGGAAATGCAAAGGTTCAATCTAGATATAGTAGGAGTCAGTGAAGTGAAGTGGAAGGAAGACAAGGATTTCTGGTCAGATGAGTATCGGGTAATATCAACAGCAGCAAAAAATGGTATAACAGGTGTAGGATTCGTTATGAATAGGAAGGTAGGGCAGAGGGTGTGTTACTGTGAACAGTTCAGTGACCGGGTTGTTCCAATCATAATCGACAGCAGACCAACACCGACAACGATAGTTCAGGTATACATGCGACGTCGCAAGCTGAAGATGAACAGATAGAGAAAGTGTATGAGGAAATTGAAAGGGTAATGCAGTATGTAAAGGGGGACGAAAATCTAATAGTCATGGCCGACTGGAATGCAGTTGTAGGGGAAGGAGTAAAAGAAAAGGTTACAGGAGAATATGGGCTTGGGACAAGGAATGAAAGAGGAGAAAGACTAATTGAGTTCTGTAACAAGTTTCAGCTAGTAATAGCGAATACCCTGTTCAAGAATCACAAGAGGAGGAGGTATACTTGGAAAAGGCCGGGAGATAAGGGGAGATTTCAATTAGATTACATCATGGTCAGACAGAGATTCCGAAATCAGATACTGGATTGTAAGGCGTACCCAGGAGCAGATATAGACTCAGATCACAATATAGTAGTGACGAAGAGTAGGCTGAAGTTCAAGACATTAGTCAGGAAGAATCAATACCCAAAGAAGTGGGATACGGAAGTACTAAGGAATGACGAGATACGTTTGAAGTTCTCTAACGCTATAGATACAGCAATAAGGAATAACACAGTAGGCAGTACAGTTGAAGAGGAATGGACATATCTAAAAAGGGCCATCACAGAAGTTGGGAAGGAAAACATAGGAACAAAGAAGGTAGCTGCGAAGAAACCATGGGTAACAGAAGAAATACTCCAGTTGATTGATGAAAGGAGGAAGTACAAACATGTTCCGGGAAAATCAGGAATACAGAAATACAAGTCGCTGAGGAATGAAATAAATAGGAAGTGTAGGGAAGCTAAGACGAAATGGCTGCAGGAAAAATGAGAAGACATCGAAAAAGATATGATTGTCGGAAGGACAGACTCAGCATACAGGAAAGTCAAAACAACCTTTGGTGACGTTAAAAGCAACGGTGGTAACATTAAGAGTGCAACGGGAATTCCACTGTTAAATGCAGAGGAGAGAGCAGATAGGTGGAAAGAATACATTGAAAGCCTCTATGAGGGTGAAGATTTGTCTGATGTGATAGAAGAAGAAACAGGAGTCGATTTAGAAGAGATAGGGGATCCAGTATTAGAATCGGAATTTAAAAGTGCTTTGGAGGACTTACTGTCAAATAAGGCAGAAGGGATAGATAACATTCCATCAGAATTTCTAAAATCATTGGGGGAAGTGGCAACAAAGCGACTATTCACGTTGGTGTGTAGAATATATGAGTCTGGCGATATACCATCTGACTTTCGGAAAAGCATCATCCACACAATTCCGAAGACGGCAAGAACTGACAAGTGCGAGAATTATTGCACAATCAGCTTAACAGCTCATGTATCGAAGCTGCTTACAAGAATAATATACAGAAGAATGGAAAAGAAAATTGAGAATGCGCTAGGTGACCATCAGTTTGGCTTTAGGAAAAGTAAAGGGACGAGAGAGGCAATTCTGACGTTACGGCTAATAATGGAAGCAACGATAAAGAAAAATCAAGACACTTTCATAGGATTTGTCGACCTGGAAAAAGCGTTCGACAACATAAAATGGTGCAAGCTGTTCGAGATTCTAAAAAAAGTAGGGGTAAGCTATAGGGAGAGACGGGTCATATACAATATGTACAACAACCAGGAGGGAATAATAAGAGTGGACGATCAAGAACGAAGTGCTCGTATTAAGAAGGGTGTAAGACAAGGCTGTAGCCTTTCGCCCCTACTCTTCAATCTGTACATCGAGGAAGCAATGATGGAAATAAAAGAAAGGTTCAGCAGTGGAATTAAAATACAAGGTGAAAGGATATCAATGATACGATTCGCTGATGACATTGCTATCCTGAGTGAAAGTGAAGAAGAATTAAGTGATCGGCTGAACGGAATGAACAGTCTAATGAGTACACAGTATGGTTTGAGAGTAAATCGGAGAAAGACGAAGGTAATGAGAAGTAGCAGAAATGAGAACAGCGAGAAACTTAACATCAGGATTGATGGTCACGAAGTCAATGAAGTTAAGGAATTCTGCTACCTAGGCAGTAAAATAACCAATGACGGACGGAGCAAGGAGGACATCAAAAGCAGACTCGCTATGGCAAAAAAGGCATTTCTGGCCAAGAGAAGTCTACTAATATCAAAGAGACAGAAGAGAATCGAAGCATTTAAGATGTGGTGCTATAAACGAATGTTGAAAATTAGGTGGACTGATAAGGTAAGGAATGAGGAGGTTCTACGCACAATCGGAGAGGAAAGGAATATGTGGAAAACACTGATAAGGAGAAGGGTCAGGATGATAGGACATCTGCTAAGATATGAGGCAATGACTTCCATGGTACTAGAGGGAGCTGTAGAGGGCAAAAAATGTAGAGGAAGACACAGATTGGAATACGTCAAGCAAATAATTGAGGACGTAGGTTGCAAGTGCTACTCTGAGATGAAGAGGTTAACACAGGAAAGGAATTCGTGGCGGGCCGCATCAAACCAGTCAGTAGACTGATGACCCAAAAAAAAAAAAAAAGGCATGTATTTCATTTCTGACTTCTCCTTAAGTATTTGATACAGTTTTTTAGCCTATGAATTGCGTGTAGTACGTTTTGGTGAACTGACCAACATTAGATGAATACTTTCGGCAGGAAAAAAGAAACGGAAACCACTGATGAAGCTATAGCCAAATATATTTAGAATTCCTTGACAGGTTTGTGACTGACAGTGACAAGTAATCCATTTGGTTCTTGTGTATCCCTTGCTGACGGCTGTCGGGGCCTATAGCTGACCATTCATCAGCTTCGACGCAGAACACACGCTGAATAACAGAGCTGGCAGTCATCAGCTCGTCATTGCGTCATCAATATTCGAGTGACAGCGTGTTGTTGCTACCTCCCTGTACAGATACTGCCCTATACTAACCAAGATTTGGTGCCTGGGAGACAAATGACATTACTAGCGCACCGAAATTCTTTATAATGGGCACAGTTTTTTTCATTCTGTAACCGATCTTTGCTGCTTCGTCATGGAAGTAGAGATACGTAGAATCATACTGTACCACGGCCTCGTGTATGTTTTTGGAAAGTAATACTAGCATTATCACTGTATGATTTTATTTCGTGAAATTACTGTAAATATCTGAAAATAGAGTCGTATCAGCCTCTTAAATGAGGTTAGACATCCTTCAAATTTATTTATTGACGTTACGTTTGATAAAGCGCGTCATTTCCAAAACAAACTATACAAAGCCCATTAGTTGGTTGGTTGGTTGTTTCGGGGAAGGAGACCAGACGGCGATGTCATCGGTCTCATCGGATTAGGGAAGGACGGGGAAGGAAGTCGGCCGTGCCCTTTGAAAGGAACCATCCCGGCATTTGCCTGGAGCGATTTTAGGGAAATCACGGAAAACCTAAATCAGGATGGCCGGACGCGGGATTGAACCGTCGTCCTCCCATTAGTTAATGAGTATGATGGAATCAGAACTGCCAGTATAGCCTTCATGACGCTATAATTCAAACACCGTGAAAATTAAATATGCATACGTAAATAAATAAAGACATAAAATTTATTAAGTGCTAAAGACTGAAAATTATCCTGATTTATTTCGTAAGAGGGTTCTTCGTCAGTAGATAAGTCCTATTTCTAAAGACTTGTCTGGCCACTGAGATTCTTTTTTTGATACCAGTTTGCTTCTAATTATCTTCAGTCACTGTTCGTTCTCCTCAAATAGAAGTCTTCTTTCACTTACCTCTAATAGGAGTACAAAATTTACCTTCCTCGGTTAAGGCATGTATTGCACGCGAACACGAAAGCACATGTATCGGGTAAGACAGAAACGAAATATCAATCCTAATGGATACTCGATTTGTATAAACTCGTTTTTTACAGTTTTTCTTCTCCACCCCTAGAGTCTTAGCGGGATCTTCGAGCTCTTGTTAAATTCCAGAAGAGTTGGTAGTGGGAAAGAGAGATTCCTAATTCGTACTACCTCAGATGGAGTTTCTAACTCCAGAAGTTGATTCAAAACCATCGCAAAGCTCCCGAAAAACCTTGGACAGATACAGGAAAAGAAAGGTGCTCTACTGGATATTAAAATTGCAATGCCAGGAAGGATATTGTACAATGAAATTCTACTTATTGTGCGTATACAGATAATAGGAATAATATGTGATTTACTTAGGTGATTTGGCGGTACACTGGACGGGAACTTCATTACACAGGGTTGCCACATCTAGAACCAACAATGGCTCAAACATCGGGATCCGCAAGGGGAGCAGGAGTAATCACTTGACCCCTTTCCACTTTGTTACAAAATTTTGTATAATTCTAGAAGCGGTGGGCAACCATCACTTCTCTGAGATATAATAGATTTTTTGTTTCAGCTGAAAAATTTATTTCTTATAGTGTGCCACATCTTGAAAATCGACCAGCTCATTTATATCACACATGTCAATTTTGGAGAGTAAACTGCCCCCACCGCCACTAAAAAAATATTCTAAGGACACCCATTGTCTCTAAATTGGCTGAGCATATAGAGTTCATCAGCTCATCAGTAGAAGTGGCTGAGAAATGGTGACACGGCCCTCTGTCGGCAATCCATTAACATATGTTTTCAGTGGGAATGTGCTGGCCACGCCAACAATCGACAACTTCTGTATCGAGGTAGGTTAGGGGAGCATGTTCAAGATAATAACGTACTGGAGACCTTAAAGATAGGGCAGAGCCACCAGCCTTCACAATCAGAACAGTAACGAACCCTGTTTAAATTGCACGATCAGAGGTAATTGTGCTATGTAGCGATTGACACCCCATACCTTCGCACAAGGTGTTTGATTTGTGCGATGACGAATTCAGTTCCAGGACGGTATTCATCTCAGAGTCTACACACAAAGATCTGTTCATCGAAATGCTATGTACACAACTGGAATTGTAATGGAAATAAAATATGGTACCACTCCTGCAGTCAGTGTCGTTGTTAGCGCTCTACTGTCAGCGTGGTGCTCTCTGAAACACTAAGGCACGGAAAAATTTAAGTGCTCGTTTTTTAAAAGCGCCGTTCGAGAGTAGAGCGTTAGAGAGACAGCATGAAGGTGGTTCATTGAACCCTCTGCCAGCGCTTTATTGTGAATAGCAGAGTAATCACGTAGATGTAGGGCAGACCGCAATGATGGTCGCCGCGCTGACTGTCCGTGATGATCCAGCCACTGTTGCACTGTCCACGTGTTTAAATTATATGATATGGCTGTACGACTCTCGAGCGCTGCTCACATGGAACTATTGTGAGGCTGCATGCCCCTCCTGAGTCAAATTATATAACGTGGCTGTAGGACCCTGCACGGTTGACTGAAAGGAAAAAACTGTGCGTCATCTCAGGCGCTACTCAAATGGTTCAAATGGATCTAAGCACGATGGGACCTAACATCTGAGGTCATCAGTCCCCTAGAGCTTAGAACTACTTTAACCTAACTAACCTAAGGACATCACACACATCCATGCCCGAGGCATGATTAGAACCTGAGACCGTAGGAGCAGCGCAGTTCCGGACTGAAGCGCCTAGATCCACTCGGCCACAGCTGTCGGCAGGCGCTACTCCTATGAAACTATTGCGACGCTGCATAGCCCTCCTGAGTCCATAGATTTCGTATTAGCACGAGAGACGTGGGATCCTGACCAATGCGAACAGTCAAATTTCCACAGACATTGGCCTGTCGGCATGATGCATAGCAGGATATTGGTGCAAACAGAAAAATCCAAATGTGATCGATGAATGACTGATCCAGTGTATAATCTTTCCTTGCATATTCTTGGATGAGTTCACTCCCACCCGCACTATGTGGCTGTATTGAAGTGTTATTCGTATATCCAAGCATGCAGTACACTCCATACCAATTTGACATTTGCTGACTGCCGTCTTGTTAGTGTTGCAGTTTTAATGAGCAGTGGCGTATTTTTATTTTGCTCTACATTGCCAGAGATGGCGATAGCAGGCGATCAGATCGAGAGCTGTGACCTGACCCGCAGGCTGTTAACCCGAGGCTCTCTTATAAAGGAGTCAGGTATATTGTGGTACTTCAGATAGTGGACCTTCTTTTGTTTATGGAACCTCCTCGATTTGAGATCTGTTTTGGCGCCGCCCCCTCCAGCAGACGCAGAACTTGTATTTAATTAGCTTGCCGGGGCTGCCCGTCCCGTCCCGGCGAGGCGGCAGGTAATCGCCGTCGGTTGATTGAGGCGCGGCTCCCAGGGGCCGTCTATCTCCAGGAAGCGCCTCCAGGCGCAGCCGAGTCTGCCGCCGCAGCGGACTTCCCCAGTTGGCGGGGGCGGCGCGGGGGCGGAGCGGACCTCGCGAACGCCCGCGGCGGTCGCTCTGACTGACTGTAATGCGCGCCATTTCCCTGGAAATCGACATTCTGATTGCACATCCGCCCCTCCGAAATATAATTATCCTCCACAAATAAAACGTCCTCTATCACGTACTCTTCGTCAATTTGCTTCAGATTCTCCAGTCGCAGTCCCACCACCGTTGGGTTGATATTCGTAAGCTGACACTCTGTGTCAGATAGTGTACCTTAAGGAAGCAGTCATATCCAGCTCTTATTCTCTGGAATTTCCGCTATTATTCCCGTGTTCAGCAATATCACTATACTAAAGATCCGGCAGGACCGAAGATTGCACTAGATTTTGTTTGATTTTTGTCCAACATTTGAATAAACATTAAAGAGTCGTACCGTCCGCCACTTGTACGGGGTGGTTCCAAAGTAACTGTACGCACTTCATGGGTGCGATGTGTGGACCGAAATAAGAGTAACAAAGCCTTGTCTGACGCCTTTATTTTGAAGCTATTAATCATTATGTCATTTGAGGTGAGCGTTACATCATAGTTAAGCACAGTTTTTGACCTGTCGCGTTCGCCTGCATATCGGCTGATGTCGTTTTGTCGACGGTGACCTGCACATTTAGTCAGTCGATAGGCAAGAGAGTATCTCAATGTTGCTCATCCCGTCAAGTGGACAGGCCGTGCACGACTTGCTTGTCCCACCAGATCCCCGTATCTTAACTTCTGGACTTCCACCTTTGGGACTGTCTCAAGGAGCTCGTGCATGGTGTTGCAATTGCAATATAGAATGTAGCAGAACTACAGTATCGAAATGATAAAAACTGTGCAGAATGAGATTCCGAGAGCGATAAGAAATGGAGAGCGTCACTGTCTTCATCTATATGGACATCATTTTAAAACTTTCCTAGGGTAAATGTGCAGTACGTAGTTGAGTTGAATTTCAGGTGCCTTCGTGCCCTTACTATCTGAGAAGAATTAATTTTGTGGTTTTTTTTTTTTTTTTTGTTACACTTGTGATCCCTACTCTACTGCATAACTCTGAAATAAAGCCATTTCGGACAAAACATTATCTGATGTTTTTCTATTATTTTGATGCATACGTTAAACCATGTAGTGTGTGCAGTTCCTTTTGAATCACCCTATATATATTCTCGCTTCTCAACTTCATAGTTTATGATCCTTAGAAGCTCCATCTAAGAAATTTCTGAGTTAGCTTCCATGACATCTGTTATGCATCTTCTAGGCAGTCAACGCTGTTTCCTTTTTACCCTCAGAGTTCCACCTCCAAACCCTCTTTGGCTGTGTATTATCGTCCATACTATGTAAATATGGATGTTATAATATGCTACACATTCCAATAGCTTCTGATATGTTCGTTCCTACTTCCACCTTCTTCTCATTTCTTCATTTCGAATGCGGAATAATCGTGAGACACCAATACTTAATTTCCAGTAACTGCTTTCGATTGCTCTTTTGCGTTTCTTTATTTCGCAAACTTCTAGCACATTATTAGAAATAATATTGGACGAGTAAAACATGTTATTCCGTAATTACACTCAATCCATGGAAGTAATAAGATCACTAACGAAACTAAAGGTAATATATGCAAAATAGCAGTAGAAAGCATGTATGTATATGGGTTGACATCATCGTCTTGGTGCACATTTTCCCACCACTAGCAGCGTCTTCTTGAAGCACAGGCCTCCATCTTCTCCTGTTTTCCCACCATCTCTCTAACGCTACTCTGTTCCTGTCTTCTCCTCTCTTCTGCAGGCTGTCTTCACTACTCTCAGACACTTGTCACTTGGCCTACCGTCGATCTTTTCTCGTTTATCTCGTGCGTCTTCCTAGGCATCCTTGTCTCCTCCTTTCTCTTCACACGGACACACCTTTTTAACCTTTTACGTCACTATCTTCTCTTATTGACGTTTATCATGTATTATCTCCCTAACCCTTTTTCGTCTCACCTGTTCCACGTCTATTACATCAATCCTATTTCTCATAAATTTAATCTCACTTCCATCCTTCAACTTACCTTTTTCCCTTCCCTTCCCTTCCTAAATAAGGTTTCTGCAGCATACAGTAGAACTGGTATTAATATCTCCTTACTTTCCTGGTGGATGTTCCGTATCATTCCTATCTCACTTCCCGTATAGCTTGAAATTGCCTGGCCTGGAAAGAGTTCCCATTTCTTCCATGTTCCTGAATTATTCTTCCCAGGTACTTAAAGCTTTCCATCGTTTTCAGCTGTTCCCCATCCAGTGTCATGTCTGTACAGATCTACCGTTCTTTTTCTGTTTTTGGGACCGCCAGCTCTCTCTTCTTTGTGTTAAAGTGTAGGACATACTCTTGTACAATTTCTTCTGAAACATGTGACTCCTTCTGTACTTCCACATTGTTGTTTCTCCCACACCATCACATCATCAACAAACAACACTGATGTCCTCCTATTTCTTTTGTCAATCATCCATAACTAGCGGAGACCGTTTCTTTTCTTTCAGACCCTTTTGTCTGTCTCAGCAATGCTGTTATCACCCTACCCACTCTCACACAACTCACTGGCACTTTTATTTATCTTTAGTGCAGTTTTCTTCCTATGATTAAAAAACTCTAGTCTTTGAAAACTTTCCTTAAACCTAGGAAAACTACGAGTATACAGCCGCTTAAAATTCACGGAAAATATGTACGAACCACGCTCCACACACGTAAGTGCTGACTTCTCGTTTGTTCAGTACACACAGACCGTGGAAGTTGCCGCTGAGAGATCCCCTAGCTTCGCTCGCTAGTCTTCAGGTCAGTTTACCAGAAACAGCGTTACGTAGACGTGTTTGAGAGAGGTGCACGTTACTTGTGGCACTCTGTCGGTCGATTTCCTTGTCGGAAAGCCGATCAGTAGCGAGCTTGCGGTCGAGAGACCCGACCGACGCCGGGGAGCCTGTGGTTTGCAAGGCAAATCGGCGGCGATGGTTCGTCGGAGCGCCGGAGAGAAGTCCCTCGCAGCGCCGGCCGTTTCAAAGGGCGCAGGGCTCGCTTTGCGGCTGCCGCCTTTTGCCATCGGCCGAACAAGTGCCGGAGGCTGCCCGGCGTGGCGACTAATCGGAGCAGGACGCGTCGGAACTGAGAGCCCAGTCGACTAACTTCCTTCTACAATTGCCTGCATCTCGCGCAGAGTGGCGCGTAGGTTGTCAGTATTATTGTTTTGTATTTCCAGACGTGTAATAACTCTGAGAGGCTGTGCAATAATATTGAACAGGTCAAAAAGTTTTGAAGTGTATTGAGCTACCCGAAAAATATTGCGCCGTCTGTCTCCTGTACTGACAACATTTTTCGCAGTCGATAACGTACTTCTTCGAAAAGTGGTTCTTCATGTTTATCTAATAATTAAAACTTAAATATACAATGTTGATGTAGCCGAAGCGCCATGCGTGTTGAAGTGCTGCGCCGGGGAGGTGCGCTGGTCATGGAACGAACCTGCCCGGCGGATTAAGGAGGAAAGACGGGCTGACAGACAAAAATATTGCTCAAATTCAGGATTTTTTTTCTCCGTACTAGAATGTTGCAGACACATGGGGCTTGCTGCAATGAATGAAGCATACATTGAAGTTTTTATTGGTATTTTGTTACTGAAAAATATTAATTTATCCACTGTGTAATTGGGATTTTTCCGAGGCAATCTAAAAGGAGACGGATCCACTGCTGTCGTTGCAACTCCGCTTATGATTATCTGAAACATGAAATTAACATATCACCCTGATCCTTACAAATATAATTTTAGTTCATTGTAGGGATTTGCAAAAAAAAAAAGCTTTTTGGCGATCTTATAGACATTTGAAAAAACGGCCGTTATTGGACCTCTATTTTTTTGGCCGGAAAAGTGCTAAAAACGACATTATAAAAAATCGGCTACGATGAACTAAAGAGAATTCAATTTGCTTCAAGGGGGACCAAAGTCATTAAAATAGAATGAAAATTGTCGCTTGGGCGACGAAAACCATGACGAAAAATATGGTTTTAATAAAAACGAGTTTAAATTTTGACAAGTATTTATGATATAAAAGAAAGGGACAAAGCTTGAAACTTACGGGATATCATCGATGCTTGGTACATAAGAACTATCGCGTCGGCTAGTGGATGGCCGCTTTCTGCTACTTTGACCTGATAAGCCTTCATTTTCGTCCTTCATCGCAGATTTTGAATTGAAGGGCATGTGCCTTGTGCATTAATACTGTCTGGCCTGTACTGAATAGACATTCGGCAAATTTGTAGCAATGTTGGCAGTTTCGCATCGGCTGGATATTATTTTTGGAAGGTGGCTCCAAATGAGACTACTGTGTTCACATTTTGAGTAAAACCGCCTAAACATCGCTCCAGCAAAACAGGTTTTTCTCAAATCGGTATAAGTAGCGGTGATGCCATTAATAACGACTTGGGACAAGCGGTTCTTTAACGCCGATTCGTGCCGTGCACGCTCAGTTTCAAACGCTCACAGTATCGTTACTTTCTGGAGTTAGCGTGTAATATATTGCAAATAATTCTTGAATATATATACACTCGAATTCTGCAATACAAAAAAATTCGAGGTTTTTGGATCGTCACCATGTGGCTTCCCCGTTAACCACGAGGATCGGTGTGCCGGGCAGCCGGGACATGATTTTTAGGCTGTTTCCCACGTCCCACTAGGTGAATACCGTGTTCGTACCCAAGTCCCACGTCAATTACACGATTCGAAAACGTTTAGAAAACTTTCGCTCACGTCCCCATGAATAACGCTACAAGCAGACAGCTGGGTTGAGCATTTTCGTCCCGAAAGGGTAATGGGGTAGCGACAGGAAGGACGTCCGACCACCCCTTAAATTAACCATGATAAATACGTTAGCAACCATGCCGACCCCGAACCAAAAACGGGACAAAGGCCCAAGAAAAGGAAGAAAAAATCACTGTGTATCAGTTTTCGGCCTTCTAACCAACTTTCTGATAACTTAAGATTAAACAGATAGTCTACACAACAGCAGCGAAAGTTTACTGTATAGCTGTATAAAGATCGTTTTTCCAGAGATTAGGGATGTGTTAAGACTATATAACTGTACGAAACACAAAATCATACTGAATTACACAACGAATCTGTGAACAGATAAATATAATACGAGGGCCTTGCGGATAGTAAGGAACGATCGTTCGCGAAATAAAATCCACAGCGAAAATCAAAACTGTCTTATTTGCAACAGTTAGCTACAACTTCCAACTGTTTCTCTACATAGTCGTAGCGTTGTACGATGTCTCTAATGCCCTCGTCATAGAAGGTAGCCCCCTGCACTTTCCGACAGGTTTCAGCGTTGGACAGAAGCTCGTTGTCTGAGCCAAAAGACGGTTCATTTGAGCGGAGATGAATCTCAGACGGAGCCATCTCCAAGCTGTATGGTGGGTGATCAAACACTTCCCATCGGAAATGCTGCAGGAGACTTCTCATTCCCCCCGGAATGTGCACCCGAGAATTGTCTTGAAGAAAGAAGTGCCTCAAATGGCTCTAAGCACTATGGGACTTATCATCTGAGGTCATCAGTCCCCTAGACTTAGAACTGCTTCAACCTGACTAACCTAACGACATCACACACATCCATGCCAGGATTCGAACCTGCGACAGTAGGAGCAGCGCGGTTCCGGACTAAAGCGCCCAGAACCGGAAGAAAGAAATGCATGACATTTATGTTATGTGGGGTTGCATGACATCAGAATAAATCTCTGGGCAGCCACCCGTACCTGGTGACGGACGGTGATTTATAGCATCTTTATGCGTTCACTGTGCGCTCAGGAGCGAGAAAAGCGACGTGAAGCTGTCTACAGGCAAACCACAAACACTGGCTAATGCATCTGTGCAAAGCTTCATCGGATTTTCACAGTGGTTTCTATTTCGACGTCGATCATTCCTCACTTTTCGAATAACCGTGATATTATTTCATACTTATAGATGGAAAGTGTAATAATGTAAAGGCCAAAGCAGTCCACAAGTGAATACTTGCACCGACTACTATCTTATATAGGTAGTAACTTCTAAAAACACATAAGTACATGCCAGTTCCGGCTATAATACACATAAATGAACCTTTCTACTTCGTGGGACACTGCCTGCTATCTACACTACAAATCAAATAGTGTTTTGAAAACGAATTAGAAATGATTAAAGAAATTTGTCACAGTAACGGTTGCAGTCCTACCCTAATTGATAACATGGGTAGTAAGAAGAAGAGACATAGGATAACAGCCGACCGGAGTGGCAGTGCGGTTCTAGGCGCTACAGCCTGGAACCGAGCGACCGCAAAGGTCGCAGGTTCGAATCCTGCCTCGGGCATGGATGTGTGTGGTGTCCTTAGGTTAGTTAGGTTTAATTAGTTCTAAGTTCTAGGCGACTGATGACCTCAGAAGTTAAGTCGCACAGTGCTCAGAGCCATTTGAACCATTTTGAACATAGGATAACAACACTTCTGTATCCTCCTCAGAATGCTCTAAATCACACTGAAAGCAATTGGGAGCCCACATACTTCACGGGTACTTACTAGCAAACTAAAATCCAGAAAATATACACCAGCTTTCTGTACTAGGAATACTATTGCCCACATTTTGTTCAACAGTAAAGATAAATTTCGAGCTTTGGAAGAGAATGTTGAGGCAAGTTACGTACACTTATTTTATACTGTCTGTTCCTTTTGTAAAATAAAATATTACAGGCCTTAAGGACGATAATATCAGTGTCCTTGAATGCTTGTAGTCTCATTCTCCCTGTTGTGAGAATCACGTAATGGGCGAGAATTAGGGAATGTAGACAATGTGGCGTATGGAGATTTCGATCTGTCCGGGAAGCGTGCACGAATAGCAGAAGAGGTTAAGGCGACCACACGTGACAAGCGGGATATCCGAGTTGGAGTTCTGGTACGGCACAGATTAGTGTCATAGGGAGCTAGTCTCTCTATACCTAATACAACTGGTATTAAAGAATTCGCAATCAGTGAATAAATTTCATAATCAGTTATGCGCAGGTCAGTGAGGTAGAGGTATAACTACTAGACTGAACGTGAAAGACAATGGAGATTGATAAAGGAGGATTCCACCTTTTTCGAACATGCTCTAAACGAGTGTAATTGTTATTATATAAACATGATGTTATCCATAGAGCAAATAAAGGCAAACAGCTAACATTACTTGAAATTCTACCTATCAATAAACACCAATCACAGACTCCTGAGTAAAAACCCCAATGATGAAATACAGTTCCATTATTCACTCTTACTAAAATAGCAGAGTCAGTTAATAGTTTTGTCGCTGTAAGCTAAAACGCTTGCTGTAAACAGTATAGCTGTTCGTCACATACATTGTTGCACTGTCCCCTTCATTGCAACTGCCCTCTTTTTTTCCGTGCTCGTCATGTTCACCAGTTATCTTGTCCATAAAACATAGATGTCTTGTTCCAGTACTCACTTATCTAATTTTTTGCCCTGTATATTCTTAAAATTTTAATCTTTGATTATAATGTAATACAATATTCTTCTGCCGGCCGCGGTGGTCTCGCGGTTCTAGGCGCTCAGTCCGGAACCGCGGGACTGCTACGGTCGCAGGTTCGAATCCTGCCTCGGGCATGGATGTGTATGATGTCCTTAGGTTAGTTAGGTTTAAGTAGTTCTAAGTTCTAGGGGACTGATGACCACAGATGTTACGTCCCATAGTGCTCAGAGCCATTTGAACCATTTGAACCAATGTTCTTCTTCGTAAACTCTCTGACCCTTTTAGTAAGCGAACTTCGTGAGGATCCCATACTGACGAGCAATATGCAAGACAATAAGGAGCTCTTAGAGTTTGTTCTCCTCGTGTGTGACCAATATTAGATGTAAAATAATTAGAAACCTGAAATAAAAGTAGCTTAAAGTAAGCCGACGGCGGTGACCGTGCGGTTCTAGGCGCTGCAGTCCGGAACCGCGTGACTGCTACGGTCGCATGTTCGAATCCTGCCTCGGGCATGGATGTGTGTGATGTCCTTAGGTTGGATAGGTTTAAGTAGTTCTAAGTTCTAGGGGACTGATGACCTAAGATGTTAAGTCCGATAGTGCTCAGAGCCAGAGCTTAAAGTAATATTCTGGTCACCGTCGAAGATCTGTATCGATCCGCGCTCGTTTAGTGATGACTTAGTTTTTTGGAAGTCTGGAGTGTACAACATGTCTAAGTCACAGTGGCCAGATCCACACACACAACACAATAAATACGTGTGGAGCTTGAATGCCGTACTCGACTAAACAAACTATAGAGAAACACTATATCTCCACGGGACATTTCTTGGATTATTCTACAACGAAAATCGTTACTACGGCAGGATCTTTCTGTGATGTGATTACTTAAGGTTTGCATATACATAAGTGTAGTGAAAACTCCTACTAATTGTAGTGATGGCTGTTGACTGGAAAACGAGTGGGTCTCTCTCATTTCTTTACTTCCTCACAAAGATAAAACGTTACTCCTAATGCCACGTCTCTAGACACTTAAATCATCAGTTTCACCCCGAATATGAACTCCGCAGGCGCACAGCTCGATAACGATTGTGCATGCAATAACACCATAACACGGTGGCGAATGCCCTGCGGCTCGGATGGAGTAATGTTTTTGAGAGTTGAACCAGCAAACTCTGATTGTGAGACTCACCTAAGTTCGCAACCTGCATGGCAAGCGAACTGTCGTGGAAGGAATTCGGCATTATCCGGCTGCAATCCAGAAGCACAATGGAAAACACTAAGGTTCCTGTGATGCGGTTCTCTAAGAATATCTCTTGACAGGTTTCCTCTTTGTTTCTGCATAACTGTTGCAACATGTATCTTTGTTTATACTATATATCTAATCTTCAACATCTTATTTATTATTATTTGTACTATTATGACTGTTTTTAGTGCACTATTCAAGATCCTTCAGAAATGCCTGTGTATCTGAAGGACATTGCATAGTACACCGTCAAACACAGACACCGCAAAATAGTATTACATTCCTATACAGACCGTGACAATAATAATTAAGTCGCTCCCTGTGCAGGAATCACATCAATGGTTCCAGTGGAGGGCATAGACACACGGTGGGAGACAGAGGTTTGTGTGAGTCTGGGACGCGTGCTCGGTTAGCCGAAGTTGTTAAGGTGACCACTCGCGTAATGTGGGAAATCCTGGTGCGAGTTCCCATCCAGGTATAAATTTTTGTGTGTCGCTAATAAGATGCGCAGCTGATGTCCAATCGTAATATCAACTGCGAACACATTTCTCCTACATCAACATTCTCGTGTGATACCACGTTGCAAAATCTGCTTTACTTTAGTCTATCACAGCGTTTACGTACGATGAAACGGCTCTTTCCTATCTTAAGTCTAACCGAATGCGCTAAACTGCGCACTTATTGTCAGCTGCGAAGTCGGTACACTAACTGCGTGTAACTAGAAAATGTCAGTGAATGTATTACGGAAATCCGTGATGACGCAGGATTATGTAGAATTCTTCTGTAGAGTTGTGGTATACTTCTTCGTTAATTCTGCTGCGTAAGAGGCCTACAGTTTGCAAAAAATAGCTACTGGTTGGATCGCGGTTGTGTCTTAATATTTAGATTCCATTACAACATGAAAAATAATCATTTGCGAAAAATATTACACTTTTCAACAACTCTGCAGAAATTACTTGATGTTAAACAACAAAAATGAGCAAAAAGAAAAAAAAACGAAACAAAAGAACACCTCTACCCATTCAGTCGTGTCAGCACAATTACACAGTTAATCAGCATTCATACGCATGCATGCACATAAATCGCACAGCGTCGTAATTTTCATCACTAATTTCACATAATAATGATCAGTTTCAGCAGTGCACTGTTACTGCTTCGTTAGTCGATAAACTGCTACGTATAATATAGTGTAAAGTAATATTACGTATTTCTAAAATTGAATGAATGAATAGATTCGTATGTCTCGCTAAACTGAAATTGAAGATGCTTTTTTAACAGGTACTTATTTAGCCCATTATTCAGGATAGTGCCCTGGTAAAATAATTTACACGAGCCATTATTTAGTTAGTAACTTAATAATGCATATATTGTTCAGAGTTCATATGGATGAAGCGCGTTTCCAAGTTCACAATGCAAATATAATCCCTGTCCTGGAAACATAACTGTGTGGACGCATTTATGTGGCTATCATGTGAAGTTGTAGCACACGCTGACAACCACGAAACTGCAAGCACATCTCTCCACACAACCCATCTCCGTCTTCATTCGTCTGGACCTCTTCCTGAGACTATCAAGCTATTCACGTTGCCCATCGCATCATTCTGCTCGAAACCGATTTCAGTATAGTCAATGGGGAGCGTTAAAACTCGGGATTTCTCATCACAAGCACTCTGCGGTGCTCAGTAGTCCAACATAAGACACCACTTGAGCACACACAGCACACTGACAACGAATTGTGTAAATCGAGAACACTACTTCACAACTTTGACAGATATTATAAACTAACACACATTTTCGGCCTTTTGACACGTTTGCTTTATCCATATTTACAGCAAAAATACTAACAGATCATCTCTCGTTATTAATTACTTATTACGGATAATACAGGATATTTTCATACTAATTTTCCTCTCAGCTGTGTCCTTTGTTTCCTGTATTTGCAGTCAATTCCGAAGCCCTTCATGGCTTTGTCATCAGGCGCTTAGGCGCAGTCATCTAAATGAAATGCGCCCACAAGTACAGCATGAGCGTAATATCACTTCCTCATTACAAAAATTTATTTCTGAGGAAAGATTTCACGCAGAAATGGCGAACACCTCGAGTGTGAGGGTTTACCGTCTGCACTTGGTTGAAATTTCTGTAACTCAGATACAACATAAAGTACCAACATGTCCAGGTAAACTGCTGCCGTAACGGTAGCCTCAGTGAAAAAAGAACGGCCCAGTAATTGTGTTGTGCATTAAACCACAACACATATTCTCTTGCGGGTTGTTCCATATCTGCCGTATCATCATACAGAGAGACAATTATTGAACTAAGTGAAAAAAAAACGTAAATCAGTTACAAACTACGGTGTGCATACGCTTTATTCAATACGTAAATGCCACTGCAAATATTCGTATTTACGTTACGACATGTTCGATGTACCTGCCAGACGAATAACGAAATTGTGGATGACCCGCTGAAATATCTGAATTTCGGTGCTGTCGATGACCCCCTGAATGGCTGTTTTCAGCTCATCAATGATTTTGAGGTTATTTCTGTACACATTGCCTTTAATAAAAGCCCACGAAAAAAAGTCGCGTGTGTTCAGATCGGGAGAATATGGTAGCCAATAGAGACCCATGCCAGTGGCCTCTGGATACCCCACAGCCAGAATGCGGTCCTCAAAGTGCTACTCCAGGACATCAAACACACTCCTGCTTCGATGGCTTCTATGTGGCCGAGCTCCGTCTTGCGTGAACCACATCTTCTCAGTTTGTATAGTGGGATGAAATCATCTTCCATAATCTTCACGTACCGTTCGGTAGTCACCGTCTCATCAAGGAATATCGCACCGACTACCCCGTGACTCGACATTGCACAGCACACAGGAACCCGTTAAGGGTGAAGCGACTTCCCGATTGCGAAATGAGTTTTCTCAGTCCCCTAAATGCCACAATTTTGCTTATTTACACGAACCCTCCAAATGAATGTGGGCTTCGTCGCTAAACCAAACCATACTAATTCCCATCATGCACCGCAGCCAACCGCGCAATTTGAACGTCCTAATTCAAACCGTTCAAAAGTTATGACGATGTTGTTTCATGTAGTTCAAGAACTGTCATCTTGTATGTGGAGTCTCCGGCCCCCAGCTCCGTACATTATGCCTGCTTACTTTCCCGCATCGATTCTTTCCAGCATATTCGTAGAAAACTCAACACAACTGGGACTATATTCCGGGTGCAAAGCTTGCAGCAGTTCCTACCTTCTGCGAATGGAAACGTAGCCGTGTGTGTGACATCTTCACCACGGTACTCTGCGGTATGCACACACCGTCAGGTGGCTTGCGGAGTATGGATGTAGATGTAGATGCCTGTTTCTCTGCAAAAACGACGCGCCGATTTCCGCGAACTGCATTGAAATGCTGTATGCGCACTATCAACAGTGTGGTTCACTCACTCCAGGTCTCTTTCAACTTTTCATACAGTCATTTGGTGCTATTCATATGTGGCGCATCTAGGCTATCGCCACTTCAGAACTGTCGCTGAAATGTAATAGGCGGTCGCATTTCATGAAACCAAAAAACACACTGCGTTTTTCCTGCATAGACGCGATTGTGACAACAGGTATTGTAAATTCTGCTGACTGCGGCAAGAAACAGACAAAAGAAGTCAAATGCTGTAATATCACGTGTAGGGGTGTATCCATAAAAAACTTCATGAGTTAAGCTACCATTTGCAATAAATCGTAAAGGTGTATCAAACACAGTTCCTTAGAAATCAATTCTTACAATCAGAGAAAGACATTATGCTCACCCTGTATTTGTAATCGGCTTCAAAATCGACTGAAAATAATGTAAACAATATGTGCAGCTTAGTGGAAAATTAGGATGAAAATAGCTTGTGTGCTCCATAATAATTTACAGCTGAAGTCTCTATTATCCATAATCATGGAAGCAACAGAGTAAATTACTTACTTACATGTTTATTAAAGAAACCAGACCGTGTAATAAATAACACACAGAAGCCAGGTATGAGAAATGTAAAATACCACAACAAATACAATATTAACAAGAAAAAATAACGAAATTACATGTATGGCTTATGCGCTCCACCACTCACTCTGACATGCCTGAGCGGTTTTTTTGGGCTGTGAGTTTATTTAATCGGATGCTGCTTTTTGTAGAAACCTCTATTTCCTAGCGCAGTGATTGTTGCTAGGTGTCTTGTTTCTTTCATCTTTATCTGTTTCACTTCTGTGATAGCTTAATTCGTCCATCTTTTGTGAACGTTTAACTTTAACCATACAACGTGTCCGCCTGCTAAGTTAACCATTGTCTTATTTTTCTTTTCGTTTTCGTGCGTATTGTCGTCATCTACTAGCGTACGATCCTGGGGCATTTAATTTCTGTGGTGTATGTAAACACGTTTCGCGTTGTAGTAGTTCGACATAAAATTGCTGTAATTAAAGATGTTCTCTCCTCTTTACTAAGGGGAAGAAGACAAAAAGATAATATTATTATGCGATGTGACTGGCTTTTCGGAATTACTCGATGCAGACACTCACACTTAACGCAGCGGGTATTCTTCCGCATCTGGGAAGATTTATTACTGTTAACTAAGCAAGTTTTGCTTACTAGGTGAGATCTGTACTGCATCATGGGTTTAACTGTACTTTGTAACACATGATTTTCTTAACTGGCAATACACCGTTATACTTAAACATCATATCAGTGCGGCGAACAACTGCTACTCTGGAAGTGTCGAGCGAAACTACCGTCTGTGGCCTGAAAACTGATTGTAAAAATCAGGTTACCTTTCATTCAGTAGGCTGTTAAACTCAGCGACTGTTATATTGACTTGTAAATAATAGATTTCAGCTATCAGTCGACCTTTTTAAATTTTATTGGCAGATCTAGATTTCAGATAGAAACTAGCCATTCTCAATGCTAAGAATACAAGAGGTGCATCATTAGATGATGTCATAAAAAGTTGCAATTAATGGCTTAACTCATATGGTTTGTGTAATACATACCAGTATCATTTCTGATCAATGCATGTAATGTCTGTTGGTTTGGCTTCATATACAGTTCATTGAATACTACTGTTTCCGGAAGGCGCGCTCCATTATGCTCTGGGGAACGTTGACGCGGACATCCATTGGACCAGTGTTCTTGCAAGTGCGTGCTAGGTGCCGTGACGCCCAACGAGTATCGTACACTCGTTACAGACCACGTACAGCGCTTCATGACGATCATTTTTCCCGACGGCAGTGGCATATTTCAACAAGACAATGCGCCATGTCTCATGGCCAGGACTGTGTTGGAGTGGTTTGACGAACACAGTGGCGACTTCTAGCTGATGTGGTGGCCCCCCAGTTCGCCAGATATGAACCCGATCGAACACATATGGTGGGATATGATTGAACGTGGCTCAGAGCTCATCGCCACGACGCGTCGCAGCTGTTAATGTGTGGCAGATGTGAATGCACCGACTATTAGGTGGGTGGTCATACATTTCGGCCAGATCAGTGTAGTAGTGTGCAGCCTAGCTGTAAAGCACACCATATCATGCATAAGTGAAAACACGTCTTCACTCCAGAGCAGCCCAAGCGGAATGGAGATGAAGAATAACACCGCGGAACAGTGGGTAAAGGTTTCTTCCAGATCCAACAGCGCCTGAACCGCGGGAAGGAATGACTGTATAAATGCCTGGCCATTTTCAGGGAACAGAGCTGTCATCAGAAAAACTTATCTATCTGGTCTACGTACAGTTAGTCCTTTTCTCCCTTCTGTGTACAAATTAAAATCTTTTACTCCAGTGACGTGTGACACTTAATATATTTAAACCAGGTTTTTCTAAAGAAAGAGTTATGTCGAGAACAGAACATCATCTATTAAATATTACGTGATACTACGAATTTGAATATCTGAACTTAATTCGTAGATGGCTCTGAGCACTATGGGACTCAGCTTCTGAGGTCATTAGTCCCCTAGAACTTAGAACTAGTTAAACCTAACTAACCTAAGGACATCACACACATCCATGCCCGAGGCAGGATTCGAACCTGCGACCGTAGCGGTCCCGCGGTTCCAGACTGCAGCGCCTAGAACCGCACGGCCACTTCGGCCGGCTAATTCGTTGATAATTTATATAAAAAGTAGGGAGAGAAATATTAGATAACTATTTATTTCACGTTTCGTGATGTATATTTCGAGTCGACAACGTACATTGTTTTAAGTCAAACGTCTTAGTCAGATCGATTGTCAAAATTTCACTTTAAGATTCATTTAAGGCTTTTCTCATTGCTGACCTTACGCTTATATTGTCCATGTTCAGATTTTGTTTGCCAGGTATGTTTTGACTTCCCTTAAATCTTTGATAAAGCTCTCTTAGGTTTCGTAACAATCTTCTGACATGGGTAGTAAACCAAGATGGGTCTTTCCCACCCGTCAAAACATTTATCAGCACAAACTTGTCTAAGGCGTGTACCATGTGTGCTATAAATTTTGTTGTCGTTGTCACAAACGCCAATAGTCAAAAGCTGCACTTTTTCAATTATAAGCCTTAGACAGTCACTAATGATGAGTCTAACGTTGAATACCATTTGTCCATAAACTCGAATATACTGCGGTGTAGAAGGGGACTAACAGGGGTGCGCCATATGCATTTATGATTTTAAACTGCAAACATTTCTCTGCCTTCTATAATAATGGTGTTCATGTTGGATATTATCTTCCCGTGATCCTCCGCTGATATAAATCTACTTCGCGTACGGATCAAACACTTCATATAAGATTTTATCGGGACCATTGACGTTTCTGAGTCGTTACCGAAATACAGTATTCATCCAGGAAGTCGACAACAGTCACTCTTTCATTGTGGTGCAGTGACGGCTTGAGAAAGAGCACAGTGGCCCATTTGCTTGTAAATACGAACGGTGCCGTTTCTGTACGATCAAAGTGCTTTTGAAGCTGAAAATGCCGAAGTTCGATCGGTTGTAATCCTCAAGTTCTATTTACCCAGGATTCCGCCACTGCATTTGAAAAATAAATGGAACTGCTGTCTACCTGCACACATCGATCGTTTGAATGGGGAGCACATCGGAAGCCTGCCTCGCTTATGCTGACAAATATGCCAACGAACGAGCCATACGTGTTTTCTATTTAGGTACACGTAACTGCGTGCCGATGATTTTGTATGCTATTATGTGTTTATTTCCCAATATCTTTGCGCTTTGTCCAGTTTACTTCCGATAAAAATTTACTCAACGACTTTCTTTGCTGCTTCTGTTGTTACCGTTACACAAATTTAAAAACTATCGAAAACCGTTTCCCTCTCATAGCTTCGTATATGACCTCAGAACCTTTTCTACACTCAGCACATTAATTTCCCCGTAAGTCTGCCGGCTTTTCAGAGTGCCCCTTTCAGAATTTAGCAACAAAAAATTTATTCATGGAAAATTCTGCCAGTACAAAGAACACTTTGCATTACTAAAAGACTAGCGTAAAAATTTGCTCATAAGCTATCATAAATTTGTTACGTCTGTTTCTTGTAACACTAAACGGCTTTTAACGTACCATTACTTACTCATACTTTTTTTGTGTACAATGTAGAAGCATTACAGAATGGTTCTTGTAAGCAGACAATATATTCCTACGACTACTTATCACAACTGATTGCATGCCGTTTACATCTCCAAACAGGATCGTGCGCAAGTGTAGGCTCATTGGACTCCTGATAGCAACGTCTGTACGGAGCTAACAACGTGCGTACAGTCCGCTGCGCACTGCGGCAGGTTCGCACAAGAAATTTGCTGAACGTCAACGAAATGAATTCAGCCAATTTTGTGATTTATCCAAGTAAAGACCGCCGTGGCCTGTTGACAGTGTTCAATAATTCTCTAGTAATGTTCAGCTGTCGATCCATTATGGCAACGATATTCCTGAGTTAGTTTACTAAACGACAGCAGTCACAAGATTGACACACACTATGAGTGCAGTGAGCTGTGCATTGCAGCGATATTAAGACCTAAAAATAAAAAGAACTGCAATAAAAAGAAATATAACTACCATAAAACAATATCTTCGTTATTATGGCCATTGTTTTCCGTTACATTCATATCACATTTCTTTTTTATTATTTTTTGAAAATTTGTGGTAAGTTCTTGTGGGATCAAACTGCTGAGGACATTGGTTCCTAGACTTACACACTTCTTAATCTAACTTAAACTAACTCATGCTAAGGACAACACACACACCTATGCCCGGCGGGGGACACGACCCTCAGACTGGGGGAGCCGCGCGAACCGCGAAAAGGCACCCCAGACCACGCGGCTACCCCGCGCGGCGTTTTATTATTCGGAGTGGAGATAGCTGCAATGGCCAGCTGTAGCCGATCATGGAGTGTGATGCCATTTACGTTAAAATGTCATTAGCATGTTCGAAACAATGGAGCACTCTATCGAAAAGTCAAATGCGATTTTCGCATCAGTTATTTAACGTCCAATGACTATCATGATAATCTCAATCTTTGTCTATGCTGTCCTTGGTCAGTGCCCCATGCAAATATGGTGTTTCTGCAACACGTGTATTGGGGAGTCTTCCTTCATTTTGTACTAGTGCAAAATTAAAAGCAGCTTGCCACATAGTATAAGGTATTTTCAGTTAGTACCGTTACCCTCTGCGTGAGCTGGGAAAGTGGTCTGCATTGATGAATATCTGTGGTCCAAAGCTGTACATTGGCAAACAATACAAATTAGACAGCTATGGGGTGGATTTTGAAAATTCAGCCAAAGGGGCAACACATTGTTACCACTTCCTTCCATTTCATGACAGCATCACCAACAGAAACTGGCTCCCCAAGATGACAGACAAACATGGTAAATTGCCAAGAGAGAAAGTCAGTGGGAGAATGATCCAGTGACATCAGGTCTCCATCCCAATCCCCCTCCACCCCCCCCTCTCTCTCCATCTCTCCCCCCTCTCTCTCCCCCTCTCCCCCTCTTTGCCCTCTCTCCCACCTTCTCCCACCCTTTCCTCTCCTCTTGCCCCCATCTCTCCCCCCTCTCCCCCCTCTCTCTCTTCCCCTCCCCCCCCTCTTCCCCCTTTCCCCCTCACTCTCCCCACCACTCTCTCCCCCTTTCTTCCCCTACCTCCTCCCCCAACCTCTCTCACCCCCACTTCTCTCACCCCCATCTCTCTCGCCACCCCCATCTCTCTCGCCACCCTCCTCTCTCACCCCACCCTCCTCTCTCGCCCCACCCTCCTCTCTCACCCCACCCTCCTCTCTCGCCCCACCCTCCTCTCTCGCCCCACCCTCCTCTCTCACCCCACCCTCCTCTCTCACCCCACCCTCCTCTCTCGCCCCACGCTCCTCTCTCGCCCCACGCTCCTCTCTCGCCCCACCCTCCTCTCTCACCCCACCCTCCCCTCTCACCCCACCCTCCTCTCTCACCCCACCCTCCTCTCTCGCCCCACCCTCCTCTCTCACCCCACGCTCCTCTCTCGCCCCACCCTCCTCTCTCACCCCACCCTCCTCTCTCGCCCCACCCTCCTCTCTCGCCCCACCCTCCTCTCTCGCCCCTCCCTCCTCTCTCACCCCACCCTCCTCTCTCACCCCACCCTCCTCTCTCGCCCCACGCTCCTCTCTCGCCCCACGCTCCTCTCTCGCCCCACGCTCCTCTCTCGCCCCACCCTCCTCTCTCGCCCCACGCTCCTCTCTCGCCCCACCCTCCCCTCTCACCCCACCCTCCTCTCTCGCCCCACCCTCCTCTCTCGCCCCACCCTCCTCTCTCGCCCCACGCTCCTCTCTCGCCCCACGCTCCTCTCTCGCCCCACCCTCCCCTCTCGCCCCACGCTCCTCTCTCGCCCCACCCTCCCCTCTCGCCCCACCCTCCCCTCTCGCCACACCCTCTCCTCTCGCCCCACCCTCTCCTCTCGCCCCACCCTCTCTTCTCGCCCCACCCTCTCCTCTCGCCCCACCCTCTCCTCTCGCCCCACCCTCTCCTCTCGCCCCACCCTCTCCTCTCGCCCCACCCTCTCCTCTCGCCCCACCCTCCTCTCTCGCCCCACCCTCCTCTCTCGCCCCACCCTCCTCTCTCGCCCCACCCTCCTCTCTCGCCCCACCCTCCTCTCTCGCCCCACCCTCCTCTCTCGCCCCACCGTCCTCTCTCGCCCCACCCTCCTCTCTCGCCCCACCCTCCTCTCTCGCCCCACGCTCCCCTCTCGCCCCACCCTCCCCTCTCGCCCCACCCTCTCCTCTCGCCCCACCCTCTCCTCTCGCCCCACCCTCTCCTCTCGCCCCACCCTCTCCTCTCGCCCCACCCTCTCCTCTCGCCCCACCCTCTCCTCTCGCCCCACCCTCCCCTCTCGCCCCACCCTCCCCTCTCGCCCCACCCTCCTCTCTCGCCCCACCCTCCTCTCTCGCCCCACCGTCCTCTCTCGCCCCACCCTCCTCTCTCGCCCCACCCTCCTCTCTCGCCCCACCCTCCCCTCTCGCCCCACCCTCCCCTCTCGCCCCACCCTCTCCTCTCGCCCCACCCTCTCCTCTCGCCCCACCCTCTCCTCTCGCCCCACCCTCTCCTCTCGCCCCACCCTCTCCTCTCGCCCCACCCTCTCCTCTCGCCCCACCCTCCCCTCTCGCCACACCCTCTCCTCTCGCCCCACCCTCTCCTCTCGCCCCACCCTCTCTTCTCGCCCCACCCTCTCCTCTCGCCCCACCCTCTCCTCTCGCCCCACCCTCTCCTCTCGCCCCACCCTCTCCTCTCGCCCCACCCTCCCCTCTCGCCCCACCCTCCACTCTCACCCCACCCTTTCCTCTCGCCCCACCCTCCCCTCTCGCCCGACCCTCCCCTCTCGCCCCACCCTCCCCTCTCGCCCTACCCCTCCCTCTCGCCCCACCCTTCTCTCTCTCTCTCTCTCTCTCTCTCTCTCTCTCTCTCTCTCTCTCTCTTTCTCTCTCTCTCTTTCTCCCTTTACCATGCATGTACACCACTTGCAAATCGTCACCAAATGTTGACGACTAAGACCTAACATATTATCAAGAGGAAAGAAGGCTGATTTTTAAGGCATCCTTCATCCAGCCATGAGATCCAGAGCTCTGGAAGACTTGCATTGGCACAAGGCCGAAGGCATAGGTAACATTCTTCCGGTGAATATGAAATCATTCGAGGCGAAGAGGCAATCAAACGAGTGGTGTTCACAGTATATGAGACATACAATCAGCCTTTCGGAAAAACATCATCCACACAATCTGAAAGACTGTGTTCTCTGATGTGGACACGCTGCTCTGATTTGCATTATGTGCTTACGTCTCCACCAGTTGTTTTATAATCTGCTCTTGGTGTTGGCAATATATGACTTAAACTGCTGGCATGGCGTGTTGTTTAAGGGCTAAACATTTATTAAAGGCGAGATCCGTAGAACACTACAGTGTGGTAGCTTTGGTCCCCTGTGGAGCCACCGACGCAATCAGGGCATGAGGGATGCTAAGCCCTGTCACGCTGTCGCTTCTCGATAAGCCGCTCACGAGTGCCGATCGTTACTTCAGTGCGTGTTGGGACCGCGACCCAGACGCTGCTAGTTGTTCTTTTGCAGCTTCAGATCTGCCGTCGGTTTTATTATCCGTCGTCGTCATTTTGTGGTGTATGACATTTGCCGTAATTATCTGTACGTGTTCAGTGGTCTGAAGCGTTGAAAACTGACCAACTCCCGTTTGTCTGGTTTTTTTTTTTCTAAGATTAATACATCTGTTGTGTGCTTGTTAGTTGTGTGTCTCTGCATTTTTAGTGTGTATTTTTATGAAATACAGGTCTTTTTCAGTATAATATTAATAATTAGATGTATTTTGGCGCTTTTTAATTGCGTGATTACTTTGTTGGTAGCAGGATGTTTAGCGTCTGAGTTAGAGTTTATTTTGCGGCATCAGTCAGCCGCTATGTCAGAGCCCCAAAGGATGCCTATAGCAGCATATATGTCGCAGAAAGGATCAGTAAAATAACAATGTACGTGTTCAAAGACGCCTTTTAATATTATAAGATGAATGACATCATTTGTAATTTTACTGTACATCAATTATATTGTTTTGTGATAAATCAGCAGAACTCATCCGTTAGCGCCGAGCGAGGTGGCGCTGTACTAAGACACTGGACATGCTTTTGGGATTGCCAGGCTTCAGTTTCCTGTTCAGCCATTGTGATGGTATAAAGCATGTGTATTAAGGATTTAAAATGATGATGTATAGTGCTTGCACTTTCAGATTCCGTAAACTGTGGAAAGCGGAGAACCGATACATGCCCTCGTACAACTCAAGCACAAATCCCACTATACTTTAACCTTCGTGTCCTGTGGCAAATCTGATACACCTAAAACTTTGCATACAGCATAACCAACCACACCAGCAGGGGCTAATAAAATCACCAAGGTCGCGACATGTTTCCAACCCAGTATAAACACAGCTAACTCAAAATAATTACATTGATTAGGACACCTCAATGACAATACATTCTGATTAATCTTTCAGGGGCACTATTTATATCTTATCTAATTATTTATACGGAAAGAACTAGGCTACGAATTATTGCTGTTTAAGAAAAACCAACATCAATAGAGCAAGCTAACCGGTACACTATTGCTGTGGACCACTGTAATGAAACCTGTTCACCATCTCACGAATGTCGAGGAAGAAATCTTGCGCGTCTGCGGCTCAAGAGTGCCAGGACAAGTGCCTATCGCGTTCGGTATCTTCTTTTGATCGGCCCGCACAACCCATGCTTGTGCGAGCCAAACAGGTGCCATTATCTCAGACGCTACTTTAGCTTTTAACGCCAGTTAATGTTAACTGTTGCTTTGAAAAGTAAATAATGTTTCCTGATGACTTGGTGGTAGACAATTGTCTTTTCCTATGACTTTATTTATTTATTAGTTTTGACTGACCAGATTAGGGAGTTGACGCCCTATCTTACATCTGACCAGAAACAACACATAACTAAAGATATTACAAATACAGTAACAGGAATAATTATAGTAATAATAACAGTAAAAATAATAGTGATTGAAACTAATAATGATGATAACAGTTGAAACATATAATAATGATGATGATAACAGTAAAGTGCATTAAAAATAATATAGATTAGTTTTGCACATTTCAATACATGGTGTTGTGTGAAGAAAGATTAAGGAAAGGCAAACCTACGTTTCCAGCACTTGTAGACTTAGAGAAAGCTTTTGACAATGTTGACTGGAATACTCTCTTTCAAATTCTCAAGGTTGCAGGGGTAAAATACAGGGAGCGAAAGGCTATTTACAATTTGTACAGAAACCAGATGGCAGTTATAAGAGTCGAGGGACATGAAAGGGAAGCAGTGGTTCGGAAGGGAGTAGGACAGGGTTGTAGCCTATCCCGATGTTATTCAATCTGTATATTGAGCAAGCAGTAAAGGAAACAAAAGAAAAATTCGGAGTAGGTATTAAAATCCATGGAGAACAAATTAAAACTTTGAGGTTCGCCGATGACATTGTAATTCTGTCAGAGACAGCAAAGGACTTGGAAGAGCTGTTGAATGGTATGGACAGTGTCTTGAAAGGAGGATATAAGATGAACATCAACAAAAGCAAAACGAGGGTAATGGAATGTAGTCGAATTAAGTCGGGTGATGCTGAGGGAATTAGATTAGGAAATGAGACACTTAAAGTAGTAAAGGAGTTTTGCTATTTGGGGAGCAAAATGACTGATGATGGTCGAAGTAGGGAGGATATAAAATGTAGACTGGCAATGACAAGGAAAGCGTTTCTGAAGAAGAGAAATTTGTTAACATCGAGTATAGATATAAGTGTCAGGAAGTCATTTATGAATGTATTTGTATGGAGTGTTGCCATGTATGGAAGTGAAACATGGACGATAAATAGTTAGGACAAGAAGAGAATAGAAGCTTTCGAAATGTGGTGCTACAGAAGAATGCTGAAGATTAGATGGGTATATCACATAACTAATGAGGAGGTATTGAATAGAATTGGGGAGAAGAGAAGTTTGTGGCACAACTTGACCAGAAGAGGGGATTGGTTGGCAGGACATGTTCTGAGGCATCAAGGGATCACTAATTTAGTATTGGAGAGCAGCGTGGAGAGTAAAAATCGTAGAGAGAGACCAAGAGATGAATACACTAAACAGATTAAGAAGGATGTAGGTTGCAGTAGGTACTGGGAGATGAAGAACCTTGCACACGATAGAGTAGCGTGGAGAGCTGCATCAAACCAGTCCCAGGACTGAAGACGACAACGACAACAACATAAACTCTAGCGTTCAATTGTAGGGATGAAATCCTAAATAAATATGCAAAATACGCTGTACTGAACGATTACTGAGGCACACTTCAACAGAACGTCTCCTGTCAGATCGTCCTGCACTACTGGGTGTGGCTTGCTGAACTCTTTCAACATTTTCTGCAGTGCATACTAAGCGAGGAACCCACAGCGCTTTTCTGTCCATCATTGTTCCCCGTAAAAGAAATGATTCAGTCCAACGTAAAACGGTGTCACGAGCGGGAACACTATCATGTCTCGCAAGACTGAAATGCCGACGATAGACTCATTATTACGCACAAACTATCGTGAGCAAACACACGATGTTGCACAGCCCACGCCTCCATGACCTCGACTAAACAAAGTGGTTGAAGCTACCAAACACGTCATCACATCAGTCCCCCCATTCCTACTACCTCAGCCTGATACGGTCTGTTCTAAAAATGTCAGTCCTTTCTGCCTCACCCTCCATTTGCATCAAGAATACAGCCAAATGACATTCATTTTTATTGATTTGCAAACATTATATGAAAATGTTATTGTATATACACGATGGATCAGAATTAATTGCAAGAAACGATACGTTTGAGAGTATACAATGAAAGAAGCAACAGCGTTCCGGTAAACAACATGCTCAAACTATCCATCTGCGAGGAAATTGCAAATCTTACGAGGCGCCACTGACAACCAGACCGCGCCTACTCATCATCACGGCGTTCGTCGAAATTTATAGTACGAGTATACGTAACAACCGGCCAGCAATAAAATTGACAGATTTTGGAGTTCCAGATGGCCAGGAATGAGGATAAAAATAGAATTTTTTGGCGCCATTTGGATGAGGCACGAGCCGTTTATGTTGTGCCAGCTAATGGTTTGCATAGAGGAAAGAATCTAGAACGGTAACTCGAGGGTAGCAGGGTCGAACGCCTGTGTGCGACCTTTTTTTAAATTTCTTTTATTTTTAATTTTTACGTTACTTACGCTGCAAGTGAACCTAAGTAATGCTTAGTACATTCTGTTTATTAATATTTTCATAAAAGGCGCAGGAAAATATGTGATTTCAAATAAAGTCCCGCGAAAGGTCTGTACTTACAGCATCCGCAAAGACTCTGCAAATAACTTTCCAGGAAAGGATTGTAATTAAAGGTCTCAAAGCCTCGTATTCCATGAGTTTCTTTTTGACTTTCCAGCAGCCATCGCCAGCAACACAAAAATAATAGGTTGTGGGTGCTTGTAAAACTGGCCCGTCGAAAGAGAAAACGAGATTATACTCCGAGAAGACTTCATCAAAACATATCCCATTGTGCATTACCAACTGTCCTCCCCATTATTTGGCGAAACGAGGGTTGCGCGTGATTTTCTGGCAAACTGTGGGACGAGAGAACCTTTAGTGAATGTAAACCAGGTTTGTTTTCTACAGAATCTTCATAAAACCATGTAACTGTAAAAAACGCGGCGTTTATAACGTGTGCAAGATTCCGATACAAATAATGGTTCCCTTGTTTTTTCGATGAACATGACCCCAGCGCGTGTAAATCATCAACTGTAGCATAATGAAAGCATTTAATTTTACGCGTATGCAAGATGAATCGCCTAGAACTTGCACTGCGAATATTGAGGAAGTGGAAAGTGCTATTGATGTTGTAACGGGACATTCTCCTTTAGAATCATTTTTCCTCAATAGCAGTATTATTTTCCGAATTTTGGACAAGTCAATATCATCTCAGTTGCTAATTTTATACACAGTATGTTACATATCAAGCTAAAATTTATTAAAAAGGAATTACTTTATAAAATATTTTAGTTCAGATGTTATCAATAAGTACTAGTTCTGAATGTACAGTTAATTTTTTTAGAGACAAATGAAATTACAAATTATTTGCACAATTAAAATTTCTATTATTAATTTCGAAATTAATACTGTAATGAAAACTACTAGGAATTCATTTGTTAAGAAAAATTATAAACCCTTTGGAATATTGTTAACTCCGCAGAGTGGGAGATTCGTAAGCTTGCCTCTGATGTGATCGGACATATTTTTGTACGAACAATGTAATTTCGGCGTTGTTAATGTGAAAAAGCAAAATACTGCTTGATATACTAAAATGTGAGAAAATCAGTGGAAAATATATTTGCTTAAAAAATTACACAACAAAAATCTTCCAATTTATGTAGTTCAAACCAACCGTGAGGACCTGATGTTAGATTTTCAGCTTTAAGAATCAGACCCTAGACAAGAACAACGGGAACCATCTTAACATGACAAGCTAAGTATGGTAACCTCAGCCCCTCTTAAATCTTTGTAAAAGACTTTGCTTATTAATTACTTCGACTGGGCATTCTTTGATGTGGACAATAGATGGAAGAAGGAAGGAGGAGAGAGATTCTAATGTACAGTTTTCACAGAATCGATTGGTAGTTAGGGGCTCGTATTTTCAGTCACTCAACAGATTATAATTGACACGAGGGCACTTACTGGAATTAAGGAAAACGTGGGAGGACCGAACAGTGTAGCTTTCTTTTCACACAACATGTTTATTTCACAATTATAATCATAATATTTTTATAGAATGAACAGATTTGTAAAATAAATAAGCTTTGGCAAGAGAAATTAAACAGCAAACAACATGACAATAGATACCAGACGACCGGACCTGCAGCCCGCCAGTTATCGGGTGAAACAGCGGTGTGTACTACCGCGCCGGACACAGTTCCTCTTATTAAATGCCCTTCTGCGACACATGAAAACTATATAAGCACCATTGATGACAAGCGTCACTCAATTACTCAAAACAGATAACGTAACTTTTAATTTGAAATCTGTATGTCGAGAGGTTCGGGGTTAAGATGCACACCTGTGCGTAAACGTTAGACAGATTAGGAAACAATATGACAATGATAAGGCTTACTTCAAAACAACCAACCTCTTAATTTCAATCGGCAACCAATGTGTGACTGGATCCCAACCCGTCCCTTTTCACAATCTTATTTGACTAAAGCCCTGATGACAGTTGGCTGTTAATATTTTCAAAGTTAAACTGATTGTTAGTTATTAAGCACGCTCTGAAGGAACGTCTTAAAACATTACTTGTGAACACTTATTACAAGAGAACTCATTCTGTGGAACCACAAGCCACAAGATCCACCTAAAAATACACCAATAATGACCCGCTCTTTTAAAGACAGTAACGCACACCTTAGTACAACAGGTTGTTCACATCATAACTAATGCAATTACACTCAAAGGATTGAACCGGTTAACATATAAATCTAACCACAAGACCCCTGTTTTGTTTAACGGCACCCTGTGCTTTAGCACAATTGTCGCGTCTGTATTTACGACCAGGAGCTAATTTTATTTATGTTAATTGTAAGGCTAGAATCAAATGTGTTCTTTCTACACTCCATGCACCATTAGTATGTCGGCTTTTTCTGCATTGGTACATAACCATTGTCCACTCATGACCTACTCCTTGGATTGTCTCACACTAACTGACTAGAAAGGTGCCGTGTACTTGAGGAGCACACAAGCACACTGAAAGCAAACATAACATAATACCTCACAACTAGGCCCGTTGAATGGCTGAGACAAATGTAGATGTGGGAATTTTTCAAAATATGATACCTCGTAAACGGCCCGCGTTATAATCCTGCCCCAAACACCATTGACATTCTGATATACCCTACTTTTAACTTGTTAATGTCAGTAGGTTTAGATCCGATTAAAAAAAAGTGTTTGTTTGCGCGAAAAATACACTTTCTAAATACAACTGCAATGTAGTTACTGACTAACAATAAGAGGCCCTGACTACCAATCCATTCCGTGAAAACCGCACATCACTAGCACTTTCCATTTCCGCAATCTGTGCGGTGCAAATTTTGCGTGATTCTCCTGTATACAAATTTTAGTGTAAGCCTTCGTATTTTCAAGTACAAAATTTTCCTTTACCATTTTCTTTATTACTTTTATCAATACACACTGAAGCACCAAAGGAACTGGCATAGGCATGCGTATTCAAATACAGAGATATGTAAACAGGCAGAATATGGCGCTGCGGTCGGCAGCGCCTACCTAAGACTATAAGTGTCTGGTGCAGTTGATAAATCGGCTACTGCTGCTACAATAGCGAGTTGTCAATATTTGAGTTTGAATGTGGTGTTATAGTCGGCGCACGAGCGATGGGACACAGCATCTCAGAGGAAGCGATGAAGTGGAGATTTTCTCGTACGACGATTTCACGTGTGTACCGGGAATATCAGGAATCCGGTGAAACATCGAATCTCCGACCTCGCTGCGGCTGGAAAAAGATCCTGCGAGAACGGGACCAACGACCACTGAGGGGAATCGTTCAACTTAGATTGTGGTAGAGTTCAATGCTGGGTCATCAACAAGTGTCAGCGTGCGAATCATTCGGGAAATATCATCGATACGGGCTTTCGGAGCCGAAGGCCCACACGTGTACCCTTGACGATGAGAGAGCGAAGTGGCGCTGTGGTTAGTACACTAGACTCGCATTCGGAAAGACGACGTTTCAAACCCGCGTCCGGCCATCCAGATTTAGATTTTCTGTGATTTCCCTAAATCGCTTCAGGCAAATTCCGGGATAGTTCGTTTGTAAGGTCAAGGCGCACTTCCTTCCCAGTCCTTCCCTATTCCGATGGGACTGCTGATCTCGCTTTTTGGTCCCCTCCCCCAAATCAGCCAACCAACCTTGATGACTGCACAAAGCTTTATACCGCTCGTGGGCCGGTCAATACCGATATTGTACTGTTGATGACTGGACACATGTTGACTGGTCGAACGAGTTGTGATTCAAATTATATCGATCGGATGAACGTGTAAGGTTACGGAGACAACCTCATGAATCCATGTACCCTGCATGTTAGCAGGGGGCTGTTCAAGCTAGCCCTGGAGGGTTAATGGTGTCATTTTCCCCCAGCACTACTTCAGGATTAGTCGAGTCCATGCCACGTCGTGCTGCGGTACTTCTGCGTGCTCTCCGGGCCTACACGATATCAGGCTAGTGTACCAGTTCTTTTGGCTTTCTAGTGTATTTACAAAAACAAAGTATTGATTGTAATTCGGTTTATTTGCAGCGTAAGTAAAGCAAAAATTGAAAATGAAAGACCCTAAAACAATGTTTCTGCATAAAGTTTTGCTCTATTGATCCTCGAATTACCGCTCTCTACCCTTTCCGCTGCACCAACCGATGCTGGTAACTACGCTTCTATAGAAGGCTGATGCCTCATTCAACCCGTGTGAACAATTCTTCTTTCTGTAAACGTCTGGCCATCTGGAGCTCTCACTTCGGTCACATTCGTTACTGTCAAAGCCGGTATACCATAAATGTGGATGAGATCGGTGTTGACGGGTATGTGCGTTTCCCTTGTGGGTTCATCCACACGTATTGTCCTAGTTAGTATAAATCCACATGAAACTTAAATTTTACAATGAAATCCCCATCTAGCAGGGCTCAAATTTTAATTGGCAGTTCTCTCAGCTTTGTGCCCTAATCGGGGCCTTAAACTTGCCGTGCGTATTTAGCCCACTGTAATGGTGGCAGACCAGTTTGTACCTGTGTGGGTAGCAGAGGTATGTTCCACCCCCGACCCCCGTACGCGCTCCACGGTATGACGTCACGCCCAGCCGCCCAGCCGGTGAGGCTGGCCCCTAATGGAGCAGCCGCCCCCGCGCATCCTAATGCTTCCCGCTGGCGCTAATGGCCGTCCACACCGCTTACTAATTCCTCCGTCGCGTCACCTTCTTTCGCGGTGCGCCGTGATTGCGCCCGCAAGTGTTTGCAGGCTGCCGTCTAATCTCGCTTCCGAGCTTTCCACTGATCCCAGGTCACGCGCGTAAGATTTTCTGACCTTCTGGGGACAGTAAGACCCGCTGGTATGGACGGCGGGGACAGGTTACGGAGAAACAGTCACCTTGTAGGAATACTTTAAACTATGAGTACGTTCAGTTAATCACTATCTCTGGCGTTTCTAACTGAACTACTCGCAAGAGACAACGACACGTTGGATCTTGCTGTTTACAGATGATGTTACAACTGAGAGGTAGACGGAGATAGGTAAAGATACCCGCAAGAAGTTCTGTTTACCAATAGTACTTTTACTACTTGATTACTCCGGGTTGCCTGGCTCCCTATTTCTTTCAATGTTACACCAGGTAAATAAAATGGAGTGTGTCTCATGTATAAAACACACAGTTTATCCACATTCTCTTATAAATATGAATTCTATATAAAATGTAAGCAACAATCTTTTCAAAATTGACTGCAGTATCTGCGTAACAAAAAAACTGATTACATACACCAACTCCTCAGTTATATTAAGCTGATTTGCCTACCTTAAGATGTGAGTTAGTTTTATTTTGCCGCCAAGCAGATGAACTAGGCCTTCAACCATGAATTCTGTTTTAGGCGATTTTCCACGTTCGTTTATGGAAATGCTGATTCGTCCCCTATCTAACCCCCCCCCCTTATAATACGATACACAAACAGCTGAAATACTTTAACACACAGTTCAGAGTTAACATGAATCACAGACCGATGAGATACACGAATTTCCTCCTTTAGGCTATACTTACACATTATCTTCTTTCTCCCATTACCTGCACCCTCATCTTTCGAAGAGTTAATCGCGTCGTAGCCGTAAAGTTTCGTCCTCCCCCATCTACTAAGTAAACTGTGTCCTGGTGCGATTCAAACTGCTCCAAGCGTTCCTGAATTATACTTTTCATGACTCAACACTTCCTACTACCACCTATAACCATTGGCGTTTATATATAAGCAGTCAGTCACTATCCAGTACGGCAACTCGGGAAACAGTGGAATCGTTGCTATTATCGTACGATTGCCATTAGTTTTTTTTGCTAACTTCTTCACGTCCGAACTTCTTCTGTATGGGTCTAGAGGTGTCTTATCCAAAAAGTGCTTTATTTTCCGGACAATATGTCTGTATATTGAGACTAATTTCAATTTCTCCATGCATCCATATAAACACATGCTGACACACACATTAAAAATGTGCGGGTATAGTTACTTTTGTGTCCCAGCGTATTTCCCTCCTTGCATCTCTGAAACGCTCAAACAAATTCGTTTGCTGTTTAAAACATTGAAGAGGTTATCATATGATTGCATTTTCTGTAGTTTTGACGTTCGAAATCAGTTATGAATCAAATTTTATGTACAAATGTTCATCTAAGATCCTCTGGCAGAAAGCAACAGCATTAGGACGTCAGTTACAGGATGCAGCCCATGCAAAAAAGACGCCGTCTGTAGCGAAAGCATCACTCGACACGGAGTTGATTAAAAAATCATGAGGTGCATGTCTGCAGTCTGCGTAACGAAATTCCCACATCCGTGTACCGCAGCAAGCTGGGCAGCCAAAATAGGATGCTGTGCTCGACAGTAAAGCTTCCAAATTTTTTATTCTGTTCTCAGTATCGGTTCAGGTGTTACACGTGATGCATGTTACTCGGTCGACTTTCCCGCTTCGCTGGCGCAAGTTACAACCCCCGCCGCTAGAGGGCTTCGAATTGTAGCGCAAAACATGGTGCTACGTAACATAACTGCAACAATAGAAAGTTATCAAGATTTTAATGAGTTTGAACGTGGTGTTATAGTCGGCGCACGAGCGATGGGACACAGCATCTCCGAGGTACTGATGAAGTGGGTATTTTCCCGTACGACAATTTCACCAGAGTACCGTGAATATCAGTAATCCGGTAAAACATCAAATCTCCGACATCGCTGTGGCCGGAAAAAGATCCTGCAAGAACGGGACCAACGACGACTGAAGAGAATCGTTCAGCATGACAAAAGTGCAACCCTTCCGCAAATTGTTGCAGATTTCAAAGCTGGGCCATCAACAGGTGTCAGCGTGGGAACCATTGAATCTAACATCATCGATTTGGCTTGCGGAGCCGAAGGCCCACTCGTGTACCCTTGATGACTGCACAACACAAAGTTTTATGCATCACCTGGGCTCGTCAACACCGATATTGTACTGTTGATGACTGGAAACATGTTGCCTGGTCGGAAGAGTCTCGTTTCAAATTGTATCCATCGGAAGCAAGTGTATTTGTATGGAGACAACCTCATAAATCCATGGACCCTGCATGACAGCAGGGGAGCTTTCAAGCTGGTGGAGCCTCTGTATTGTCGTGGGTCGTGATACGGGACCCCTGATACGTCTAGATACAACTGTGACAGGTGACGTGTACGTAACCATCCCTTCTGATCACCTGCATCCATTCATGTCCACTGTGCGTTCAGACGAACTCGAGCAATTTCAGCAGGACAATGCGACACCCCACACATCCATAATTGTTACAGAGTGGCTCCAGGAACCCTCTTCTGAGTATAAACACTTCCCATGGTCTCCAAACTTCGCTGACATGAATATTATTGAGCGTATATGGAATGCCTCCCAACGTTCTGTTCAGAAGAGTCCTGCACCACCTCGTGCCATTACGGATTTATGGACAGCCCTGCAGGATTCATGGTGTCAGTTCTCTCCAGCAATACTTTAGAGATAAGTCGAGTCCATGCGACGTCGTGTTGCAGCAGTTCTGCGTGCTCGCGAGGATCATACACGATATTAGGCAGGTTTATTTAGCTCTTCACTTTCGTTCGCTGTATTACTGTCAGTGTAACTATGTCGCTGTAAACGAATTTGTTTGAACGTTTCAGAGATACAAGGAGGGAAACACACTGGGCCAGAAAATTGAATTCACAAATTAGAAGAGTGCGTCCACACATGGAACACCCTCTTCTTCAGCACAACAACGCCAGACCACACACGAACGCTGCGACACCTTCAACAGTTCGACTGGGTACGCTGTCACCGATTTCCGTCCATACAGTTCCGACTGGGCCACATTAGGTTTTCCTCTGTTTCCAAAACTTAACGAACACCTTCGAGGACGTTATTATGTTACTGACTAAGCGGTGCAAGCAGGGATGAGGTTGTGGCTCCGTCAACAAAGTCAAACAGTCTACAGTGACGAAAGCAAAAAAGTGGTCTCTCGTTGGGAGGAATGTGTTCGTCGTCACGCCGACTACGTTGAGAAATAAATAGGTAGACACGAAGAATAAGAATGTAGAATGTTAATAAAGTTTGTTTTGTGTAAGAACCTTTTGAGAGTGTTCACATAAAAAATTGGGGTGCATTACTTTTCAGGGCGAGCTCGCGTAAAATGGCGTAGGCCATTTATGAATTTTACTGTCGAGCAGTAATTCGTTTCTTCATTTTCAAGAGAACAATACTACAGCTGTCCATGCTAAGCTGGTGGAAGTGCACGGTGACAGCACACCATTATGTGACAGAGAGTAGATGTGACGAGTACAACTTTTTGAGAGAATGGCATCTTGTGGCGCTGCAGTACTATGCTCGTAAGGTGCAAACCACCACGGGAGCATGCTATTGAAATCTGTTGATGACCTGCTCTCAAGAGGAGGTGACCGCGTGAAGTTGTCCAAGGGGTTGTGTTTGCTCCACGACAGCTCTCCATCTCATTCTGCACTCGACACACTCAAATACTGTGTCTTTGGGTTAACAAAATTCCCCTCTACCCCATTTTATCTTTACGTGGCAGTCAGCGAATGACACGTTCCTCATTCCTCGGATGACGAAACTATTTCATGACACGCATTTGTGGCATGATAACGAGGTGCGCGGGATTAGCCGAGCGGTGTGTGGCGCTTCAGTCATGGACTGTGCGGCTGATCCCGGCGGAGGTTCGAGTCCTGCCTCGGGCATGGCTGTGTGTGTTTGTCCTTCGGATAGTTTAGGTTAAGTAGTGTGTAAGGACTGATGACCTTAGCAGTTAAGTCCCATTTCACACACATTTGAACATTTTTGATAACGAGGTGATTTTGGATGGAGAACTTTCCTGATCAGCCAAAATGCACACTTCTACAAGCAGAGTCTCCGTCAAGTCCTCTATCGTCGCAAAACAAATGTACTGTATTTATCGTGAAGGACTATGGCAGCAGCTTAATGTTGTTTTTTTCGTGATGACAGAACATCATGACTGCCTCTCGTATAAAACAAAAGTTCAGAAAAATAATCGACGTGACTGGAACCGTCACGGGCAGCCCTGCGTTTCTGCAGCTGTGGTCAGAAAGTGACAGTTTTAAGTCATCGCTGGAACAACTAAACGGAGAGAGGGTAGGAAGTCCGCCTTATGCTGCCGTTGTGACGTGCGTACCCCGGCCGGGCGTGGGTGGGTTGCCGTCCAGCGGCGGAATTGTACGGACCGGGGTACAAGCGTCGCGCCGTTGTATAGCCCGTGTTCCGCTGATCGCAGGACAACCCTGTCAGGTGATTGACCCGATTGTCGGCCGGACATCACGAGCACCTACATTCCCCATCCCTCCCCCGTCCCCCCTCCCCATTCCCGAAAGGAACAAAGCGGGAATAAAGCCAACAAAACCGTGCCGTACGCCCGGCCATGTTTTTGTAATCACGCATACGTGGCCACACGAGCACAAAAAAATCCTCCCTCTTTCAGAACAAATATGCGACGCCAGTTTCATCTCTCGCACAAATAACAACAGCTGCCAAAACCAACAGCAACGACTGCCCAGCACTATAATACTGGCGACCGCGACCCGCTGACCACCGTGCTGTAGGCAGCCCGCGCCGCCGCCTGTCCGTCTAGCAACCGTATTTACTGCGGCCGCGGACACACCGCTGGAGCTTATCGGAAGAGCGTGGCTGATAGTCTAACAACTTCAAGTCAGTCTCACAATGTCACTTCTACCGGCTTAGGAGTCCGAAAACAGAGAAAAATGCAAGTAAATTAAACTGATTTACTATGTTAGCTGTAATTATACCTTGAAACCTTCCCATCTCCTCCATATCTCTTCTGTTACGCAACCTTCCCGTCTACAATAACCTATGAAACCTTCCATTAGGATTTCTATCTCTTGCTTAATAATAACAAATGAAATCTTCGCTTTGAAATTTATTCTCTTTCTCAATCTTCGCATACAAATTTAACTGCTGCTTATTAAAAGTGATTTTCTTATTATTTCGACACAACATAGAATGTGTCGTCGCCTTGGCCCTCAGTCGTTACCTCCAATAACCCAAAATTGTTCCTTACCTTTTTTACTGTTACTGGATCGCCATCTGACTGCTACATCGAACTGCAACATGAATATACTTACTCTGTTTAGCTATACTCTGTTAGCTGCTGGTGGGCTGTCATAATAAGTGGCTGTATTTATTACCAAAGCTGACGTTATTCTTTAATTAATTTGACTGAAGTTACGTAATTCATAGTTAAACTTTTCCTTGACAACAATAAAATATTGCAAAGATTTACCTTGATGGTTTTTGGGATGCATTATAATCAGTAATGCAATATTGCTGGCAAAAATTAATTATATTCTGAATGAAATGATTTTACAAACGTTCAAATGGAACTTACTTTTTACAATAATCTTACAACCAGCATTGCGCAAACATACCTTCAGTAGTCTTGAGCTTCTCAAAAAATTAATTCAATACTATTAGTTCCTCTTATGATAATGGTTAGCTGATGTCTCTATACATCCGTTTATAATCTCTTGTAAATCATAGCAGGTGGCTGGCAGACTCACCGCTCCTCTCAACCTCTCACTTCAGATCTGCTACCGACTCGCTTCACTTCTCGCTTACTATTGACTTCCTACGAACGCTAAAGTGCGGTCTCTCCCGCCAACAATGCTTTCTGGTGCAGACAATCCCTGCTACCATTACAAAATGTATCAATGCCCGGTCTTTCCTGCTCTTTTCTTAAAATGTATCCATACGCGGTATCTCCCGCCCTTTTTAAAATTATATCAATGTGCGGTCTCTCCTGCCAAAAATGCTTTGGTGCAGACATTCCCTGCTACCACAATTGTTTCCAACGTGACAAATATTAATTATTCTTACTTCATCCTATTAATAAAATGTAAACATCTTTCATAAATTGTGGTTTGACAACAGACAATAGAAATATACTCGTCTTACAACCTTTACTTAAATTTTTCGGTAAGTGATTTTTCCTGACATATCTCGACGTTGTTACTTGATATCTGGATCCACCAATAGCAATTATTCTATCATTTATCCAAACATCGAGCCATATCAAGACCTCAGCTTTAAGCAGTGGTAAGGGACACATTGTACTTAAAACAAAGTATGTTGTTTGCTTTGTTCATATTAGATGATAGCTCCACAATAAACTGAGAAGCGGCAACTGTCTATAATTTCATATTGCCACTAACGGCAAATTTGTCAGGGCGTTTGCATGTGGACACTGCTAAGTGCCATAAGCATGACTGCTGTTAACAGTAACGCTCGCAGCGCTCGTGCCAGAAAAATGCTCTCCGCATTATTTGGGTGACTATGACCCAGATAAAGAACCTAAATATTTTCCTGAACGCAAATGCGGTTCAAAAGTTCTTGCTAATGACGTGCCTGCGAATAATTCTTAAAGCAAGCTGATTATGTTAAATTGTGTCCCTTACCATTGTTTACGTGAGTTTACGTTACACAATGATGGCTGAAATGTTAAGGGCCATCCTTAACACTGAAACTTCTTGGCAGATTAAAACTGTGTGCCGAACCGAGACTCTAACTCGGGACCTTTGCCTTTCGCGGGCAAATGCTCTTTCTTCCAGGAGTGCTAGTTCTGCAAGGTTCGCTGGAGAGCTTCTGTGAAGTTTGGAAGGTAGCAGACGAGGTACTTGCGGAAGTAAAGGTGTGAGGACGGGGCGTGAGTCGTGCTTGGGTAGCTCAGATAGAGTACTTGCCCGCGAAAGGCAAAGGTCCCGAGTTCGAGTCTCAGTCCGGCACACAGTTTTAATCTGCCAGGAAGTTTCATATCAGCGCACACTCAGCTGCAGAGTGAAAATCTCATTCTGGATCCTTAACACTGTTTACTTGGTGTAGTGAGCCAAAGTAAAATTAATTTTATATTGTATATCAAATTAGATTAATTTTCGAGGTTGTTATACTTCATTGCTTCAAAAATTAGTAATACAAATCGTAGTATCAGAAACTTAAACAATGTGGAGCTTTCAAATTTGTATTCTTCAGTAGTTCCACAGTACTGTTTCGTTAACTAAGCACAGTGGTAAGTGACTGGTATGTGAGTTTAAGTGCACTCAGTTTGCAAGTAGACAATGTTAAATGACCATTGACGTATTTTTAAGAATAAAATTTTGGATAGAGTTTACGATTTTAAAGATGTGTCACTACTACAGAAATATTTAAAAACAATGACTTATCTGAATATACAGTCACGATGGACATACTTGAAATATCTTATTTACGAGAATTAATAGAAACTTTACTGCGCAATTTCTCAAAACAGCCTACTTGTCCTTTACCACCGTTTGCAGCCAAGGCCTACATCCTGCCTTTTGCCCTGCAACCAAAGATGCAGCTTTCAAAAAGCATCCTCAATTCAATATGAGGTTGCAAAATTGTCTGCACCACAAATCCAGAAAAGCCACAGATCTCATGTGCACGTATCTGTTTGCTTAACAAACAGCTGCTTTTCACACATACTTCCTGTATTGTATGAATGCTTTGGCCACGTGCTCAGATAGTATATCACACAGGGCACTAGGTAGTGAGAAGTACAAGTGAGCCAGCTCCGTACTGAATCCATGTGGCAGCCTGGTAAAACAGTGTGATTTTTAGACGGTTTCCCACGCTTGTTTAAGGAAATTCTGACCCGGTATACGAACGCTGCCTCAGAGAATACGGTACACAAGCAGTTGAAACATGGAAACACACAGAACAAAGTTCAAATGGTTTGCAGACAGATGGCACACATGACTTCTCTCCTATAGGTTATTGTTTTAACGTGATGTCATGAAACACTTTCAGCCACAGAGTTAAATCTGTTGTATATATAAAGCAGAGTGTATGTCCAATATCTCTTCCAAACTGCTGGATCGATTTCAACCAAATCTCGAACGGGGACAAGTGACCCCATGAGTATGAGCATTGTGGGGTTTATAATCTCCTAGCCGCAACTGCACCAGAGATAGGTGCGAAAACGTGTTCCTTCTAACGGCTAGGATATAGGCTGTTGTGCATGATGGGGATGTTGTGTCGGAACAGTACTGGGCAGCCAGAGCAACCTGCTTTGAAGGGCAGCCCACATGTCCGTGGCAAGAAAAGTTTTCCAAACCCTAAACCTAAGCCAGCAATCCATGACAAGAGTATGGTATTGGAGTAGTGTCAGCCATTTTCATCGATCTGCTTAGTATGACGGCAAGTACAAAAAAAAATGGCTCTGAGCACTATGGGACTTATCATCTATGGTCATCAGCCCCCTAGAACTTAGAACTACTTAAACCTAACTAACCTAATGACATCACACACATCCATGCCCGAGGCAGGATTCGAACCTGCGACCGTAGCGGTCACGCGGTTCCGGACTGAAGCGCCTAGAACCGCACGGCCACAGCGGCCGGCCGGCAAGTATATCAGGAGCAAGTAAATTATTTTTAAGCATGTGATGTGCATCGTGCCCTGCATGAAAAGCGCAATATGGGAGTAGTGTCTGCCTGTTTTAATGAACTGTATTGCATGGGCTACACGCGCTGATGACTTTGTCTTGGGACAGTTTGAGGTGGATAGTGGAATGGATGGGCAGAACGAGGGGGGAGGATAAAGTGGACAAGAGAGAGGGAAGAAGGGAGAGACACATAAGGCAGGTGGAATGTGTAGAGGAGTAGTGAGCAGGTGGAAAAGGAAGAGGGCGGCAGAGATGGAGGGGGATGTCCAGAGGAACAGGGGAGAAAGGCAGGGTCAGAGAGGGAAGGAGAGGAAATGGACAAAGAAAGGGAGGAAAAGAGATGGAAAGACAGAGAAAATAGGGAGGAGATAGATAGAGATGGGAGGATGAGTCAGACAGAGGTAGAAAAATGGAGACGCAGAGAGAGGGAGCGGGACGTGTGTTCTCTCTCTCTCTCTCTCTCTCTCTCTCTCTCTCTCTCTCTCTCTCATATACACTCCTGGAAATGGAAAAAAGAACACATTGACACCGGTGTGTCAGACCCACCATACTTGCTCCGGACACTGCGAGATGGCTGTACAAGCAATGATCACACGCACGGCACAGCGGACACACCAGGAACCGCGGTGTTGGCCGTCGAATGGCGCTAGCTGCGCAGCATTTGTGCACCGCCGCCGTCAGTGTCAGCCAGTTTGCCGTGGCATACGGAGCTCCATCGCAGTCTTTAACACTGGTAGCATGCCGCGACAGCGTGGACGTGAACCGTATGTGCAGTTGACGGACTTTGAGCGAGGGCGTATAGTGGGCATGCGGGAGGCCGGGTGGACGTACCGCCGAATTGCTCAACACGTGGGGCGTGAGGTCTCCACAGTACATCGATGTTGTCGCCAGTGGTCGGCGGAAGGTGCACGTGCCCGTCGACCTGGGACCGGACCGCAGCGACGCACGGATGCACGCCAAGACCGTAGGATCCTACGCAGTGCCGTAGGGGACCGCACCGCCACTTCCCAGCAAATTAGGGACACTGTTGCTCCTGGGGTATCGGCGAGGACCATTCGCAACCGTCTCCATGAAGCTGGGCTACGGTCCCGCACACCGTTAGGCCGTCTTCCGCTCACGCCCCAACATCGTGCAGCCCGCCTCCAGTGGTGTCGCGACAGGCGTGAATGGAGGGACGAATGGAGACGTGTCGTCTTCAGCGATGAGAGTCGCTTCTGCCTTGGTGCCAATGATGGTCGTATCCGTGTTTGGCGCCGTGCAGGTGAGCGCCACAATCAGGACTGCATACGACCGAGGCACACAGGGCCAACACCCGGCATCATGGTGTGGGGAGCGATCTCCTACACTGGCCGTACACCACTGGTGATCGTCGAGGGGACACTGAATAGTGCACGGTACATCCAAACCGTCATCGAACCCATCGTTCTACCTTTCCTAGACCGGCAAGGGGACTTGCTGTTCCAACAGGACAATGCACGTCCGCATGTATCCCGTGCCACCCAACGTGCTGTAGAAGGTGTAAGTCAACTACCCTGGCCAGCAAGATCTCCGGATCTGTCCCCCATTGAGCATGTTTCGGACTGGATGAAGCGTCGTCTCACGCGATCTGCACGTCCAGCACGAACGCTGGTCCAACTGAGGCGCCAGGTGGAAATGGCATGGCAAGCCGTTCCACAGGACTACATCCAGCATCTCTACGATCGTCTCCATGGGAGAATAGCAGCCTGCATTGCTGCGAAAGGTGGATATACACTGTACTAGTGCCGACATTGTGCATGCTCTGTTGCCTGTGTCTATGTGCCTGTGGTTCTGTCAGTGTGATCATGTGATGTATCTGACCCCAGGAATGTGTCAATAAAGTTTCCCCTTCCTGGGGCAATGAATTCACGGTGTTCTTATTTCAATTTCCAGGAGTATATATATATATATATATATATATATATATATATATATATATATATATATATAAAATCATTGGTGAAGCCACAGGGATGAAACTAGTAATTCAATAAAGTTTGCAAAATTGACGAAAATCAGATCTCGTACTAGCAGGCATAAAGGCTAGAAAAAGAAGAAAGGAAGTAACATTTCAGTCAGAGGTAGCTTAAAATTTCCTGAGAGGTCAATGCCTTGAGTCCTTGCATTGCTCCTCCACATCTCTTTAGACCATTTTAATACTGCGGACAATTTTTTGTTGTTCCTTCGGACTCTTAGCCACCATTGGTCATCGCGAAATAATGCATTGCTAAACAACAAGAGGTCGTCTCCCCACATAACGTTAGATTTGTATTATGTTCTTGTGTATGTTGAATATAATTATACAAAATACAGCTAATCACTACCAGATTCCAGAGCAGCAGGATGGATATAATTTTGCCGAGTTGCTCCCGTAATGACATCACGGTCGCCAGTGTTGTTCAGCAGGCGCGCATCTCCGGCAATTAGGGCGACGTGAAAGCGATAGACCGGCCTTGGAAGTTGAGCGCTCCGCCTTAAAACATAATTATCTTAAGCCGGCAACCCAAGCCAAGCGCCGCGCCCCTCTGCGTGACACTGAAGCTAGCGCAGCGCCCCGCGGCGAGCAACCAGCCGTGATTAGAGGGCTTGTTTAGTGGGGGAGGGGCAGGGGGACTAGGGAGGTGCACGAGGAGACGCGGCCGCTGATAAGGTATGGCTACAGGTACGCAAGATGTTTGGTCTCCACTGCAAAAAAGTCCTGGGTGTGATTTCTCAAAGTGCTATTGCACGACGATATACGTCTACTGGTATTTCAGTTTCTGAAACCTGTCTGCAGTCATCAGTGACGCAGATTTGACGTAAATCGTCAGAAGAATGAGTTGCAAAGTAGTGTAAATCACTGTGAAATGAAGAAAATTTTTAACCATACCTGCATACTGTTATACAGGGTGGGAAAAATAGGAGGATTGATCGAAAACTTACCGTTCGAAGACCATATTAACTCCTCACTTGTGCAGCTGGTCCCGGCGGAGGTTCGAGTGCTCCGTCGGGCATGGGTGTGTGTGTTTGACCTTAGGATAATTTAGGTTAAGTAGTGTGTAAGCTTCGGGACTGATGACCTTAGCAGTTAAGTCCCATAAGATTTCACACGCATTTTTTTAACTGTTCACCAATATATTCGTGGTTATACACCCGCATTGGAGACGGGCTGGGTTACATACATGCGTGTATGTATTCCGAGCTTTTGCTCCATCTCTAATGACATCCATGTCGACAGCACGTTAAACTCTGATCTTCGTCTTTTTCTAGGAATTATATACCCTTCATTCTACTTCAAATGTCGTTCAACACTGCATTCATCAACACAACTGCACAAGGTCCAATGGCTAGAATCTGTCCTATTCAGTGTTAGGCCCATTATAGTAAGACAATTATACAGCCAAAGTTTAGAGGAATGCGAATATTGCGGCCACATCCATGGTGCAACGTCAACTATACGGTCACTGACTCGTTTCACATAAGGTAAGCGTGCAACAGTGATTTATTCTCCTGTTCCTTTGTTTCAACTTCGCTCTACCTCATAACCGTGTAGCATCGACGTCTTGCTGCAGAATAACATTACCAATTTACTCGTGCGTGCGTCTGCTGCAAGAATGGATCAGACCATATCGTACTAAGCAGCCACCCCTCCACACCCATCTTGACTTACGACTGTCAAGTGACATACTATAAAGGTTACAGAGCAGTGTCTGAGACACTATGTTCACTATCAACAGCAGCGCTGAATTACGAATGAACTCGTATATTGCTATTATAATTCTTCATCAGCTGCAGAATATTTCAGAAAAAAAATGGAAAATTTTTGCCGGACCGGAATTTGAAACCGGATTTCCTGCTTCTCGCGAGAAATCGTCTTCACCACTTCGGCTGTTTGGACACACTTCCAGGAGCTGCTCAAATCTCAATTTGTATTTGTGTCTACTCTCCCTTGTGCTCGCACTAAAATACCGTAGCATACTGCAAGCACTAGATAACGTAGACAGCACGACAAATGGAGATTTGTGCTACTTTCAGAAGCGTGCTAGGATAGTCAAAGTCGTTAGGCGTCCACTAACGACAAGCGGGAAACGTGGGTTCGAGTCCCGGTCCAGCAAAAATTTTCATTTGTTCTTAAAGATTTGATGCGGAACCTTAATGCGAGTTCATTCTTAAAATAGCACAATGTAGAGTAGGTTGTAACCTGATAAGCAATCAAAGACTGGTTGTATAGGGAACGCCTACCCAGGCGGCAGTAATTTTATTGGCCTGAATACCACTGCAAAGGCGATCGAAACTTCGGCTTTGTGTTTATTTAGGGTTTAGTAATGGCACGGCCTAACACTGGATTTCATTCGAACATTCACCAATAATCCCATCTTAACGATCATCCACACTGTTCAATGGAGCAGTATAATCTAAGCAGTTTGTATGATCTGAGAAGAGCACAGGAGATTCAGTTCACATGAAATGGATGGTCATTCCAGTTGCGCCGCTACGCATTACCAAGGAAAAGGATCGTTAACTGTCTTACAAGGTTCACATTAAACCACATTCATCGCTTAGAATTTTGTATATTGAGCCATTTTTGTGAGGAGACAATAAAAACTACTGGCACGGCAGTAAAGATCACACATTTGACGCCGAAGTCATTTTTCCAAACCTCATTTCATGATCCCAAATGTCAATAAATGCTCGTTAACAAAACTTTCGTCGTTTGCAAGTGATTACAGTCGTCTGTTAATACGCCTACTTTTTCTTTGAATACCACAAATATACTCGAGAAACTTGTATTATTTCTTATGTGACCACCTGCATACATCTTTACGTCGTAGTGAAATACTGAACTTAATTCAAAATTGTAAAAGTTCGTTAAATAATCTTTAACAAACTTTTTGAGACACGCAAAATTTCCAGCAGGGGTACGTTGCTTGGTGTTTATTTGGGCCAGTATCAGACTGCAAATATAAAAGTTCGTGGGTCAGTCCTCAATCGGCCATAGGATTCTTTTTGACATTTAAAGCTTCTGATTTTCACATCACGGAGCTCTATCGTGTGGTAGTGAGTAGGTAAGCAGTCATTTTAAAGTTGTGCGTAAATGGATTTCTACTGTAGCACAAGATCTTAAATGATAATTATAATATGTAATACAACACCTTCGTCTTCCTTTTGTGTAGTTACGGGATTGTTCGTTACGAATTCTTAGTCCTTGAACAAACCGGATGATAGCCACAAAATGGGGGAAATGATAATTCAACAAAATTGAATTAAATTCAGTATTTCACTACGACGTAAAGATATATGCAGATGGTCACATAAGTAATGATTTCTTTAATTTCAGTTTTCTTCTCCAATGTTACCCAATTGTAGTGGTATTACGTTTCTAATAATAAAGACTCGACTTAAACTCTTCTTAAATTCCTTCCGCCCTCTTACTGAAGGAAAGAACCAGAAACACATATGGTGTATGTGGTGTCACCGCCAGACACCACATTTGCTAGGTGGTAGCTTTAAATCGGCCGCGGTCCATTGGTACATGTCGGACCCGCGTGTCGCCACTGTCAGTGATCGCAGACCGAGCGCCACCACACGGCAGGTCTAGAGAGACGTACTAGCACTCGACCCAGTTGTACGGACGACTTCGCTAGCGATGCACACTGACGAAGCCTCGCTCATTTGCAGAGCAGATAGTTAGAATAGCCTTCAGCTAAGTTAATGGCTACGACCTAGCAAGGCGCCATTAGTAACATTGCATGTATCTACAGAGTCTCACTTGTATCGTCAAGAGCGATGTACAACAATGATGGATTAAAGTTAAGTATTCCAGCAGCTACGTACTTTTCTTTATAACATGCATTACGTATCCTGTTTCAGCCTTATCTCTAGCCTACGTGGGTTAACGCGTGTATATCGGCTTCCTCACTCAGGTAGTGTTCGTAGTGTTGGCTAACTGCTAACACTACAGTGTACCTTAGGCCAACGAGAAATCGACGCTTATATTACTCTATGCTCATATACGAGCTCCCCTTTTAGAAATCAACGAAGTGAAAATTCGATGTTTTGCTAGTGCTCTGTGAACCGAAGTATCTGGACAGTAGAAATGAATTATCATTGTAAAGAGCGTACTTCCAATTATCACATACATCCGGCAAGCGGACTGCAGTGACCAGGATCAGAGCGGAAAATTACGTGGGTGTGACGATTCGGCTGCTGTATCGACCGATGACTGTCTAATAACGTCGAAGTGTATTTGTAAAACAATGTTGACCCACTGGTAATGGAGCATTGTAATTCCTGCTACTTGCCAATTAGCTGGTTTAATTGCAAGTACACAAACACCACCCAACGATCCTCGGTCATTGTTATTTTCTCATACCAGCCCCATAACTGTCTGTTTATTTTGGGATGACAGTGGAAACCGCAGCACTGGACCGAGCGCAAGGGATTGTCCACGGCACCAGGTTCGAGCTCTGCCGGAGAATGACATGTCAACAAGAAAGGTAACTTTCACACACTAAGGAAATAAAACTCTGCAAACTCATCTCTCTTCCTTTCTTCCGAATAAGACATATTTGTAATTTGTAAGTTTTTGTCGACGTTACATTCTTCGCAGTAATACATGACAGCGGTAGCAGAACCTCGGAGAAAAATAGTCGTCTTGTAGATTCAGTTTTTATAAATTGCTTCCAGCTTTTAAATTCTAAGGTGCAACCTCTCCAGTAGCAGAACAGGCACCGAACAGTCGACAGCAGAGGCGCTGCAATTCTCTGTATGTGCATGTTTCGGATATTTCCAGGACATGTATCGAAATATTCCCACAACAAACTTCGGGATGAAATCATGTCCGCCCTATGACCGACATCACTAAATCACACTGATGCTGTCGCTAGTAATAACGGCTGATCCAAGCGGATGTCCACGGATGACAAAAATATTTATCGCTCGCATTGTACAGCGGAGCATAAACGTTGACAGCCTGTCGTTCGTGATAACCAGCCTGTGGCCCTGTGTCTCGTATTAACTAACATACACCTCTGCATGCCGCATGTAATTAGCGTATCATTATCTTGCTCACCTAAAGCTTTTCTACTCTTCAAAGCAAAAAACGTTGACAGTGTGACGTTCTTGATAACCAGTCTGTGTTCTTGCACCTCGTTTTAACTAACATTGGCTTCTTCAATGCTGCATATAATTATCATATTAACATATTGTTAATCAACAACTTTTCTAACCTTTGTTGTTTGCGATACGTGTTCTTCCATAAAACTAGGCGCGACGCAAATAATGTAATTATTTTTCTCTTATCCCATACACATTGTTACCAATTTTAGTTGTAAACTCAAAAATGCGAAATAAAGGCACATTATTTTATTAATTCTATAAAGATCGGCAACTGATTTTACGTCCTAGGGGACCACAATCACACCATTTAAATCAATTCGTTGTCCCCATGTGCTACTAAGTTTTTGTTATTTATTTCACTGTCGTGATTTTGGTTGAAGAGCCATGTTGAAGTGCAAGAGGAAAAACAGCTGCTAAGTATCAGACATGTTTAAAAGGGGCAATGTCCTGATTATTATAATTTTATTACCGACTTTTACTATTATAGCTGATTATTCAGTTTATTATTAGCTCTAGTTATTACTCAATTAGGACTGCTCAGGGGCTCCTTTTGCTATATTTTATCACATAATTAGTACAATTTATGACTCAGTATGATATCAGTATCAGTCTGTTTAAGATGAATGCTACACTATGACATTACAGTGGACACACAAAAATAATGGGAAATTAAATACATCCAAGTGACATCACATGCTCTGTTTACGTAGGAAAGTTTCCCAGGACATGTATCTACTAGTATCACATAAAGAAATCATGTAACAACTAACTAACTACCAAAAGATTCTTGCCTTTTTTTTTTCTTTTTTGGTCATCAGTCTACTGACTGGTTTGATGCGGCCCGCCACGAATTCCTTTCCTGTGCTAAACTCTTCATCTCAGAGTAGCACTTGCAACCTACGTCCTCAATTATTTGCTTGAGGTATTCCAATCTCTGTCTTCTTCTACAGTTTTTGCCCTCTACAGCTCCCTCTAGTACCATGGAAGTCATTTCCTCATGTCTTTGCAGATGTCCTATCATCTTGCTGTTAATGTGTTATCGCGAAATACCGGAGAGTGTGCCATGCATACTATACACCACTAAGGATGGCAATCTTTTCCCCTAAGTGGACAGGTATTTTTTTTTTTTTTTTTTTACGTACACTGGATCTCTTAGCGAAGAACAAAATGAGCTTCAGAATTGCGATATGCAGACGATATTGACAGATGCAGTATTAATTTTGAGTGTAAGGATTTTTGTAAGGGTGTTACTTTTTGCAACAGATAACACCGTAAGCTCCTTAAAGCGTGTTGTGGAGGGTAACAAGATCATTCTACGCCGTCCCTGCTCGACTCTAGAATGGCATGTGGAGAGAATGATTGTAAGCTCCTGTATTAGTTCTAGCTTCTTATGGAAGTCATTTCGCGAGACATACGTGGAAGGATATAATGTGTCACGCAGAAGATGCTCCCTAGGATTTCTCCAACATTAAAACTCCTCGTGGTATGCATATGGTCGTTACGAATAGGGTATACAAAGTCCAATTGCTACAACAGAGACGTTGCAGATCACTAGGAGTTTTTACTGTCGGAAAAATGCTAGAGAGTACTTTACAGGTGACATAATACACAAGGAATGAGGATGTTCTCCGCAGAATCAGTGAGGAGTGAACCGTGTGGGAAACGCTGATAAGAAGGAGAAACAGAATGATAGTACATGTGTCAGGTCATCAAGGAATAACTTCCATGGTACTGGAGAGAGCTGTACGGAAGGAAATTTTCAGTGTAACAGCTACTCCGAGATGAAGAAAATGAAACAGGAGAATTCGTGAAAATATCTCACTAATATAAACTGATCTTGTGCCTCTATACAAAATAAAGAAAAACAGCCGTGTGAAGAACACCGCGGTCCATGTTCTTCAGTAAATATGGCAACGAAATGCGCTTAATTTCAGTACCCGGTTGGCAATAAGGACGTACGCTGACCTACTCATAGCTGAAACAGAGATTACGAGTAACTAGTATAGTCGCACGGAAGTTGGGCGTTCTCTCCAGATGCCATTCGTAAGCAGAACGGGTATAATGGAAAAGCACGCCGCACGGCACGCAGTACCCGGTGCGGTATCCGGACGTGAAGTGAACTGCTGCGTCGCGTGTTCTGCGGGTCAGCCTGCGTGTCAGGGGGACTACTGTGCTGGGGCTCTCCTGCGGCTACGGCGAACGCCGGAGGCCGGCGCCACCGCTGTGCAAACAGCAATGTCCGCCCGCGTTTATTGTTACAGAGCCAACCACACGGCAGCCGCCGCTTTTTATTGCTCGCCCCACGCGCCCCTCTTCCGTGCTCTCTCCTGTCTAGCGTTCCACATTGTCTGGCTACTTAACAGACTTAGAGGCTCTGAGTATATTAATGCAGGCTACTTCTTTGGGTAGAGACATCGCGGGCTGTCCTTCCTGTCTGCCCTACAGATTACACCACCATTATTGTCGGCACACCTCTTCCGCAAGTTCTTAAAAACCCGTTACAGTGAGAGAGATTTTCATCACAATGGGGAATTTTAATAAGAATTTTGTAGTTGGTGGAAGTTTTAGACCTTATTCGATATTAAAGCATGGCGAGGAGAACCGATACACCTTACCTAATTTCAGTAGAGGATTGAAGGTTAGCTATGCCGCGCCGCCTGAGGCGCCTCACGATCCGTGAGGCTCCCCCCCCCCCCCCCCCTCCCCCCATCGGAGGTTCAAGTCCTCCCCTCACGCGTGGGTGGGTGTTAGTTTAAGTTAGATTAAGTAGTGTGTAGGCTTAGGGACCGATGACCTCAGCGGTTTGCCCCCATAAGACCTTATCACTAATTTATAAGAAAGCGGTTGGCTATCTAGCAGCTTTAAGGCCATATTTGATACGATCATTGATCAAATTTTAAAAATTTAAAGTTCTGTCACCACCTATTCATTAAAAGGTGGAAAATTACATCAAGGGTTTAAAAGGTGAAACGTCCCCTTAGAAAAATTATTGAATTACTGTGCCGATAAACCTCTTACGTTATTTGATTTTCAAACAGCTGAGCAGAACTGAACGTACTCAGACATTTCGCTTTTTACTTATCCTGATCAACAGTAAACTGACACACAATATTTTTAGCGCAACACAATCTGACTTTTAATAATCCCTACAAAAGAATGGCCCTGACTAACAATAATCTATACCTTCCATGAATCACTTACCTCACAAAAATCTTCGTTACTCGAACTACCGCAATACAGCGAATGCCACTACTGCCAGCTAAATAAAAGATTCTAACTACTGAAGGCACTAACTACTGATAGGCATAGTTAGCAAATGAAAGATTTTGATAAAGAACAATGTATTTACCTTAATAGTGTTCAAAATTCATAATATATATATATCAGTTCATGACATCCAGTCTTACAAATTTACTGTCTCTGATAGACACAAGTCCAGATCATCCGCTCTCAAAACTCCTCCATCTCTCTCCCCACATCCACCACCACTGCTGGCGGCTCACCTCCAACTGCGCAACGCCACGCGCTGTTAACAGCCAACTGCCCAACGCTACAATAGCGAACATTACAACAATGCTAACCAGCCACAGACTGCACACTGCACAGACAGTGATTTTCATACAGAGCGCAACGTTGCGTTACCAATATAAAAACCTAAACAACCTACGTGCACAGGATACGTCAAATATTACACCTAGGAACTTTGTATATATCTTTATGCTGTGTGACTCACGTCGCACAAATTAGTCTGAGTATATTCATGCACTATTTGAGAATGAGAACACTTAGCGACCTCCTACAAACTTTATACTTTACTTCAAACCTCTTCTAAACATTCTCTCTCAGACTTCCTCCGCAGAACAATGAATGTAACAAAGTTTATTGCTGATTACATTTTCGGTGTTCATGTAGTACAAATTAAGCATGAGGCTTGGCGTTTTAATATATTACTTATTTGCTACTGACTCTATTCGCAATATATTCCGCACATAGTTTACGTATACCAGTTAATGTACCTCCGAAGTTTATCATTGTACGACACATGATTCAGGAGAAATGACATCACAAGCATTGAGTTGCGAAAAGAGTTTTTCTTAAAACTGAACGCAAATTCCCGAGACTATTTACCAAAAAAGTCTCACATTATCGTATGAAAAGGTTATCATTGTTTGGTTAAGCAGTTTCAATTTTGACCTTTTTCATTAATCTCTGTGTGAATAATCTGAAACTAATGAAAGCGACCTAATTAGGATTTTGCGTCTTCAATCGTAAAGGTTTTACTTACTTGACGTCAAATATTTAACACATTTGTAAATTAATCAGACGTCTGAAGCTGTTTTCTATATGGGAGTTAGATCCTTTAAAGAACTGGTGGTGGGAAGTTACTAATTAGAGTCTAAAAGTAAATATGATTAGATTAGCGACAGGACTTTAGTGAAATATATCTCTACAAAGTCGCTGACAGTACGAAATCATAGATCGTGATATAAAAAAACTGATGGACATGAAATGTGACTGCTACAGATAATATGACAAGCAGCCCATGATATTATCATGATCAATAGAACAAGCAATGTTTAAAAAATTAGGCACTGCCAACTACTCATCTCTGTGTGACCTATGAAGAGTTTGTGGTCTCTTACCTTCGAAGTACCTTGGGTCGGAATGCACACTCACCGGTGCATTATATTGAAGTTTTGCACAGAGTCAATAATAATTATCAAGAACAATAGACAAGAATTATTATGAACTGTAGAGGACCATGAAAGGTTTCCGTTTTATATAAACAGTTCAGGTGTTCCACAGTGAGACTAAAGCTCTCAGTAGTGGTAGTAGTACGGAACGTAATGATAATAATCAAAGTCCGAAAGCGTGTCTGTTTCTGCGTCTGATAGTGGTTTTGTATGTTACATGACTTTACTGGTGCATCCACAATATTAAAACGGTATTTCGTCATTTCTGAAATTCCGGCATTTCTGCGGTTTGATTAGTGACAGCCACTGATGCTCCGCGCCAAAGCACGGGCTAGGTTTTAGCCGCTGATCACAACGAATCGCACACACATCCTGGCTTCGGTTGGGTCCCTAGCAGGCAGCACAGGTGCCGCACCTCGCTGCCACCTGTAAATCTCGCATATTTACAGCACTTCGGCCGTCTGCCGAGAATACCACCACCATCTCTGTGGCAACAACTCGGCCACCTTTCCGTGTTGAATATGGGCTTGCTGCATGACAATGTTTAATAAAATATGTCAGTATTTCACTAAAGTAGTATCGACGACTAGCGAGACATTTATTTTACGAGTAAAACAGATTTTACAAAAAATATTTTCTTCTGATTCTCACACGATTAACGAAGGCACAGAGATGCAACACCCTGTTGGGTCCTGAATGAATCTTTCACTTTGCGGTGGACTGTGCTTTATTTTGTAAATTTCTGTAAAGTTGAAGCTAAGTGCTAGACAAACATGCGAGTTCAGAACCTGACCGCAAAAGCCGAAGCTCTGCATTCGAATCCTAGTCTGGCATCCAGTTTTAATTCTCCGGGAAGATTCATCGCAATGGGGTCTTGTAATCAACAAAAGAATTGTTAATTGTGCTCTTATTCGACAACTATCAACTGTTACTCGTTGATATCAGAACTGATTGAAATCCTGCAATAAAACAAAATTTTGCTAAGTTGATCTTCATTTACAAAAATCAAGTTTTGCTTTATTCGGAATGTGCCAAATAGTAGTATTTTATTGGTGTAGTTAGCAGTTTGCTGATTTCTGCCACTATTATTGGCTGGTTCACAGGAACTCTGCAGACTTCCATCGTCGTCGTCATTGAGTGTAAAATCGTCTAGATCGTTAGGTCGCGTCGTATTTCTTCTGTATGATCGACGTTTCGACCCCTCCGCTGGCACCTTTTTCGGGATCCCTTTGTGTCCATGATCTGCTGAACACCGTAAAAAACCAGCGTCGTGTTCTTCTCTTATAAAAGGGAGTTTTTCCGTGCTTATGTTGAACAAGTGGGGGTATTGGGTAAGTTTCCTATGGCTTCCGTTGGTGGGCCAGCATCATTGGATAGAACCGAAACGGGCAGAGTAAGAGAGAGAGAAAGTTTGTCAAAAATATCATTGTACGTTGTTTGAACTACTCGCTCATCACGGCTGAATATTCAGTTCCTTGATGGTTGGAAACCTGATGCTTACAGGCGTCCTCTGTATTAAAGTTACATTCGTTCTCGTAAATCGCAATCGCTTCTCGGATTATTCTTCTACAAATGTTGCTTTCCTTAGCCAGCACACGTAACGTTATAGAAATCAATGCCGTGAGTACCTCCTAAAGTTCAACAACTATCGTGAGTTTCAAACTACCTTTTAACCGCGTGTGTCGTTAGTGTTCCTTAAAATGTTCTTTTACAGTCCTCCTCGTTTCGCCTGTATACCCTATGCCGTAGCCACTCGTCATTTCACAGATTCCCATTGTGTGGAAGTAATCAGGTGCTTCGGTTTTGCGTCGGAAAAAGTCTTTTATTTTATTTTGATTGATAAAAGCTGTCGGAATACAATATTTTAGTTTCGACTCCAACGTCACTAAATGAAACCACATACTTTCTGTGGCACTGGAAAGAGCCTTGTAAGAGGACTTCAGCTACATGACATGTGTCAGGCTTGATAAACAATGTGACAACAGTGCCACAAACCACCGTCGCAAGAAGAGGTCCCACGAAGATTGTCCACCTATACCAAACGTAAGCAGACACGTGACTCAGTGACTGAACTGTGACTGTCGTATCAAGTGCTCAGTTTGCTGGTACATGCTATAAAGAGGGGTTTTGCTACGGTGCCTAGCGATCTTAAAATTAGGGCCGTCGCGGTGGATTCATGAAAATGATTTGGTTTATTTGCTTTCTGGGTAAAGGAACAACGAGTGCGCTAGTAGTGACATCTAGCCGGCTGGAAAGTAAGTGTTACTATGGTGGCCTGTTACATAGCAGTCGAATCGTACTACGTAACTCATCTGTTTTTAGTCAGTAACGGTCATTTTGCAGGTTAGTTTTTTCGAATAAAGATCGTTTTTGTTTGTTGTCTATCTTCTGTCATCTGTTTTCCTCTGCCACTATGAACGAATTTTTAAAAGTAAATCAATACGTGATATTTCAAATGTATGATGCAGTTCTAAAAACAGGAATAGAGTAAAATGCTGGAAGTGTGACGTCAGTTACTTAAATTTCAGTTTTGCATGTACTTCTGCTGAAAATGAAGAACGAACAAAGTGAGTCATATGTTTGCAGGTACTGAAACTGTAATGCCAAGTGACGGTAGTTTGGTAAACAAACAACACCGTTAGTCCTTGGATACTAGACATGCTTGACGACATTAATGATCAGTTGTATGATAAATTCGAAGGTCGTAGTGACTTCGCTATTCAGTTGAATGACTCTGCAGACAAACACAATGACGTACATCTGTTACTCATTTCTCTCCGAAATTTAAGTTCTACATCTACATCTGCATCTACATCCATACTCCGCAAGCCACCTGACGGTGTGTAGCGGAGGGTACCTTGAGCACCTCTATCGGTTCTCCCTTGTAAGTTAAATGGACATGGGCTCCTTCAGTCTACATCAGATATGGGCTGAAGCAGGACTACTGCCCCACTTCCACAAATGAAGCTGTGTATGGACATTTCAAGAATGGTCTTCAGTAAAAACTGCATCCCTTTACTACCCAGCTATGGAAACTGAAGCTTTGTTTTTCAACTGAAAACATATATCATAATAGCACTATCAGGCAAAGACAAGAATAATCATGAACTGCACCGTTCCAAAGTTATATGTATCACGCTTTACACAACTGTTGGGGACCAATTTGGCTTGCCGCATCCAATGACAAGCTGCGACAATTACAAGCCGTGACAGGACGTTCCACATGCTCCCGGAACCACTGAGCCATATGTCCAGCATGACCTCCATGGCGACATTTTTGACACCAAGTGAACCATGAAGAAAATTCCGTCAATTTTGCTAAACCTCCAGGGCAAGTGCCTGATGCTGTGCCCATATGCATGAGGCAAATAGCACATCGTGGTAATGGTTTACGACACTGAGGGCATGCTGATATCTTCAGTTTCTGTGCTGTAGTACCCAGACGAGCAAATCGTCTTCTATTTCTGTTATGACCCTGCATCTGTGCTGACATGCTCTTACCACAAAAGTTGCATGAGACGAAAACTTGTTGTACTGGTGGTTTACTGGGACAGCACGTTCTGAATACAATGTCAAACTGTGCTCTTTGATTCCACTGCTACCAAGTGTCCAATAAATCACGGTAACTTTCAATCCATGATTGTGTAGTATCGTTATCCAAGAGTTCTTGAGTGAAGGTCTGTATGGCTAAAAGGCTCACACTCTGAACATCTCCAGTGTTATTAACATAATTTTGCATAATTTTAATGATTTCGCCACTTGAACCTGTGAGCAGGAATCCAGAAAGTAAACCCTCTTCAGTTAATGAAACAGTTAGTTGCTGGAGATAAGTTTATTGATGGCAACGGCTTTCCCGCAGTGGTAACACAGGTTCCCGCCAGATCATCGAAGTTAAGCTCTGTCGGGCTTGGCTACTACTTGTGTGGGTCATCGGCTGGACCTGCCGAGTGCTGTTGGCATGCTACTTGATTGAGAAATAGCGGTACCGGCCACGAAAACTGACAACGGCTGGAAGAGCGGAGTGCTGACCGCAGGCCCCACCGTATATGCATCCGACCGGGCGGTACGGTTGTTTGTCTATTGATCCCACACTTCGAGTCAGGTGTCTCGGGAGAAAGTAGCCACGGGTCTTTATTGTTGCGTCTAGGAATCCTGCATACTGGGTTCGCTGGACAAACAAACAAACAAAGAACTCGTATGAATAAGTTTTATTACAATAAGATAAGGTACAATACTTTACTTTGATATGTTTCGCAAGCAAAGGGTGACATAGCCGAGCGGTTCTAGGCGCTTCAGTCTGGAACCGCTGCACCGCTACTCTCGCAGGTTCGAATCCTGCCTCGGGCATTGTTGTGTGTGATGTCCTTAGGTTAGTTAGATTTAATTAGTTCTAAGGTCTGGGGGACTGATGACCTCAGATATCTGCTATCCAAGTTGCTAACGTAGAAGCTGCTATCGGTGTGCCTAACGTTGCTATCCAAGTGGGCAGCACCAGTCGGGCGCGGCGCTTATGTCCTCTTCACATAGCAACCGCCGATGACGCGTTGTCGTCCTCGAAGGAAGGACGGTCAGCGTGCGATTGGCTGATTTCTTCTCACAGCCTTCTCTTCCCTGTCGTTCCTGACTGGCATGCCGGCACTTTACTTCATGCCGTAACATTTATGTTCAGGTCAAGGGAGCCGTGAACCCAAAAAGTTACGAAATCACTACTATAAAGCGATTCTAGATAAATAACACTGTACGTTAAAAGCTCAGGGTCACGCTGTATAGGTTTCAGTTCTGCAAAAATTAGATCTTGACACTAACCCCAGACTTCTTGCAGATGTTGCAGTTATTTCTAATGAAGTACTGCCCGAGAGAAGCTGAATAAACATCCAGCCAGATCGATAATATTTCGAAGTGGCGCAAAGTTTGGCAACTTGTTTTAAATGTTAAGAAGTGTCCGATGACTATAATGTCAACGGGTCACAGCTGGAATCGCTCAATCATACAAATATCTGGGTCTGACAAGTTATAGGGATAATAAGTGGAATGATCACATACGGTGTCATGGATGAAGCAGGTGGTAGATTTCCATTTATTGGTAGAATGCTAGAGGAAATGCAACCAGTCCGACAAATCAAATGTGCTGCCAATCCTAGAATACTGTTCAAGTGTGTGGGATCTGTAGCAAATAGGACTAACAGGGAATATTGAGCGAATACAGAGAAACAGCAGCAGGAATGGTCAGACGTTTGCTGAATCTGTAGGAGAATGTCACAGAGATGCTGAAGAAACTAAATTGGCAGACTCTTGAAGATAGTCGTAAACTGAGACTTCCTGGCAAGTTAAAACTGTGTGCCGGACCGACACTCGAACTCGGGACCTTTGCCTATCGCGGGCAAGTGCTCTACCAACTGAGTTACCCAAGCACGACTCACGCCCCGTCCTCACAGCTTTACTTCTGCCAGTACCTCGTCTCCTACCTTCCAAACTTTACAGAAGCTCTCCTGCGAACCTTGCAGAACTAGCTCTCCTGAAAGAAATGATATTGCGGAGACATGGCATAGCCACAACCTGGGGGATGTATCCAAAATGAGATTTTCACTCTGCAGCGGAGTGTGCGCTGATATGAAACTTCCTGGTGGATTAAAACTCTGTTCCGGACCGAGACTCGAGCTCGTAAACTATTATAAGAAAGCGTACTTACATAGTTTCAAGAAACGGTTTTAAATAATGACTCCAGGAATATCCTGCAACCCTCTGTGTACTGTTTCCGTAGCGACAGTGAGGACAAGATTGATGAATTGCAGCACACACGAAAACATTTAAACTATAATACTTTCCGCGCACCATGCATGAATGGAACGAAAACAAACCTTAGTAACTGTTACAATGTGACTTCGAGCGTTTCTCAGTGGTTTGCGGAATATAGATGTACATGTAGAAACAGATTATGACACAGCATTCGGAAGGGGTCTTGGGATTCTCCACCACTGATCGCAGACTTCAGAAGTTCTTTGTTTTCTTTTTTTATTTGTCTGCGCCCATGCACATATCGTTGCAGTACGGTTATCAGTAATCTAATTGTTTTCACTAAAACAGTTTCAGTGTTAATACAGCCGTATATTCAAGGTTGTGTCGCTGTACCCATTGCAAAGTCCCTTTCGCCAAGGCCGTGTGGAAACATGCCTCAGTGAGTTCGTAGCCGTGCGCAAGACAATGGGGCGCTGTGTATTCGCAGCCTTTTAATGACCTCGGTAACACGGTGCCCTGCCGATAACTGGCGATGCTCATTTGTCGCGAAACGCGATTAAGCGATTACGAGCCCGGAATGTGCGGCAACAATGGGACACAGCGGCGAGGGGGAAGTAAATTTACAATTGTAGCGAAAGACCCATATATATCCCGAAATTGTTTTATGGTCCGTGAAAACATTACCCGAAGAAATATGAGGGCGCGTTTTGCGAAACAAAAGAGAGAAAAAAAGGTGCGGGGGGGGGGGGGGGGGGAGGAGGTCTACACACGCGCGCCTGCCGGCGGAAGGTTTTGCTGGACGACATGGACTCGCAGCATGACGCGAGAGACAAAGACGGGCGCATTGCCTAACCTCCCGCGTGACACGTTTAGTAGGGACTGAGGCTGCATTGACAGCTTTTCGATTTTTACTCTATCGATTTCTTTGTCCTATAGCGATTAGCACCATTACGTCAAACCACGTATTTTGCATATTTACCTAAGATTAAATTCGACAACCGTGTTGTCAGATATTCTTTGAAGTCCGGATCACAATTGTCATGAATTTCTTAAAACATTACATTCCCATTTCAGATACAGAATTTTAGTTTGTTTATGCACTATTGGCACAATTTCGGCACTACGCCACTATCAAATGTCATTCGTTCGCTCTTTGGCTACAACTAGCACCCCTACATCTCACTAGGTTACAACAACATACGATAGTAATATCTCATAGCTGCATTCGACGAGCAGGCTAGGCTATACAACATATCAGTATGCCCGTATTTGTCATCACAGAATTGTGATGACCAAACAGTAATGATGGTAAATTTTCTCAATTTATTGGCTTTCGATTCGTGCCCATACATTCATCTCAACACTGGAAATGTTGTACTACAGTTTATTCTGACAGTTCAGAGTATACATTGCTTTGTCGTACCCTGGTGTGATGTTACATAGGCTTAACAAAGGACAGATTTCGACATAAAAAAAATTTTTGCATGTGCAGTACACTGAAACGAGTGTAAAAATCCTACTGGTAACACAATGAGGAGCGGTAAATCGTCGTTGGTACACATTTGAGATATTCTCAATTCCACCCATACAATGTCTGTGTATATAAATTAGCAATAAATGTTCTTTTGTATGTCCTGTAAGAATTGTTTCAAACCCTGCGAATAGAGAATTGAATATCTGGGCAGATCTAAAAGTAACATCTAGACAGAACATGAGAATAGTATACAAGAACAACATTTGGATATTGCAGCCATCTGTTTAGATACACTAGTATTCAGATACATACATATATGACATACATAGTGACAAACATTTACAGGCTGAGAGTTCCACATCCTGCTGAGTAGCAAGTGGTGGTATAGTCAGTTAATCGAGGTTTGAACTTCGCCTGGGATTCCATTTACAAAGCCATAAGATTATCAGCGCAGAGAGCTATATCCGGATGTTGGCACTGTTGATGAACTCGTACAGTATTTTATACGTTGCTATATAGTTGGATGCTAACAAGGATTGCAGGCTGCTTGGGAACTAAAGACCAAGAGATCGACAGTTACTTTCAAGTACGTTTATGTGTTATGGACTTTGTAGGAGTATATGGTTTGATCTTCTTCCTCTCCGCAGACACATAAAAGAGTCGCGTTTAAGTTGAGCTGATAGAGGTGTTTTTTGAACTTCTATTGATTTAATTTCATACAATTATTATGATGGTTTCTAATCAGTTGTAGTGCTGACATACTATCCGAATGAAATGAAATTTCGTGTTGCGAGGGCCTCACGCCGGGTACATCGGTCGCCTGGTGCAAGTCTTTTTAGTTGACGCCACTTCGGCGACCTGCCTGTCGATGAGGATATTGCGATGATGAGGACAACACAATACCCAGTCTCAGAGCGGGGAAAAATCTCTGACCCAGCCGGTAATAAAACCCGGGCCCTGCGAATGGCATTCTGCCGCGCTGACCACTCAGATACGGAGGCAGGTCATACTGTTAGACATTATGACTACTGTATTTGCTGTGGTCATCTGTGCGAATAGCAGGGCTTCCGAAATGGCACTCAGCTCGAGTGTGATACTGGTGGAGTGTCGTTCCAATTTGTATAGGCGTTATCGTTTGCTTCGGGATACCCAATAGGTTCCCTTGGCGTCCCCACTAGACTTTGACCCATCTGTGTACAGCACGCACTCATCATCACAGTGAGACAGGAATTCCATTGCCGTTGCGTTAGATGCGTCCTGGATTTGAAACGTTAAACTGGTCCTGGCATCTGTCTGCAGGGTCGACGTTTACTGTACAGTGCGGTAGAAGAGAACCTTTCCACACCTTTCGGCTTCAAATCTGAGTCTCCATATATTCAGCAGCGAGGGGTGGAATTTACTTATTTAGCCAAATATCCTGTGCCCACACAATAGGATGTTAGTTTCCAGATGTTTTCGTGAAGGGCCGCAGGAGGAATTTGTTTCAGAGGTATATTTGTCGCAACTTCAACGGTGGTTCATTAGCTTCAACCAGTAATGCGTCGGTTGAGGTTGACATGAACGCCCCATGGAACTTAAAATTGGCCCCGATATCGCTCTATAGGGCATAAATAAACTAAAACAGAAAGCTGAAGGGGGCACAGAGTCGTTAAAGAAAAAGTAAGATTTCCACACCTAATGCAGAATACCACATTTAGAAATCACTGTTACATAAGCAGAGGCAAAAGTAGAAGCAGTATGAGAGGAGAACAAGACAAACTACACAAAAGCCGACCGGAGTGGCCTTGCGGCTCTAGGCGCTACAGTCTGGAACGGAGCGACCGCTACGGTCGCAGGTTCGAATCCTGCCTCGGGCATGGATGAGTGTGATGTCCTTAGGTTAGTTAGGTTTAAGTAGTTCTAAGTTGTAGGCGACTGACGACCTCGGAAGTTAAGTCGCATAGTGCTCAGAGCCAGTTGAATCGCTTTGATCTACACAGAAATTCATTTCAAACTAAGAGCTCTGACAGTTGCGAAGGTGAGAGTGGGGAAGAAAGAAGAGGCACGTGATGAAACGAGAATGGAAAAAGAAAGAAGCATAAATAATAGAACGGGAGCTTTTTTTATACCAACTGTTCGTCTAAAATTGTGGACCATATGTTTGTGACTATTACAGCGCCATCTATCACAAAGCGAAAAATGTGGTCCAACTATTACATTCATATTTCTTTACGTACTACATGAATATGTAATAAAAATGGGGGTTCCTATTTAAAATAACGCAGTTGATATCCGTTTGACCTATGGCAGCGCCATCTAGCGGGCCAACCATAGCGCCATCTGGTTTCCCCCTTCAAGCTAGACGAGTTTCGTCCTTTGTAGTTTTTTCGTTTGATGCTTATTTCTTGAGATATTTGGCCCGGTCACTATCAATGGAGCACCCTGTATACGACGTTAATGTTTCGGATGTAAAGTTATGAGACGGTTACAAGGAAGTGCCTCAGATAATTCTTAAATACAACAGGGCAAAGAACCGTACCCTGAGTGCAGTGTAGCTTTTTCGAGAGGGGAGCGGCAACAACAGTAGGATTTCGGGATTACGTAGAACTTTTCAAGGCGATCACGCTACTCGACGTTCTTCTTTCCAGATGGAGGTGTGAATTGTACTTCAGAAACTGAGTTCCAAAGCAGGAAACATTCTTAAGAGGAGTCAGGAACGACTCCAGTAATATTGCCGTGAAGCAGTTAAGAAATAAGTCCTTTCATGCAGATGTCTCGCTGTTTCAACTTGCAATCACAACTTCTACCTTGCCATCATAAGGAACAACCATTTCTTTAACACGCACAGACACTGCACCACCTGACGGTAGAGGACGTCGGAACTTCATTTGCACTGTGGCATCTTTCGAAGGATAACACAGTGCAGAAAGAATCCGCACCTGAACCGAAGAATTTACCTCGCGAAGTAAGCAATCTCCGTTCACCACTTCACAGATATTGGACACGTCTCTCGAAAAGATGTCAGTTGCTTTGCCGAATCGATGCCGCTGTTAACCAAAAAGTCGGGACGCGAGTACGCCGCCCTCTGAAGGGAAATGAGTTTCGCTGAGAATACTCTTATCCACCACACACAGTAATAACCGAACGCCGAGTGCTGCCGGTTCGAGGCAACGAGAAGACCCCCGACGTCGTCTGCTTTCTGTCTCGCCTCCTTCTTTTCCACACCTCCGACAGACAGGCGCGCGCCCGCTCGCTCACACACACACACACACACACACACACACACACACACACACACACACACGCGTCCGCACGCCGAGCAGATCGCAGAAGGATGGTACGGCGCTACGGCGCTACGAGCGCGCTCAGCTCTGGCAAAGCGAGGCAGCGGCAGCTCCGGCGGTGCGGGGTGTGGGGCACACTTGGCAGCTTGTTGCTGGGCGCCTAAGCCCGACTAGAGATTGGCCCGGCTTTCGCCGCACACGCGTGGGAAATTCCGGGAAGAGCGGCGCGGCTGTGTACTCGGAGCTCCCGCGCCGTCGTGGAGGAGGAGGGAGGAGGGGGCGAGAGGGGGTGAGCGAAGAGAGATGAGCAGAGAGGATGCGCAGTTTTGAGGGAGGGTGGCTCGCCAGAGGCGGGCGACCGGATTAACCCCGGAGCTCGCAACTCACCTGCGACGGGGGGCGGGGCTGAGCCGGGCCGTTAGCGGTGGAGGCACGCCGCTTCTCCGGGGCGCAGCGCGCCTCTTACACCACACCACACCACCCACCCCCCACCACCGTACCCCGGCCGGTCCGGACGTACATCTCCAGCGTGCCAGCGTGGCCCGGCCCGCGTCTCCGAACCTGCAACGGTGTATGCATACAGCTACACGACGCCGCCACCTCTCGCGTGGATTATACGGGGCGGAAGAAAACATCCTGATAAAAACAGCAGGGAAGCGCACCTCGCATCGAGTTACATTTTCCAGATAGCCGTGTAGGTTTTCATCTCTGTTGATCCACACTGGGTAAAGGACAACGGCCGGTCAAGTATTTACTACAGAAAAAACGCGTAACAGCCGTATGTTTCCAGTTCCGGCGTCTCATTTATGCCTTCTTCAGGCCGCTATGTACAGACTAGGGTTTCCCAACAAAATTTTCTCGAGGACCCCCTCTTCGAGCATGATTGGTACCTTGTCATATCATAGTATCAAGTACCTAAAAAAAGCCAAATTAAGACTCTTTTTATTCGTTTTCTATTTTTGGTACTTGGAAAAAACATTGACATATTCATTATTGAAAAAATATCGAGCTTAAAACTGCTCCTGCAGGAAGCGGCCAAAACAAAAGATCTGTTATCATACGAAATATATTTGATATATTTTTTTATCTATTAGCATCTTGCAGACCCCTCTGGCAAAGCTCGCGGAGCCCTGGGGGTCCGCGGCCCACCTGTTGGGAACCACTGGGATAGACAATTCAACATTTTGATACTTGCGTAACTGGAGCCATCAGTATCTGAATTAAGTGAATTTGTTTTCGGAGTGTTCACTTCGAGCCAGCGGTCTTCCCGCAATGGTAAGACCGATTCCTGTCATATCACCGAAGTTAAGCAAATGTCGGGCTGGGCTAACACTTGAATGGGTGACCATCCGGTCTGCCGAGCGCTGTTCGAAAGCGGGGTGCAGTCTCAGCCAGCCCTTGTGAGGCAAACTGAGGAGCTACTCGATTGAGAAGTAGGGGCTCCGGTCTCGGAAACTGGCGTACGGCCGGGAGAGCGGTGTGCTTACCAAATGCTCCTCCATACCCGCATCTAGTGATGCCTGTGTGCTCAAGATGACACGGTGGCCGGTCGGTAACCGTTGGGCCTTCATGGCCTGCTCGGATGGAGTTTAGTTTTACATCGAAGACTTGACAAGTAAGCACTCCAAAAATAAATTCACAGAATCCAGGTACTGATGGCTCCAGTTACGCAAGTATCGATATGTCTGTCTTCACATAGAGAGCATAAGGGCCAGAAGATTGCATTGATCACATGCCGAAACTGGTGGTCGAAATAAAATATCTTCTCAAAAGATGCGCCTGTTCAGTGATTTTTCTGTGATGAAAATGTAGCTTTTATGTTCCGGCACCCTATTTATGTAAGCTGTGCGTGCCAGTTATTAAAAAAATGTTCAAATGTGTGTGAAATCCTATGGGACTTAACTGTTAAGGTCATCAGTCCCTAAGCTTACACACTATTTAACCTAAATTATCCTAAGGAGAAACACACACACCCATGCCCGAGGGAGGACTCGAACCTCCGCCGGGACCAGCCGTACAGTCCGTGACGCCAGTTATTACAAAGCATGTGTAAACGAATATTCATTGGAGAGCAAGTCGTCAATTAATATTTATGTTGAACTATTGGACATGTAATTTCTAACTGCTATTTCTTCCGTAATCTCCAGAAAAATGGTAACTTATCTGAAGGTTTCATGCATCATCGGACATCAAACGTACAGCCAGGAAATATTGCAGAACAAAGGACAGAGGGAACACCGCAAACGCATAACAGAAGGTCAATGTGTACCTATTCAGTGCGTTTGTTTAGAGTTGAGACAACTAAAAACCTCGAAAACTACGCATCGTACGAAGAAAGTGTTTTAAGCGAAAGTTTTATATTACTATTCATCTGTGCTACAACTGGCCACCTCCTAACCACATCTCCCGCATGGACGCGGCAACTTTGTATTTTCATACAGGAAACCCATATTCGTATTGCATTCTACGCCAAAAATTACGTACGATTGACTCAAACTATTGTGTGCCATTCGTGGTAAATGGCGCTGTAATCGACAAATATCGAGTGTGGCTATTCTTGCCATGAAAAACCGACACATTCCATTCTACATTTCATTTACGATGTAAATGTAAAGTGTCTTGTTCCGACTGTTGACGTTTATCTTCGAAATTTACTTTTTTGTTGTAAATTTGATTGTACAATAAAATACAATTTGAGTTTTCAATGTTTAGCTGGATTCTACATTCAGCATGAACAACGACATGCAGAGCTGAAAACAGCAATTCCTGAGGTCATCGACAGCATCGATAATGTGACACTTCAGCGGGTCATGCGGAATTTCTCTATTCGTCTACTCTTCATCATCGCGAATGATGGGAGGCATATCGAACATGTCATAACCTAAATTCGAATATCTGAATGACGTTTACATGTTGAATAAAGTGTGTGCACGTCGTAGGTTGTAACTAATTTGTGTTTTTTTTTTCATATAGTTCAATAATTGTCACCCTGTGCGTACTCACTCGCCAATGTCTGCATGCCTCTGTTCGCAATACAACGAGAGGATTTGACATGATACACATTATGACGTCACAGTAGTTACTATAGATCTTGTTGTTGTTGTTGTGGTCTTCAGTCCTGAGACTGGTTTGATGCAGCTCTCCATGCCACTCTATCCTGTGCAAGCTTATTCATCTCCCAGAACCTACTGCAACCTACATCCTTCTGAATTTGCTTAGTGTATTCATCTCTTGGTCTCCCTCTACGATTTTTACCCTCCACACTGCCCTCCAATACTAAATTGGTGATCCCTTGATGCCTCAGAACATGTCCTACCAACCGATCCCTTCTTCTAGTCAAGTTGTGCCACAAACTTCTCTTCTCCCCAATCCTATTCAATACTTCTTCATTAGTTATGTGATCTACCCATCTAATCTTCAGCATTCTTCTGTAGCACCACATTTCAAAAGCTTCTATTCTCTTATTGTCCAAACTATTTATCGTCCATGTTTCACTTCCATACATGGCTACACTCCATACAAATACTTTCACAAACGACTTCCTGACACTTAAATCAATACTCGATGTTAACAAATTTCTCTTCTTCAGAAACACTTTCCTTGCCATTGCCAGTCTACATTTTATATCTTCTCTACTTCGACCATCATCAGTTATTTTGCTCCCCAAATAGCAAAACTCCTTTACTACTTTAAGTGTCTCATTTCCTAATCTAATTCCCTCAGCATCACCCGACTTAATTCGACTACATTCTATTATCCTCGTTTTGCTTTTGTTGATGTTCATCTTATATCCTCCCTTCAAGGCACTGTCCATTCCGTTCAACTGCTCTTCCAAGACCTTTGCTGTCTCTGACAGAATTACAATGTCATCGGCAAACCTCAAAGATGTTATTTCTTCTCCATGGATTTTAATACCTACTGCGAATTTTTCTTTTGTTACCTTCACTGCTTGCTCAATATACAAATTGAATAACATCGAGGAGAGACTACAACCCCGTCTGACTCCTTTCCCAACCACTGCTTCCCTTTCATGTCCCTCGACTCTTATAACTGCCATCTAGTTTCTGTACAAATTGTAAATAGCCTTTCGCTCCCTGTATTTTACCTCTGCCACCTTCAGAATTTGAAAGAGTGTATTCCAGTCAACATTGTAAAAAGTTTTCTCCAAGTCTTCAAAAGCTAGAAACGTAGGTTTGCCTTTTCTTAATCTAGCTTCTAAGATACGTCGTAGGGTCAGTGTTGCCTCACGTGTTCCAACATTTCTACGGAATCCAAACTGATCTTTCCCGAGTTCGGCTTCTACTAGTTTTCCCATTCGTCTATAAAGAACGCGCGTTAGCATTTTGCAGCCGTGACTTATTAAACTGATAGTTCGGTAATTTTCCCATTTGTCAACACCTGCTTTCTTTGGGATTGGAATTATTATATTCTTCTTGAAGTCTGAGGGCAGTTCACCTGTTTCATACATCTTGCTCACCAGATGGTAGAGTTTCGTCAGGACTGGCTCTCCCAAGGCTGTCAGTAGTTCTAATGGAATGTTGTCTACTCCCGGGGCCTTGTTTCGACTCAGGTCTTTCAGCGCTCTGTCAAACTCTCCACGCAGTATTATATCTCCAATTTCATCTTCATCTACATCCTCTTCCATTTCCATAATATTGTCCTTAAGTACATCGCCCTTGTATAGACACTCTATATACTCCTTCCACCTTTCTGCTTTCCCTTCTTTGCTTATAACTGGGTTTCCATTTGAGCTTTTGATAGTCATACAAGTGTCTCACTTTTCTCCAAAGGTCTCTTTAATATTCCTGTAGGCTGTATCTATCTTACCCCTAGTTAGATAAGCCTCTACATCCTTACATTTGACCTCTAGCCATCCCTGCTTAGCCATTTTGCACTTCCTGTCCATATCATTTATGAGACGTTTGTATTCCTCTTTGCCTGCTTCATTTACTGCATTTTTATATTTTCTCCTTTCATCAATTAAATTCAGTATTTATTCTGTCACCCAAGGATTTCTATTAGCCGTCGTCTTTTTACCTACTTCATCCTCTGCTGCCTTCACTACTTCATCCCTCAGAGCTACCCATTCTTCTTCTACTGTATTTCTTTCCGCCATTCTTGTCAGTTGTTCCCTTATGCTCTCCCTGAAACTCTGTACCACCTCTGGTTTAGTCAGTTTATCCAGGTCCCATCTCCTTAAATTCCCACCTTTTTGCCGTATCTTCAATTTTAATCTACAGGTCATAAAACCAATAGATTGTGGTCAGAATCCACATCTGCCCCTGGAAATGTCTTACAATTTAAAACCTGGTTCCTAAATCTCTGTCTTACCATTATATAATGTATCTGATACCTTTTAGTATCTCCAGGCTATAGATCTTAACCACAAGGAAAAAGATGCCTCCAAATTTCGGACGAATGTTCGTTATATTCCGTATTTCTCTGATGTGCAACGTACTGAATGTTATGCTAAAACTATATACTGAGCACTGATGGAAACAAATTATCTCATTATATTAAAATATTTTATCTATTTTATTGATATTATTGTGTAAATCCCACGCATCTGTGGTATGTTACAAGTGGGGGAGACAACAAGCTATATTTGTTCAAATGGCTCTGAGCACTATGTGACTTAACATCTGGGGTCATCAGTCCCCTAGAAGTTAGAACTACTCAAACGTAACTAACCTAAGGACATCACACACATCCATGCCCGAGGCAAGATTCGAACCTGCGACCGTAGCGGTCGCGCGGTTCCAGACTGAAGCGCCTAGAACCGCTCGGCCACACTGGCCGGCGCTACATTTGTAGGGAGAGGGATGAGTTAGTAACAAATTGTGTAAATTCCCCCTTCTGTCTCCTGAACCGAAAACTGAATACATGCCTGGTATCGTGCGGCGAGCGAAGACAGTGGGGTCCGCAGCTCGTGGTCGTGCGGTGGCGTTGTCGCTTCCCACGCCCGGGTTTCCGGGTTCGATTCCCGGCGGGTCAGGGATTTTCTTTGCCTCGTGATGACTGGGTGTTGTGTGCTGTCCTTAGGTTAGCTAGGTGTAAGTGGTTCTAAGTTCTAGGGGACTGATGACCATAGATGTTAAGTCCCATAGTGCTCAGAACCATTTGAACCATTTTGAAGACAGTGGTCGAAACACGGGGCCGGGGCATAACTTACTACTGACAAACAGTACTTCATGGAATGCTGAGGAAAGATGGTGATCATGTTCTTCCCGCCACAACCTCCTACTGCCGGTCAAATAGTAGCGATGAAGATCTTAACCACCAGCTACCTCACACGATTGCGTTTGCGACCTCGGCTTACGCAAGAACGTAAGGGGAAGGGTACACCCAACTACGTTAATCTGTTTTCCACTGAAGAGAAATATAATAGAGAAATTAATAGAAGAATGGCTTTACCCACAAAAAATGATGCTACAAGGATTTATTTTTCACTGTCGAGTTTAGTGTCGATCAAAAGATAATCTCCCTGCAGACGTATAGAAACACATTGTATCTACGTCCACGAATTCCACGTCATGTCCCTTGTGTGCCGGAGGAACTTCTCTTCCCACTATCATTTCCGCGCATCTCTCGTGCATTCGCAAGTGGTAAGCCTCCATATGGTCTTTAGTTTCTGTGATTTCCTCTTCCTGGATACCCTGTGAGACATATGTGGGAGAAAGTAGTAAGTTGCCCGGTTCTTCTTGACACTTACACTCTCGAAATTTCAACAGTAATTCTCTTTGTAAAGGGCAAGGCCGTTCCTATAGCATCTGATACTGATTAAACGACCATCTCCGTGATACTTTACTCTCGTAAAAATTCTAGCCTCCACCCCAGACAAACAAGGGAAGTTATAAAAACATTGGTGGAAGGGATTTTTAAAATTTGTGAACTGTTTAGTTCAAAACGAGGTTAACCACCTATGGTCGACCTTAAGAAGAATGGTTCTTGTAACAAGGAGATAGATCGAGTTTTTTGCCCTAGAGAGAGAATCAAGTTCAATGAGGAACAAGTGTCACCCAACAGGAAAGTTTTCCTTCCGCTTATTAGCAAAATGCAGATCGCATTGGGCAGGTACGGAGTTGAAAGTATTTGCAAACCCAACAGGAAAATAAAAGAATTTTTAAGAATAGCAAAAGATGTGTTTATTTTTTTATTTAACCTGATCTGCTAAGGGGCATAAGGCCCTCCCTTTACATCGGACGAAGCTTTCACACATACTGTATCCACTATACTGTTACCTAAGAAAATTATAATTTTAATATTACAAGTAGTACTAAAATGATCTGAGTGTCTGAAATGGCGATGTGATTAAGTTATACTGTCTATGAACTAACAAAGTACTACTCCTACTACTGCAAATACAGTTACTGAGAATGACATTAGTGATAATAACAACGATAATAATATTGATGACAATAATTGTGACGTTAATAACAAAAATAATAGTGGCAGATGAAAGCAGAATTTATAAATATAAAAAGGTGGATATTTTCTGATGTAGTGAGCTCTGGGAAAAGGAAAATTTAAGGAGACTTCATGGACTAAGAATAATAGGAAATAAACCAGATCGGGGTTTAAAACGTGGGTGTACAAGAGTAACGAATGCATACGGTAACAGTGGTCTTCTTATAGTTGCTTTAGAAGGTATCGTTTGAGTAAGCCGGGTATATATAAAATTGCTTGAAGTTGTGGGCTAGTGTATATTGATACCACGGAAAGAAGTGTTCACACCTGTTTAGTTGAACATTAGAGGAACTGACACCTGAGACATATGGATAAATCGCCCATGTGCGCCAAGAGGTTAATCATGAAAGAAAATTCAATGAAAAAAGTTTTTGGGAAATTTCTGAAAAGTTCCCAGGCGACCAAACTGCTGAGGTCATCGGTCCCTAGGCTTACACACTACATAATCTAACTTACACTAACTTCCGCTAAGGACAACACACACACAAACCCATGCCCGAAGGAGGACTCGAACCTCCAACGGAGAAAGCCGCGCGAACTGCGGTAAGGCGAATCAGACCGGGCGGCTACCCCGCGACAGAATGCAGTGAGACGAGCGTCATGTCGAAAAGATCGCACTACCACGCAGAGGCTACTGAGATTTATAAACACCCTAATAATTTTAACAGAAGAGAGAAAGGTGTCAAAATAGATAACATACGGATGTCGACCTCGCCCAAACAGAGTGACGGTCAGTTACTTTCAATGAGCAGTTTTGGCACTGCTAGATCCAGTCTCGTAGCCAGCGTCACGTGGTGGACGGTGGTACCGTTTTCACTGCCTATATTTGGCACTCCCTCGAGTTCTGATTACAATTTGTAGCTTCACCTCTGAGGACATTTCTCACAGCCGGAGTCGAAAGGTTAGTCTGAATTTTTACTTACACTAAGTGATCAAAAGTACCCGGACATCCCCAGAAACAAACATTTTTCTTATTAGGTTGGATTGTGCTGTCACCTATTACCAGATGCTCCATATCAGCGACCTCAGCAGTCATTAGTTCCGAGGAACTCATGGACTTCAAACGTGATCAGGTGATTGGATGTCACTTGTGTCATACGTCTGTACGCGAAATTTCCACACTCCTCAACATCCCTAGGTCCACTGTTTCCGATGTGATAGTGATGTGGAAACGTGAAGTGAAAAAAATGGTTCAAATGGCTCTGAGCACTATGAGACTTAACATCTGAGGTCATCAGCTTCAACTTAGAACTCCTTAAACTTAACTAACCTAAGGACATCACACACATCCATGCCCGAGGCAGGATTCGAACCTGCGACCGAAGCGGTCTCGCGATTCCAGACTGTAGCGCCTACAACCGCTCGGCCACTCAAACCGGCGTAAAGGGACACAAACAGTACAACAGCGTACAGCCCGACCTCGTCTGTTGACTGACAGAGACCGCTGACAGCTGAAGATGGTCGTAATGTGTGATAGGCAGACATCTATACCGAGCATCACTCAGGAATTCCAAACTGCATCAGGATCCACTGCAAGTACTATCACAGTTAGGCGGGTGGTGACGAAACTTGGATTTCATGGTCGAGCGGCTGCCCATACGCCACACATCACGCCGGTAAATGCCAAAGGACGCCTCACTTGGTGTAAGGAGCGTAAACTTTGGACGACTGAACAGTGGAAAAACGTGTGGAGTGACGAATCACGGTACACAATGTGGCGATCCAATGGCAGGGTGTGGGTATGGCGAATGCCCGCTGAACGTCATCTGCCATCTTGTGTAGTGCCAACAGTAAAATTCGGAGGCGACGGTGTTATGGTGTGGTCGCGTTTTTGGTGGAGAGGGCTTGCACCCCTTATTGTTTTGCGTGGCACTGTCACAGCACAGGCCTACATTGATGTTTTAAGCACCTTACTGTTTCCCACTGTTGAAGAGCAATTTGGGGATGGTGGTTGCATCTTTCAACACCATTGAGCACCTGTTCTTAATGCACGGCCTGTGGCGGAGTGGTTACACGACAGTAACATCCCTGTAATGGACTGTCCTGCACAGAATCCTGACCTGAATCCTATAGAACGCCTTTGGGATGTTTTGGAACGCCGACTTCATGCCAGGCCTCACCGACCAACATCGATACCTCTCCTCAGCACTCCGTGAAGAATGGGCTACCATTCCGCAAGAAACCTTCCAAGCACCTGACTGAACGTATGCCTGCGAGAGTGTAAGCTATCATCAAGGCTAAGGGTGCGCCAACACCATATTGAATTCCAGCATTACCGATGCAGGGCGAGAAGCACTTGGTAAGTCATTTTCAGCCAGGTGTCCGGATACTTTTGATCATTTTCAGCCAGGTGTCCGGATACTTTTGATCCCATAGCGTATTAGCCACGGCCTGTACGACCAGAAGTTTCAAGAGAAGTTAACACTGGCAGTGAAGGCCTACACTGCGTGATCACAATCAAAGTTTCTCGCAAAAAAGCAAGGTTGTGAGTTGGGGGCCTTGCGAAGCAGAGGCACGAATGAAGCAGCTAATTATTTCCCCGATTGTACCAAGTCAAGAGCGGTACATGGATTTCACAAGAACGCTGTATGTATTTTAAGACCATCTGGCTGAATAACAGCAATTTGGCTGCTCCTACTGTGGCTACTGTGTGAAAGAAATGAAATGATCAATAAAGAAAGAAGAGGAGTCAGCTTGGGACGAAAATACTTGGAGCGCTACGAGTGGTGGGAACGGTGTGCCTTACGGCCGGACGGCGCCGGTGAACCGCTAAGAACTTGCCAGGGATGCGCCTGGAGAGGTTCCCGGTTAGAGCCGGCCCGCCGCCTCACCGCTCGGCGGTGGCCGCAAATCAGCGGCAGGTGGCGCCGAGACGTTTCATTAAGGGGCCGCCGCCCCAGACCCCGCAGCGGCGCCCCACGAATTAGAATTCGCGCGGCAGCGCCGGGTCGGCCTGTAAATCCCGCCGCCCTGGAAGGGGCATTAGTAACGCGAGACCGCAGACACCTGGGCCGGCCCGGGACGGGGTAGGCGCTCAAAGGCGGTGGCGTCCGCCATCCGCTTGCGTGGGGCGAATGCCACAACTGCCTCCTCTCAGCGTCACAGGCGGGGGGCAGAGAAGCCGGGAGCAGCATTGCTCAAGCTCAATGTCGCACGCACTCTTGTGCTTCTACAGGAAGACTGCAGCTCTTCGTCCTTCACTGCCTTAAACAACTGAAATGTACAGGGTTTGGAAAAAAATGTAAACACCGTGATAAATAAATATCGGAACATCAATGAGGATGCTGACCTGCAGCTTGCACTGTTGTATTTGACCACGTATGGCACCTCTGCAAAGTCCTTAGAGCGTTGCACCTGTTAGTCGTGATCAGAACAGTGCTCCGTGCAGTTGTGAGTGCCTTATGTCACAGCTAAGTGAATTACAACGTGGGCAAGTTGTTGGTGGTCGTATTGTGGATGCTTCAAAATGTTCAAATGACCTGCTAAGGTCATCAGTCCCTAAGCTTACACACTACGTAACCTAAATTATCCTAAGGACAAACACACACACCCATGGCCGAGGGAGGACTCGAACCTCCTCCGGGACCAGCCATTGTGGTGCTTCCGCAACCGAGATAGTCGAAGTGTTTCGTGAGGCGCCGCATGCGAGATTTAGACCGCATGCGGGGAAAGCGGAACAAGATCAATCGCTAAGGGTCTACGAGGACTGAAGTTGCTGACAGCAAAACCTCCAGATGTCAGACACTCAGTTTGTTACCAAAGGTAACCAAAACACCTATTTAGTTCGTGTTACGTGCTGTCGTCCAGTAGAATATGAGTAAGCGGTAATTGAAAGTAACATCAGAACTACGAAGCACAAGAAAAGTGTGTAAGTTGGCATAGCTTGAGATCGTCGGGCCAAAGAGTCCGCGTTCAAACTCCACTGGTAACAATTTTTTTAACTGTTCACGCGTGGAACTGTTAGGTGCAGTTTACTTCACACAATTCTTCGTATACAGACTGCCAAGAGAATGTCACTGTAAACTCCAAACAGCCCTTTGCGTGGCCTAAACCTGTTGTCTGACACTTTCACGCATAATACAGCAAAAGAAAGTCCTCATTGGGGTTTGAACCCAGGACCTTTTTTACGACGATCCAGAGCTCTACCAACTTCCCCACGTAAGCTATGATATACAATTACTCATATGTACGCTTTTCCTGCGCTCCGTACTTCTGACGTTATTTTTAATCATCGTTTACGCCCGTTCTACTGGACGACAGCACATAGTACGAAATGAATCAGATTTTTGGTTGATACTCTATCGGCATACTGCGTTTGGTACCGATCTGAGTGTCTGGCATCTGGAGGTTTGGGTGTGACTGGTCACCACACGCGGTCACTGAAGAGTATCCTGGCGAAGAATGAAACGACGACAGCCTCAGAATTCATTGCATAACAGAATGTCACACTCGTGAACACTGTAAGCACAAAAACAACATGAAGATAACTCCATAAGCTGGGAAATGCAGGACTAGCTGGAAGTTCGCTCATCAGTGATGCAAATGCTCGTAATAGCTAAACGTGATCCAGAAGCTATAATCCCTGGTCTTTGGAGCGATGAAAGAACGTCATTCGATCGAATGAGTCTTCTTCCACACTCTTCCCAGCTTCTGGCCGAGTTTATGTCCCAAGAGTCAGATAAGACAGAGTTCAAAAAATGGTTCATATGGCTCCAAGCACTATGGGACTTAACATCTGAGGTCATCAGTTTCCTCGACTTAGAACTACTTAAGTGCTGGTATTCTGTAAATACAGATGCTCAAAAATGGTTCAAATGGCTCCGAGCGCTATGCGACTTAGCTTCTGAGGCCATCAGTCGCCTAGAACTTAGAACTAATTAAACCTAACTAGCCTAAGGACATTACACATATCCATGCCCGAGGCAGGATTCAAACCTGCGACCGTAGCGGCCACGCGATTCCGCACTGAAGCGCCTAGAATTGCTCGGCCACAGCGGCCGGCAGGTAGGTATCATTAACCATTTGGGCTCTTGTCTGACCCCGACAGTCACTATATCTCAATATTATTGAGCCTTCGTGGTCGTCTTTGGGGAGAACGGTGCGTGGTTGGCTCCATTATCATTACCTGAACTTATCACTATTTTGCAGGAAGAAAGACGTAAGATTCTCTTCAAAACCATACAAGGACTTCTGTTTATCCGTTCCGAGAGGACTGGAAGCTTTTTCGAATATCAGCGGCTTTCCTACGCATTAGTAGACGTGCTAGTGTGTTGCGGTTTTTGGTATTTATACATTTTGTCCAACCCCTGTACTTTGTTGTTTTGTTAATAAAGGCGAGTATAGGTCAAGTGCTCTGCCAGTCTGAAGGAATAAGTACCAATAAGTAGAAACACTGCCTCTAAAAAAGTGAATAATACAACTCGAATAGAAGATTTGTTAACTGAGAACGCATTGATGGAATTTTCTCCTCTCTGATACTGCGTAGCCCTTATCATTCCCAATTTAACACATATGCACTACTTGAATGTTCAGTACAACAAATTTAAAAAATTGCAAACAACAAAATCAACAAAGTTGATTTGTTTTCTACACACTTTTCAACCAATGCAGTCATCGTCTATGCGTATTAGCTACTGCGACCCCACCGAACTCCGCCACGCTACATTTACAGCTTACGGTTAAGGATAACAGTCACAGATTGTCTGACTACCACGAAGCTGCCTTCCATTAAAGAACTTAGTGCCTCACCACGCTAGCTGCCACAGGCTCAGAGAGTAGAAGTGTGTAGAAGCGTGTCTTCCTTGATGGAATGATATATGCGATGATTGAGCAAGAGGAGCTGGGGTGGAGGTGGGCGAAGAGCAGAGCAACAGCATCTTTTCAATGTGCATGTTTACGTTTTATTTTTATCCGGCTTCTGAGGGCCCCGATAATCATACAACCTTTACGTCAGTTGTTCTCATTTGTTGTTTCCTTGGCTTAAGCCACAGATTCGTCATCAGTTCATGGTCACTAACACTGCTTTTATCGTCTCGGAAAGTTACGAATCTCACTACAGTGGTTTTGAAGATGTTTCGGTATTGTGTGTCTTCTGGTTGCTCCTATTTCCTCTAGATCAGCTTTAACTTTCATATACCATCACTCTTGTTGTTTTCGAGTCTTACACTGTGTCCCTTTTCTTACGAAATTTTGCTGTTATAATTTGGATCCAGAATATTGTAATAAGGCCTATTCCACTTTTATTCTAGTTCTGCCAGTAAACGCATGTAAGAGACGAGAAGACATGTAGATACCAAGCAACATGCACGGTGCGAAATATTAAACTGTTCTTCCATAAGACAAAACAGTATTACACTGTGTTTTTGCGGGTACAGTTGCATAGAAGCTTGACATCATGGAAACCAAGAAATTGTCCTACTACACAGAAATATCAGCTGCACGTCGGATGATGAACAAGTGTTCGTACATCAGCAGCATTATGCAATATAAGAAAAACAGATGAGACTCACTGACGGTAAAATTTCACAGAAATATCTTCGGTTAGAAAAGAAGGAAATTGTGTCTGCTCAAAACATTTCAAAACATATGAGGGTTGGAAGTTTAATAGTAGCAACTACTTATGTACAGCTCGTACAAAATAGATACGTGTTTCAACGTTGTACTGACCGTCAAAGTAATCACCATCATTGTGTATAACCCGTTGCCTGCGATGTGGAAGTCATAGGATACTCTTAGCAGTGCCAGTTGTGTTGACAGCTGGTCGTAGGTTGTGTTCCAAAAATTAACAGCGTAGAGACAGAAGTAATGACACTTTCTGCAGGAACTGAGCACATTTTGCAGGACAATGCTGAAACACGTACAGTGCAAGCTGTTACTGATTTGTTTGACTGATGGGGCTGCTAAGTGATATACCACCTACTGCATTCCCCTGACTTAAGCCTTCGTGAGCTAAACTCGATTTGTAAACTGAAGGAAGCACTTCACGGCATTCGCTTCAGCACTGCTACAAATTCGTCGGGCAATAGACCGTGCCACTCGAACTGTCAACACAACTGGCACTGCTAAGAGTTCCTACGACTTCCACATCTCTGGCAACGGGTTATACACAATGCGGGTGACTACTTTGAAGGTCAGTAAAACTTTGAAACACGTATCTATTTTGTACGAGCTGTAAATAAATAGTTGCCACTATTAAAGTTCCAATGCTCGTATCTATTTGCTGCACAGTATCCTCAGTACTTCTTCAATAAAGTTAACAGCAGTAAGACTCCTTACAAATTAGTGACTGTGTAAACGCAAGGGGACAGTGATATTAGTTTTTCATAAACTTCCGGTGTGAACGGTCGAAACCAAGAAAAGTGTATATTATCCAGTGCAGACTTTTCGTTCGCCTTGACGTGATAAATAGCAGAATGAGTTATCTATATTAGTATGATGAATGGTTAAAACTCCAATGCAGACACCTGGACAACAAGACAAACAATACAACATGGACAACAGAAGTGTGATTTTCATGTTCCATGTAATTATTGACCCGATTTAAAAATTTAAAATTCTGTCATATTGTACTGATTAAGAGCTATGATCTTAAATTTACAGTTTAACACAACAAGGCAAACATTAAATATGTGTCATACCTGTTCTTTTGCACATGTCTGAAAGAACAGGCACCACATGCATACACAGTCGTTTGTGAAAATTTCAGCACTGAAAAGGAATTAGCCGAATAGCGCCACACTTGGTGGAAGTAGCGACGGGTGGCCAAGCAATACGTGATACGATTTTCCGCGAGGTGGGATACACGTAGGCCGAGCACAGCCCTATCGTGTCGGTCCGATAGGATCGGTGTTGCGCCTAATGTAGTCGGTGAAGAGCTGTCACACAAGGTGGAAACAATACAGTGAGTGCCATTATGCCTCGTCGACGTCATATCGGCATGTGAGCGACTTCGAACGGGGCACAATGATCGGTCTCCGGGAAACGGGGTTGTCATACCGTGACATTTCGGCTCGCACAGGGCATTCTGCTACGACAGTAATGCGTATGGGAAGCGGTGGATAGGGCAAGGTCGTATGCAGCGACGAGCGAGAACTGGACCACGGAACATGACCACAGCAAGGGATGACCGTCATCTTGTCCGCTTGGCCATTACGGACCGTACAGCATCAACCACAATGTTGGCCTGTCGCTGGAGCACTGCAACAGGTGTGAACTTGTCTGCATCGACGGTTAATCGTCGTCTGATGCAGGTTAGAATGGTTGCACGCATGCCACTACGTCGGCTGGGGCGCTGAGTGGCAACATGTAAACTTTTCGGGTGAGTCCCGCTTCAACGTGTCCTACAGTTATGGCCGCATACGTGACCGGCGGTACAATGGTCAGCGCAACATCGGGGGCTGCACTGTGGAGCTGCATAGCGGACAAACACCAGGTGTGATAGTTTGGGGCGTCATTGGTTACAACAACCGATCTCACCTCGTACGTATTGCGGGCTCTTTGAACAGCAACCGGCACCTAACGGAGGTTGTGGAGTCTGATGTACTCCCCTGCTACAGGCATCTCCACAAGCCACATTTCAACAGGACAATGCCCGGCCACATATTGCGAGGAACGTACAGGCCTTCTTCTGAGAGCGACGGGTAGTATTGCTTCCCTGGCCTTCACGTTCGACAGGCATGTCGCCCATTGAACATGTCTGGGATATAGTTGGTCGGCACCTCCAGTAACTGGTGTCACGGATTTGTGGGATCGGATACGAACTCCGTGGAGGTAAATCCCTCAGGAACGAATTCAGAACCTTATTGATTCAATGCCACGGCGTATAGCAGCTCTAATTCCTGCACATGGTGGCCACACGACGTACTGAACAGTAGGGCTCAGAGGACATGTACAGATTTTAAAATGTAATCATTTGTTACTTATCATGTATAGAACCTGTGGTATTAAATTAACTGAATTCATGCGTTTCCTTCTTCGTGTTGTAATTTCCACAAACGGTAGTATATAATTAAGGCGAGGACTGCCAATGGTCCCTTCATTGTGGATGCAAACCAGACTCAAACCCTTACGGGAATCGGCGAAATGCCGTGAGTAACGAGAATAACGCGCAAGGGACACTACATTAGTAGTGTGTGGATAAATTGAAAATTTAGGTCCGACGGGAGACGTGCGAGGATAGTCCGCACAGTTTTACTGCACACAGTGTCCGGATGGCGCAGTGGCCAGCGCGTCTGCTTTACTAAGCAGAAGGCCAGGGTTCCAATCCTGGTCGGCCACAAATTTTCAACTTTCCCCATTGATTTATACCAATACCCACTCACGGCCAGTGTCTCTAATTCTTCTGTGTCTTAACACGTAACAAAGACAGAGACCGTGTACAGGCCTTGGGGCAGCTTAACCCACAGAGCGCAAATTGCGCCCTTATTTCAGAACAAAGACACTTAGCGACTTCCAACAAACTTCACACATAATATCAAACTATTTAGAAACATTTTGTCGCTAATACCCCCGCACAAAATAATTTGTAACACATTCTGCAGACTTTACCCAGGTATGTGAATGCATGTACCTGCAAAATTACGTCACTGTACGACTCTTACTTGTTAGTCCCGGAGTTAAGACGTCATAAACATTGAGATGTGTGAAAAACTAGCTTTTTTTATTACTGTAGAGCAAATTACCAAGGCTATAGTCGCCGACTGTTTAGTAATGAGAGCACTTAGCGGTTTCAGACAAACTGTACACATAATTTGAAACGTTTTCTTATTTTTGTTTTCTTTAAAGAATCGGGGCAAAGCTTTTTTAATTTTCTTTTTTAAAGAAAGGGGGATTGCGGTGGGGTGAGGGATTACTGGCAGATTCCGAAATCGGCGCCCAGTGTGTGATAGAAAGTAATCGTCAGTAAATGATGTAGACTTCCGGATGAGTGTTGAAATACGTCCATAGAAAATCAACCAGGCCAAAACATAAATCAAAGTAATAAACTGATGAAAAATATTTATAAGCTAAGAAATATGTAAATAAGAATTATAGGGTGTAAGAGAAATGTTAAGAAAAATGTTTTGTAAAATTTACTTAAGTTCTTTGCATATCGGTGGTGACAGTGAAGTATCCGCACCAAGCTCTTTGTTGGCGTGAGAGCCCGCTCATTGATACATAGGGAGCGCGGCGAGAAGCGCGCAGCATTGTCGATACAACACTCTTGAGTCAAACTTCGTGCAGTGAAGCTGTGTGTAGAAACAGAGCGGTGTGCCTGTTCGCCACCAGCTATATATTACCTGAAGAATACTATGATTATATAATTGGTAATTATTTACGAATTATTAAAAATCGACGTCATAAAGACGTCAAAGGTATTTAAGCGCTAACTGCATATTGTAAGTTCGTTGTTAAATTTTTAATCTGTTTTATGTAAACGATCCCCAAACTAAATAAATTGAATCATTATAAAGAGTTAAAAATTTATATTAAATCATTTTCAGAATAGATCAGTTTATCTCAGTCAGTATCGTATTATTCTTCATTGAACCCAGTAACTACAAGATTTAACTTTTGTTTAGTTTTCTCAATTTTTTTTAATTTAGTAATGACATTGAATGTTGCACCAGTAACTCAATCAAAAAATTAAATGAATAGTAAGGACAGTAGTAGCTCACATATTTGCAGTCCTAGTAAATGAATGCCAACCCAAATAATCATCAACAATAGGTCAGAGTGAGTATATTCAGACATGCAGTCAGATGACGTTATCCAGAGGCGACCCACTAAAATAAAAGGTATCGAAAATATATATGTGTTTGTGTTTTCAGGTTCACTTCATAGACAACCAGTACTAAGGGCCACGGCGTAAGCTTACGTGCTCACGTCGAAATAATCTTCCTTTGATCAGTCACATTAATATTGTTCCCAATAAAGGCACAAGGCGTTCAACATTGTGTACGCTAAAGACTATCAGATCAGACAAAAGCAAGTCCAGACACGAAAGCAGCAAGGCACAAAAAGTTCAGTTCTCTTTCTTTCCATGTAATGAAATTATTTAATTCCAGAGGGGAAGGTTATCGTCTAAATGCATTAAGTTCAATCATTATTTCTTTTATGTGTTCGACGGGAAGGTTTCAGTGTGTATCACTGTACACCACGATATATGGAAAAAACATTTGTACCGCAATATATGTCAAATGGCTGATGATAATTGTGGTGATCATGATGGACTATGGGGAGAGCACATTGTTGGTTCCCTTTCTTCTCGCCCTGCATTCTGTGTTCGCCAGTGTCAGGATTCAGCAATCAGCAACGTTGTTTTCCAGGCCAGCAGACGTCCAATCTTGTAGGACAAAGAAGCGATCCGGAAATTTTCGGACCCGTAGCCGCAGACGTAAACGAGCGTTAATGAACGGCGTGCTGAATATTTACCAACTTAGCGGGGCTAGTTAACGCGGTCGGAGCAGCCTTGTGACAGGCGGGGTGTGGCAGCTGACCAACCAGCGGACCGCGAAATGAGAGGAGGAGGAGGAGGAGGAGGCGGGGGGAACAGATGGGAAGAGGGAGCGGGTGCCAGCCGGCGTTCCAGACCGGCGCGCGCGCTCTGCTGGAAGGAGCGCCGCCTCCTTTGGGAGGCATAACACGGGGCAGTAATTGCGACCTTTCTCTCGTTACCCGCGCTGACTCACGGCAGAGGGCGGCCGAGAATAATTAGATCATTTATTGCGCCCTCGTCGCGGCGCGCTCGCTAAGTGAGCAGTGATTCAGTTTGTCTTCGTAATTGCTGTCGCAATCTGTCTGGCGGCGCGCGAGTGTACGCGAGAAAGCGTTCTGCAAAAAACGCTAAAAGTGCCGAGCGCCGTGGGAAAGGGGAAGCAGAATCGCCCGCGTACGGCCATCTCCTGCACGAGGCGGCGACAGACCGCGTTGTTTTCAAACTGAGGGGGCTGCTCCTGCGAAAACTGTAGCGTGCGGAGGACTGCAGTTCAATCTGACGCAGCCCCATTCAAAAGCTAGCGCGCTGGACGTTCTCCGTCAGCATTACAGAAGCGGCAGCTGAATGAACAACCTCAGCTCTCACTATCGGCTGTGCAGAACATTGTGTCTGCCTGTTCTCAAATGGCTCTGAGCACTATAGGACTTAACATCTGAGGTTATCAGTCTCCTAGGACTTAGAACTACTTAAACCTCACTAACCTAAGGACATCACACACATCCATGCCCGAAGCAAGATTCGAACCAGCGACCGTAGCAGTCGCGCGGTTCCAGACTGAAGTGCCTAGAACCGCTCGGCCACTGCGGCTGGCGTGCCTATTCTCAAGGAGCAGACGTATCTCCCCGCAAAACTGTCTCCTATTTGAGAAAAAACGCAACTAAGCTATAATTAAAATTAAGAAAAATTAGAGAGAGTGTACAGACCCATACTACAAGTGAATTTCAGTACATTCTTGGGCGATATTGTCTCCAAATATCATACTTGCTACGAGATAAATACTGAAAAATTTGCAAAAAATGTAGTTTTCGAAGCATTTAAGCAGCAACCACAACGCGATACGAACCTTTGGACAGATATATTGCTGCATTGCTGCAGACGGTCGTTTGGTAACAAATAAAAGAAATATGCTTACCGAAAAAAAATCGCAACACCAATAAGGGGTTGTGCAACATAAACAAAACGTGGTAGGCATCTCTTTACATCTGAAAGATGAGGTATATTCAAATTTCGTGCTAGTCGGATAAAAGTGGCGCTAGGAGCGCCTTTATGAGGATGCAAATCAGGTTTGCTTTAAATACACGCTGTAATGATCGTGAGCGCTAGTTACCTTTAAGATTGGACGTGGTGAGTCGATGTTAGTAAAGAATGCCTTTAAGGCGACAAAGAAATCACTATGGACACCTCACTGAGTTTGAAGGAGGTCTTGTAATAGGGCTACGAGAAATTAGATGTTCCTTTTGCGATATTGCAGTAAGACTTGGCAGGAATGTAGTCACGGTACGTGCTGATGGAAGCGGTGGTCACGGGAATGCACAGTGGTACTACTACCGAGATCGACGACTATCGTGTACGGTTTGTGGCTCTGAAGCGTAACTTGCAACTGCAGCAGCTATTTGAGCAGCAGTTGGAACCACGGTACCACAACAAAGTGTTAAAAAGCAGTTACTTCAGTGTCACTGCGAGCTAGACGTCCTGTAGCGTGTTTCCCACTGACCCAAACCACAGCAATTTGCGATTTCAATGGTGTCAAGCGAGAGCTCATTGTAGGGCAGGGTGAAGATCGGTTATTTCTGATGAAGCTGATTGCGCGTCGGTGCCATAGTTGGCCGTATGTTGGTTACAAGGCCAGTTGAGGGCTAAACACACTCTACCTACATTTGCAGTTATGGTCTGAGATGCTATTTCGTACGCCACCAAGAACTCTGTCATGTTTATGCCACGCAACCTGACTGCAAGTCCGTACGTCAGTCTGGTGATTCGCCCTGTTGTTTTGCTATTCATGAACAGCATTCTACGGGGTGTTTTCCAACAGGATAACGCTCCCCCAAATACCGCTGCTGTAACCCAGGGAGTAACGCTCTACAGAGTGTCGACATGGTGCCTTCGCCTGCTGGATAACCAGATCTGTCTCCAGTCGAGCGCATCATCGGATGACAACTCCAGTGTTATTCACAACCATTCAGTCCCTTTATTGACCAACAAGCCGCAACAGGCGTGGAACTCCATTCCACAAACTAACATCCAGCAATTGTACAACGCATGCATGGTTTGCGTGCTTGTATTCAAGATTCTGGCAGTTACACTTGTTATTAGTGTACCATCATTTCACTTTTGCGATTGCTTATCTCGCACTTACATTAACCTGTGCCCTTGCAATGTTAATCACTAAATATGTACCAAGACAAATGTATTCCCGAACTTTCACTAATCTGCATTAAGGGGACCACACCCTGCCTATCTAACCCATGTTAATTTTGGGAAGTATTTGACCCATTTCTGAAAAAAACTATTTGATGCAGGACCTTAATATTTTTACTGTGTGTTACATGATCCTAATAGAGTCATCTGTGTTTTAATATACTTCATCCATTTTATAGTTTCAAAGAAATACAATTTTAAATATATTAACAAAAAATATTAAGTTTTTTCTGCAGAAAATATTTTTTTGTGAACTTCCTAATATGGGAATATTAATGAATGTAGTACCAGAGGTGACTTATTATGTTATGCAGAGTCTCTGACAATTTCATTCATTTATCTATGATAGTTTATGATATAATGGGGCATATGTACTGAAAATTTTAGTTTGTGGGAAATTGACTTTAAAGAAAAAACTTTTGAAATTTGTTACTTACAGTTAATTACAACTGTCCTGCTGCATATGATGGCCCTTCTTTGGCCTCTAGCAGGTCTTATAGCTCCTTTTTCACCTTCCTGGATGTTTGTCTTGCTTTCTTGGTCATATAGACACTGGACTCGCATTCGGGAGGACGACGGTTCAATCCCGTGTCCGGCCATCCTGATTTAGGTTTTCCGTGATTTTCCTAAATCACTCCAGGCAAATGCCGGGATGGTTCCTCTGAAAGGGCACGGCTGACTTCCTTCCCCATCCTTTCCTAATCCAATGAGACCGATGACCACGCTGTCTGGTCTCCTTCCCCAAATAACCAACCAACCTTTCTTGGTCATATTAGATGCAGACCTGTCTGCATTGGCTATCCTCATTTTATCGCAATGTTGTGGCCCAGTGATCATATTTCCACCAGGATTAATTCCCAGCTTTTTCGGTACCCAACACTTTCCAATATTACCACAGTTGAATGTAATAAGAGCATCATGAACTCCTAGTTTCATTGTATGCATGCCTACAAATACAGTTTTAGAAAGGCGGCCTCAAATTATGATGTTGAAACATTCATTTCTGTGTCTGCCCATGCAGACATTTCCTTAGGTCAGGATTAGAGAAGTCTCTGAAAATAGGTTTAAATGCTGCAATAACAGCATCAGGAAGAGAATGCTGGTGAGAATAAGATTTGCACCACGAATTTTCTCCTGATGGACACAATTCATGACATGGCTTATCATCAGTAGAGGAGTGACGGAAGAATATGGCCCAAACATCTCTCTTCATTGCCTCCAGATATTCTTTATTTCTCCTAATTGCCTGCCCATAGTATACTAGCAAGTTTTCTATAACAACTACCCGCAATCACACTTGAACAAAACTAACCGCGTGTTTGAAAGCGTGTTGTTTACAAACAACAGAAACAAAAGAATACCGACCGTTGCATTCCAAGGATAGCCAAAGCACTCGGGAGTAAAAAAAGAATCCCCTACATTGCACGTTAGGGATATAAAGATCTAAAATATATGCAGAAAAGTGGGTGACAGAAAAGTGGGCGTGGCACATAAACAAACGTGTTAGGAAAAAGCTCTTTAAATGCTCGAAAACAAATTTTTTCAGCAAAATCATTTTAGAGCACTTAAATAAAACCTTAATCTGTCGAAGTATGATGAAAACAGAAAATCGATTGTTTTCTACCTGAACCATGGTGTGGTCCCCTTAATTTTTTTTCCGTAAGTGCATTTCGATTAGTTGAGAACTTTGAAAGGTCTCTGTTGGATTCCTTTCATGTTAATTTCTTAAAACTGTTGTCATTTACGGCATACATTCCACTTCTAAATTTACTGTGGTATTTCTGACTATCTGGGAGGAGACTGAGCAGTGGAACGTGTTACTTTTACACATAATCAAGAACGATCTGTCACACTACTACACTTTAAAACACAGTTTATATGTAATTCATGTCACACAGTCTCATACGGAACCTACATCAGCTTTTTTTATATACTGTGTATGATAAGATACTGTCATCCCCCTTCCCTTCTGTGTGAAAGGATGAATGAGCAAATGTATTTCTAGTTGCATGATCGATGGTAGCAGACAAGCCTGTCTGCTAGAGAACAGTAGGACCAACGTCAGAACAGGTAACTACGCTTTCTAAATGCAGAGAGGTTTCTATTCTTAGTATGGTCCTGTCCGTCCCTTGTCATGTTGGTATAGGAAGCTGCCTCTCTGGTCACTTCCGTTTGTATCTGCTAAGCACCCTCGGTAGGGGCCCAGGTCAGACTGTCCGCGGCGAGCGTCTGAAGTGGTAAGATCTCCGGCTAAGCGCGTCTCTGCTAAGTCGGTAGGTCAATAGATTTCTTAAGTTCAGCCTAACTGAAAATTTAATCACCATTATTTCAGGTTTAGATCTAAAATATCTAATGTTGTCTTAAATTGCAACGCAGTGTAATTCGAGTGTGAAGTTCTGAATATCTTCCAGTAGTTGCTTTGTCACTACTTTGTGATTAAAGTGGAGCCACATGTGGATGATCCGTAACCCTAACTAGGATCATCAATCTTAAATGCGAGTGTGTGTAAGATTGTAACGTCTCGTCTTGACAATATTTTTCAATATAGCAACTTTTCTTTATGTTCAACCCACGTGGGTGTACTTTGTGAGACCAGTACCATGTGCTTATACAATTGTTTGACCCATCAGGTTAATAGTTAGACGATAGTAACCAGTTCGAGGTTTTTCTTTTGTAAATTGTGTTTCGATGTAATTTATTTTAATTATCAAAATTATTGTGGAGTTATACTGTTTGTGTAAACCAAGTTGACCACTTGAAGCATGTAGTGTAATCATCAAAGTAGCCCTCAGCTATTCTTTTCTGGAAGATTTCACAGAGAGTTAGTATGAATTTAATATACCAGTGTGTGGTAATTTCTTGACGGACAGGATTGCGCTACGAACGTAACTTCTTTGGGTGAAAATCGAATCGGTTGGTTGTGGTTAATTTCCTCTTGCATATGTTTCAACGTTCTTCGTGTGTTATTTTATGAATGCAGTGTTGTATGCAGTCTCCCAAACTTGGCTCCGTATTTGATGTGTTCCGTAAGATTACAAACTCACATTTTCACAATCCTAAATAAGGCACCAGCTTAGTTATGAATCAAGTTTAATATGCTGAAATTTTAACGGAACAATGATCAATGTTAAAATAAATGTCCAAATATAAACTGATTTATTTCTTTTTATTTAAATTGTCGTATATGTATATATATATATATATATATATATATATAATCACCGGTTGTCTTAAGATGACTATTAGAAGATTATAATTAATGTTAGTCTGGTTGGCAATTTGGTAAGCTAGACTGGATACATGGTGAAACAGTTGCTCAGTAATGCAAGGTTAACTTCCCCAGATAGCTCACAGCTTTTAACCCGCTTTTATTGTCTTGAATATCAGCACCGCTTTCAGAACAAATTGCCGGCCAAAGTGGCCGTGCGGTTAAAGGCGCTGCAGTCTGGAACCGCAAGACCGCTACGGTCGCAGGTTCGAATCCTGCCTCGGGCATGGATGTTTGTGATGTCCTTAGGTTAGTTAGGTTTAACTAGTTCTAAGTTCTAGGGGACTAATGACCTCAGCAGTTGAGTCCCATAGTGCTCAGAGCCCTTTTTTTTTCAGAACAAATTAATGTAACAACATTACAACTTCTCAAGGTTTGACGAGGTAAGTTTGAAGATGCTTCTCAGACGGGAAAATCGATCGTGTGAAAGAGGCTTCAACGGTCTGCTCAGAGTATGACGATGGCCACCCCAAGTAGCGTGCAGTCGCCCGCAGCGGCTGTCGCGGGAGCCCGGGGCGTTTGCGACGCTGCCACGGGCAGATTGAGGCGCCTGGCACATGGCGAGGCGCCAGAGCGTCGCGGCGTGGCTAACGCGCGGCGGCCGACATCGGCCGCCACTCCGCAGCCGTGGGAACCCGCAGCCAGCAGCCGCAGACCGACTTAATGTCGGCGGCCGCGCACTCTTCTTCAGCCGTCCGCCGGATCTCGCGCTGTTCACGAAGTGCCTATCCTTGTACGTCGCACGCAACTGTATTTACACTGAAACCAGTCCAATCACAGCCAGGTCCAAATATCTCCCGGATATACGTGTGAATGTAGATGTGTGGTCATAATCGAAATGGTATAAGTACACTTCTGATTGATGGTGTTGGGACAGCAACCAGCCACAAATTTACTTTCATTCCTTTATTCAAAGGGTACCGCTACCGGTATCGAATCGTTGTGATTCACCCTCAGACGGTTTACACGCTTTCTTTATGACATGTGGTGACATTATTGTTTTGAGAAACCTGAAGTTAAAATTCACATGGTTTCAGAATTGTCTTGAGAGAGGAAAATGGAATTTCCCCACTTCACCTGCATACGATTTTGACACATATATTGCACGTCTGTGGCATTGCAGGTATAGGGCTGTGTTGGCGTATGTCATAATTGTAATGAACTTGATATTTGTGCTCTCGCAGACACACGGGATCACTTAGGAGTGAGCAGTACAGTATAGCCATACGCACTGCACGATGCCAGTTACGGTGGTGTACTTTTCGACTCCATGGATATGGAGCTGATGGATCGTGATATGGAGTTGATGGATCGTGAAGTAGACGGTTACTCATTCCACACTACCAACCTGTCTTACTGGGCAACCAATATAGCAGCAGAGGTTGGGTCCATGACCCCTTTCGCTACATCACTGCACAATGCAGATAGTGAGATGGGGTACAACTGACGATGGGCAGAGTCAAGGCAGCTTTGCCCACGGATGCATTCAACACATACGTTACACACATCTCCCCTCCTCCCTCTCTCTCTTTCTCCTCCCCTCATGCTCAGTGCCCACTACCACCTCACCTTGTCTCTGACCGGCTCCTGACTGTCTGTATCTCTGACCATCATCCTCCCATCACTGTTCGTGTCCTTCTCCTTCTCCATCTCCTCTACTCCTATTAGAGCTAGGATGTTATAAAATCCACAGCATTGATAGTGAGGCCTGCTATTCCTGTACCAAATTTGGTTGAAATCGATCCTGGGGTTTGGGAGGAGATGACAGACATGGTCCATAGACACATACACTCTGCTTTATATGTATAGACTCTTTGCCACAGCATCACTCGGATATTGATTCAATACACCCATTGTATACATCTCCTTCTCCTCTTTTCTGTGTTCACCTCTTTCTCCCTTCCCTTGTCTCTGTCGACGTCATCCTCCCATCTCTGTATGTCCATGTCCTCCTTCCCACTCTGTCTCACCATGTCGTCCTGCCCTTTTCTTTGTTAATCTCCTCCTCCCCTCTCTCAGACCACATTTTCCTTCTGCCGCCTTTCTCCATATCCTCCTGCTTCTCTTCGTTTTCCACCTCTCCCCCTCCACTAGCGTCCTGCATCAACCCCTTTCAGTTCTATATTTCCTCCTCCTCCTCCTCCTCCTCCTCCTCCTCCTCCTCCTCCTTCCTCTACCTGCCCCCACCTCACCCAACTCTCTGTACACCTCCCTTGCTCCTCTCTCTCTGTCAGTTTCCTCTTCTATTCAGCTCATTCTCCCTTCCTCCCTCGCTCCGTTTACTAGGAGAACGTGGCAAATGCCATAACCCGATTTCCCAGAAACTTCGCTCAGTGGAAGAGAGCTCAGAATAAACGAACAGGTGTCACAGCTTACCTTTGAATATTTCTTAGAAAACCACGGTATAAGTGCCTTCCAGCGGGTAAAATATCCAGCCGAAGCGTTGGCGCAGTGGCTACCGTCACGGCCTTACAATTATGTGCCCCATGTTAGAAACCCGATTATAATTTTTGTTTTGCATTTGCGAGTATCTGCCCATGTTCACAGAAAATTACTACTAGAATGTTTTCCAAAGTATAGCGTTGTCCTTATTACTCTTATACTAATTGTATGACTCATGAATGAATTTAAGGAAAAAGAAAAAAAGAAAACGAACAATAAATGAAAGGGAAAATTGTTTGGAACCATTTTCCGTGAAATCCCTGTAATGTATCTTTATTCATTACCAACGGCAAGCGGAAAAGTGATCCGTTATGCGTGGTACGCGTTCTGTGTGGCAGCTGTGCTCTTAGGAAAGCAGGACTGGAACAGAAATGATTAACTAACAAGTAACACAGTACACAGAAAATTTACTTAACTTGTATTTCTTCAGACGTATAAAGACTCATTGCAAATAATGCAGCAAGAAATAGAGTTCAGCTCTCTTTGTCAACGCACTTTCGATTGTTCTTGACATCACCATGTGTAGCTCTTCTGAGGTCGTCATGGCTTTCTTTTATGATGGCATTACCATTTATAAACGAAAGAATAAGTAATCTCTTGTGTTTACTTTTCCTTTTTGACTTCGCAATCCATATATCCCCCAGAGGCAAAAATCTAATAGGGCATGATCTGGGACATTAGTACCAAGAAGTGCGAGCATTATACCGCATCATCTTCGGACGATTATTAGTTTTAGATTTATGTGACAGGCGAAAGCTGGAATACGCAGGGCCGCTTTCAAGCACGAAAAATCTGCTCATTCTTATAGCCAGAGGAACTTCTTTCACTAACTCTAACAGCTCGACAAATAAAAACATGTAAATCAGACAGTTATGATCTCAATAATACGGACCTTAAGATATTAATCATTTAATATTCGGTTTTACTAAGTTCGAGCAACATAAGCAATAACTGAGCGCAGAACTGAGAAAGATAGCATACTATTACTTACAACCATTACTAGTCTTTTACTAAAAACTAAGTTAGTCCTTAGGTGTCTGATAAGATTCATTTTAGTTAACAGTTTCAAGACGTGACCACACGCATACAAATAAAGTGTAATCATTATTTGAATGCTTAAGTACATAATTCTTTGTATCTCAAAAACTAATTACTTTGCAAACCTGTTTCTAAAATATTGTGTAAAGAAAAATTTAATTGTTACTTTTATGTTTACGAATTAGGGAAGTTTTCCTTTTTTTGAACAGTGAAAAATGTTTGTTGTACGGTAATATGTTTTTGATATGCTTTTTAATGTTTTTATCTTATGGGGAAATGGTGTAATTTTGATTTCTGATTAATGTATTCGCGCCGTGAGCCAAGCAATTAAACAGCAACCCTCCTCATGAAGTCCTCTAATTCGTTCTGACATTCACGGAGGACAAGAATGTCACCAGTGGATCGTATCAACATGTACACCCTGGTCAGAGGGTTTATGCTACCGCTTCCAGACTATTTATTGACTGTACCACTCTCGAATAGCACGTCACAAAAACGAACACCCAGACATACCACGTGAGCTCTGAATTCTCTTATTTTAACACGATGGTGATTTTTCCCTGTGTAGATGGGAGCCAACAAAGTATTTTCGCATTCAGAGCAGAAACTCGTTGATTGATATTTCTGAAAAGATCTCGCTGTAATTAAAACTACTTCCTTTTAATGATTTCAAATCCATGACACACTCTCCCCTATTTCGTGATAGTAAAAAACGTGATGCATTACTCTGAATTTTCTTTGAAGTCCTCTCTTAATCTATCTGTTAATTCCATACCGCGTAGCAGTACTCCAAAAGAGGACGCACAAGAGTAGTGTAGGCAGTCCCTTTAGTCGCTTTGTTGTATCTTGTAAGTGTACCGCCAATGAAAAGCCTTCCTCACAACATTTTTACGCGATGATTCAGTTCAGATTTTTTGGAATTGCAATCTCTAGGTTCAGTCGACAATCATTAAATTTGTGTGGTTTATGGTGCAACAGAAATACAGGGTGTGTCAAAAAGAATCATCCGATTTGGCACGTCTGTATTTCTGAAACTAATAAATACAGACAATGAATTTTGTTTTTGATGAACAGAAAAGTTTTTTTCGTACCTTTTCACAGGTGTTCAATACGCCCCCTTGACATTCACGGCATATGACAATGCTATATTCAGATTGTTCCCATAATGCAACGAGCATGTCTTCAGTTAGAGCTTCAACAGCTGCTGTTATGCGATGTCTCAGTTCATTCATTGTTGTTGGTAACGGAGGCACATAAACATTTATAAAGCTGCACAAAAAATAATCACATGCAGTCAGGTTCTGTGACCTTTGGTGCTAGTGATGTAGGGCTGAATCATTTGGTCCAGTGCCACCGATGCTTCGTTCAGTAATCTTTTGGTTTTTAGTAGTACTGAAGTGGGCGTACACTGCTGGTGCCAAGCGCGAACCCTATACCTTCCAGCAGTACAATATTCGCGAACATAATATTTATGATTTTTTTTAAATCGGATGCTTCTTTTTGATACACCCTGTACAACAGTTTTGTTACTCCTTGTGTGGAGGATCTCATAGGTTTTTTTTTTTCCTTTTTATTTGGAGTCAATTGCCACTTTTCGCACCAAACACATATAGTGTATAAATCAATTTGTCCTTCGTTTTGATGTCTTGCTATGTTACTAGACGGTAAACGATCATCTGAAAACAATGCAACAGCGCTGTCCAGATCTATATTACTATACAGCAGTTGCCTATCTAATAGCTTGTAACGGCAACAAAAAAATTGATTTTCAGTATTTTTCACAATTACCCACTGAATTTAAAATGCTGTCATTTTGTATTTATTAAGAGCTGGAGTACAGCATTGTATGGTAGTGAAACATGGACTGTGGGAAAACCGGAACAGAACAGAATCGAAGCATTTGAGATTTGGTGCTATAGACGAATGTTGAAAATTAGGTGGACTGATAAGGTAAGGAATGAGGAGGTTCTATGCAGAATCGGAGAGGAAAGGAATATGTGGAAAACACTGATAAGGAGACGGGACAGGATGATAGGACATCAGCTAAGACATGAGGGAATGACTTCCATGGTACTAGAGAGAGCTGTAGAGGGCAAAAACTGTAGAGGAAGACAGAGATTGGAATACGTCAAGCAAATAATTGAGGACGTATGTTGCAAGTGCTACTCTGAGATGAAGAGGTTAACACAGGAAAGGAATTAGTGGCGGGCCGCATCAAACCAGTCAGTAGACTGATGACCAAAAAAAAAAGAAAAAAAAAAAAAGAAGAGCTATACTCTTATGTTAAAGGCCGCAATTGCTGACTGCTGTGTGCGTCTCCTTCCTTACTTCCTTACAGTCTACGATCGCTGTGTACAACAGCTCCTTATGGATTGGAAGTATAAATATGAAAGTTAGAAACAACGCATATGTCTTCAGGTAGCGCAACCCATGGTGCGCAAATTTCTGAGACTGTATTTATCCAACATTTAAAAGAGGACACTTAGCAGTTTCCAACGAACATTACACATAAATCAGAATCTTCTCGTAGCTATGTCTTAGAGGCATACCCCAGCACATAATGAAAGGAAAAATGTTTTCCGCTTACAGCACAAACGTGAGCTTCAGGTAAGACGTTTAAATTTATCATTTCTGTATTACTGACTATTCGCAACACATTTTGCACCTGGTATGCACAGTACCAGTGAATACACCTGCAAAATTATATCACTGCACGGCAGATCGTCTCAGAGCATACGACGTCATTTTTTGGGTTTAATGCAGGTTCTGTTTACAGCATCGTGGTGGTCGCATCCGTGTTTGGCGACATCGCGGTGAACGCACATTGGAAGCGTGTATTCGTCATCGCCGTACCGGCGTATCACCCGGCGTGATGGTATGGGGTGCCATTGGTTACACGTCTCGGTCACCTCTTGTTCCCATTGACGGCACTTTGAACAGTGGACGTTACAATTCAGATGTATTACGACCCGTGGCTCTACCCTTCATTCGATCCCTGCGAAACTCTACATTTCAGCAGGATAATGCACGACCGCATGTTGCAGGTCCTGTACGGGCCTTTCTGGATACAGAAAATGTTCGACTGCTGCCCTGGCCAGAACATTCTCCAGATCTCTCACCAATTAAAAATGTCTGGTCAATGGTGGCCGAGCAACTGCCTCGTCACAATACGCCAGTCACTACTCTTTATGAATGTGGTATCGTGTTGAAGCTGCATGGGCAGCTGTACCTGTACACGCCATCCAAGCTCTGTTTGACTCAATGCCCAGGCGTATCAAGGCCGTTATTACGGCCAGATGTTGTTGTTCTGGGTACTGAGTCTCAGGATCTATGCACCCAAACTGCGTCAAAATGTAATCACATGTCAGTTCTAGTATAATATACTATTTGTCCAATGAATAGCCGGCCGGGGTGGCCGAGCAGTTCTGCGCACTTCAGTGTGGAACCGCACGACCGCTACCGTCGCAGGTTCGAATCCTGCCTCGGGCGTGGATGTGTGTGATGTCCTTAGGTTAGTTAGGTTTAAGTAGTTCTAAGTTCTAGGGGACTGATGACCTCAGCTGTTAAGTCCCATAGTGCTCGGAGCCATTTGAGCCATTTTTGTCCAATGAATACCCGTTTATCATCTGCATTTCTTCTTGGCGTAGCAATTTTAGTGGCCAGTAGTGTATATTTTCTTCAATGGGACCCAAGTTACCCAGAGCTTAGTCTCCGATTGTTTGGTAATGTGAGCACTTAGCGATTTCCAACAAATAACTTAATTAAAAGGTGTTTTATACATTTGAGATCGGTTCCGGTGGAGGTGTAGCGGTCACTGCTTGTCTACTAAATCGTTTACACAGAGTAGTAACAGCACACACCCTTTCACGTGCAGTGTACATGTGTTGACACAAGGTCCAAACTCCAGGGTGATACGAGGTGTGTCACGTTTAATTACTTGCGTAAGAGGTGGCGTTTGATCTGACACACAGACAAGACTCTAAGGGGGACACTTGTGCCACGGCACCGAATATTGTTGTTACAAGGCTGTCATTGTGGCGGGTGGTGGCGCTATCTATGAGGCTATTATGGCGTAACACGGGGAGGCGTGTTGGGGCGAGTCAACAGGGGCGGCGTCGGGGCCCTTGCAAGACGGACGGGCGGGCCGGCCGTGACGTGAGGGTTGTGGGTGGGGGTGGAGGACCCTCTAGCTGGCGCCGCGGTGATGGATGGCGCGCCGCCCGCATTGTCACGCAATCCCCATTGTGCGCTGCCGCTGCTTCTCCCGCTGCCGGCCTAACCGCCTCCGCTTTAATCTAGCGCCGCCGAGCGGCGCCACCATCGCGCCACCCGCCGACGACACGCTCACAACAAAAGCTGCGGACCGCGCGTTTTTAGCACCGGCGCGCCGCGGGCCGATCTGTCCCGATGTCCCGGCTCGTGGCGCGTTATGCAGCCGCGCACCTGTGCCTTCTCCGCCGCTGGACTGTGCAGTGTTACCACCTGATACGTTGTTGTTGTTGTTGTTGTTGTTGTGGTCTTCAGTCCAGAGACTGGTTTGATGCAGCTCTCCATGCTACTCTATCCTGTGCAAGCTTCATCATCTCCCAGTACCTACTGCAACATACATCCTTCTGAATCTGTTTAGTGTATTTATCTCTTCGTCTACGATTTTTACCCTCAGCGCTGCCCTCCAATACTAAATTGGTGATCCCTTGATGCCTCAGAATATGTCCTACCAACCGATCCCTTCTTCTAGTCAAGTTGTGCCACAAATTTCTCTTCTCCTCAATTCTGTTCAATACCTCCTCATTAGTTATGTGATCCACCCATCTAATCTTCAGCATTCTTCTGTAGCACCACATTTCGAAAGCTTCTATTCTCTTCTTGTCTGAACTATTTATCGTCCACGTTTCACTTCCATATATGGCTACACTCTATACAAATACTTTCAGAAAAGACTTCCTAACTCTTAAATCTATACTCGATGTTAACAAATTTCTTTTCTTCAGAAACGCTTTTCTTGCACCAGGTCCTGCCTACTATAACTGCCGCTGGAGAGCGCTTCGGTCACAAATCACGTATAAGGCCACGTTCCGTGAGACGGAGCAGCTCGTTTCAGACTATGCCCCACCCACGATGGCTACCACGTCTGACAAACTACACGTTGAAAAACACATCCCGTATGGGAACGGCTCTACCACTGCGCATCCTCGCATGTCGAAATAGACAATGCCAGGCCAGGCAATGAAGAACACAAATCTCTAGTGTGCTCTAGAAAAAACGAATCCTTCTGCCTTGTCACAATTAACAAGAAATGGGCATTTAACTGTCGCTAGAGGAGTAAAGACTACTTTATCAACATTCCGATAAACTGGCTCATTCCGTCATGCAAGCCGCTATAGCAATAACAGTTTCGTGATCGCTGCTGAAACTGTTGCAAAGGCCACTGAACTGCGTAAGTACTGCATCCAGCGATTGAGAAATGAATACGTGCCATCGTGTTGGCGCAGTCCCAGCGCTATTAGCAGCGTCCAAATCACCGCTGTTACACCGCGAGCGGCGCTACAAACCAGGGATGCCCCAACTGGCGCCACACAAGATTATATGGCACCAAACAGCTTCTTCCGACCCATTGCAGCGAAATGAAGGAATATCTGCAGCGGATAGGCACTTGGTGCAGGGAGTGGCAACTGACAACATAGACAAATGTAATGTATTGCGAATACATAGAAAGAAGGATCCTTTATTGTATGATAATATGATAGCGGAACAAACACTGGTAGCAGTTACTTCTGTAAAATATCTGGTAGTGTGCGTGCGGAACGATTTGAAGTGGAATGATCATATAAAATTAATTGTTGGTAAGGCGGGTACCAGGTTGAGATTCATTGGGAGAGTCATTAGAAAATGTAGTCCATCAACAAAGGAGGTGGCTTACAAAACACTTGTTCGACCTATACTTGAGTATTGCTCATCAGTGTGGGATCCGTACCAGGTCGGGTTGACGGAGGAGATAGAGAAGATCCAAAGAAGAGCGGCGCGTTTCGTCACAGGGTTATTTGGTAAGCGTGATAGTGTTACGGAGATGTTTAGCAAACTCAAGTGGCAGACTCCGCAAGAGAGGCGCTCTGCATCGCGGTGTAGCTTGCTGTCCAGGTTTCGAGAGGGTGCGTTTCTGGATGAGGTATCGAATATATTGCTTCCCCCTAATTATTCCTCACGAGGAGATCACGAATGTAAAATTAGAGAGATTAGAGCGCGCACGGAGGCTTTCCGGCAGTCGTTCTTCCCGCGAACTATACGCGACTGGAACATGAAACTGAGGTAATGACAGTGGCACGTAAAGTGCCCTCCGCCACACACCGTTGGGCGGCTTGCGGAGTATAAATGTAAATGTAGATGTAGATGTAGGTGTACCAAAGCCCCACTTGTGTTGTCTTCGCACAATAACAAGACGCTGTGATCCGGCTGTTACTTCTACGACGATCACTACGACGGAATTCTATTACATTCGCTGTGCCGGGCGGATTCTCATCTGCAGTTCATAGTCGACTAAGCATTGATTTCGTTTCGAGTATTGTATTTGTTTTCTATGTGAACAGTGAATTATGTTTAATAAAGGAAACATATTCGCGACTCAACAGGAAGTCCCACAGTCCTTACCAGAATCTGGGCAGAGTGAATATTAATTTCCTTCACTGCAAGCCCCGTACACAAAAGAGAATGAGTTAATGAAAAGAGATACGAGATGTTGACTTACTGAATTGTGACGTGCGACAAGCAAACACACATGCCATGCCCCCGAGGCAGAATGCTGCAGCCCCAGATACAATTGCTGTCCACCCCCTCTTACAGAACTCGATACTGGACGGAAGGGTAATGAGAAAGGGGTGGCGGACGGCCGCGTTTTGCGTCTCTGTGGCAGCCCTCCGGGGGTGCAGCGTCCCTCGGGAATTCGGAGCCCGGCACGTTGCGCAATACACACCCTGTTTCGTCCAGCGCGTCCCATCCCGTCTGTGGTCTGCTGCCCGCAGCCGCCTGGGGAGCTACAAGTTGAGAATTACTCTGCTGCCCATTAAAAGTGCAACACCAGGAAGGATAGCTAGTCCTGTGTACTATATCAATACGAGTTCAGTGAAGTTATTTTGTCTCCTTACGTAAGAGAACAGGGCAGAAAACGCTGGGGTGGATAGAGTTTGTCAGTAAACTGAAAAGCAAGCAGCGCTCGTGTTGGAGGAAGAACTGTGCAAATGTGCAACTGACGATGACTAATAATCAGTTGCCCCTCTAGCAGTGGAGAACAGTGTACAAAGATTTGTGCAGAATCCGTCCATACGCTTTTCTTGCGTTTGTACTATAAGCAGCTCATATCTGTATTCAGTGCAGTGATAACACATATTGTGAACAATAAATAGCTTCTGGGAGTGTCTGCGCACTGCGTCGCCAGTGATGCGCACTGCGAACTGCGGAAGGATCGGTGTAGTTTTGTCAAAAACACTGTAGAAATTTTTGCGACATAGTGCAGTTAAGAGAATAGGGAATTATCTGCTCGCTCTTCATTTTGCAGAGCTTTGAAGGAAGAGCATGACTACAATCCAGGGACCTACTACCCTTGTATACCTAACATCCACACCCACCTTTCCACCCTGTTACACACTCAGAACACAGTTTACTCCTGAATGCGGTTCTTCTGCGCTTGATGTGGTACTCACGTGTAATAATTGTTCTTAACCTATTTCATTTAACAATAAAGATCAATTTTATACCATTGAAAAACTGTTTAATCTGCAATTTTTTCCATCCCCTGCCAGGCAGTAACCATGAGTCCTAGAGAGAAAAATGAACAAGACTTTTTTGTAGGAAATTTAATGTAGTTTAATTTTGTACTGATGAACATTTTTGCTAGAAGCCGCGGTTTTCGAGGTATTAAAAAAAACGTAAAAACGTAACTTTATACGTCCCACCCCCGGTACAGCTCTCCACCCCTCCCAACCCCCACTCCCCTAGGCTCACTCCCCCACCAGTCAGGGTTTTAGTATGTCGTTTATGACACCTACCACTATCACTGTACAAAAATTTGCGACTGGAGGAATTTCTATCCCACCCCCTCCCCTCCCACCCCGACACGGAATTTTTGGTCTTCGTCAACAGGAATAACTAGAAAGAATAGCAATTACCGAAATTTTGAAATTTGTGGATACAAAATCCAAGGTCAAAAGCGCAAAATTTTGTTTATCGATTAGTAGTTTCAGCTCATTGAAGAGCCATCTTCAGATCAATATAAAATTATTATTTTGTGTGTCATCGTCATAATCTGTTTGAGATGAATCGCTCTTAATAAATCGATGGGTCATATTGGCTTGTACAGACTAAAGTAAAAGGTTGGCATTGGTTATAATTCTTTATGAGGTTGGGTATTTATCCTAAACAGTTCCAGAGTTCATATTGCCACACCTGTGTGTTAATACAAAGTGATTGACTATTTAACTGTTGTTGTCATTAGCTTAGCATGAACATACGGAAGTATCAGTATGAATATTGGATCTACACACGATAATGGCCAACATCAATAAAATTTTTGAACTAGTTTGAAACCAGTGACACCTTTTTATTTTAGTATGCAATACCCACACAATCCTTCAGTTTAATAGGAGCTCTATAGATTATGGTAATGTATAATGGCTGGCGGCTGATACAAATTAATAATGTTGTATTGTTCTGAAGATGGCTCGTCAAGGAGCTGAAACCACGGGAGGCGTTCAAAAAGTAATGTAACACTTTTTTTTTGAAAGCAGCTTGGTTTTGTTAGGGATTCCAATACTCTCCGTTCTTCCGGCTATCACCAGCATTTCCGTGGTGACATTTGTGTTTTCCTGGAGTTCCTGGTTTTCATTTATTTGTTTCTATTCAGTGAAATGGTCTAAATTAGCGTTATTTACTATTACTTTTTCTAAATCGAAGGAGAATGAAAAGAATGTAACCTCTGTAGATAGTTTTGTAGTCTATTGTCTAACACAGGTGCCACGATTATCGGTTTGCAATTAATTCTGCAATAAAATCAGTATTCCGGCTCATAACACAAATTGTGCTGCTCTAAATAATTCCCGAAGCTTGTAAGGCAACACCGATAGACATTGAGTTCGTTAAGAGTATAAAAGTTATTAATTTTTAAAGGGAATAAGTACATTGAAATCTTCCATTACCAACATGTGAAGTGTTACTACATCTACGAAATGCGTGTTTAGATTTGCTGTTTCTCATGGTTTCTCTCTTTCAAGCATGGTGCCATTGCCTATGCTGCATCTTTACTGGTGTGCATTTTACTTATACGGCAGCCGTGAAGTAATTTGCGCCCTCTGAATTTCTGTCATATCGGCAGCGTCACGCTATGTGCGGGTAGGCAGTGGTCACTCGCTTGGGGAAAAACGTTCGCAATATACCTTCAACCTTCTTGCTGGCCGTCCGAGAACGACTTACTTCGTGGTCGGATTATTCCGCCAGCATCAGAGGCCAAAATGTCGCCTGCTGCTCAGACAGAAGGCTCCACTTTCAACCGCCTCGTGAGAAATCTGTCAGTCAGAAGCAATATACAACATAGGACATTAAGCATAGATTGTGATAGTACGTGTGTAGGCTGACTAGTAGCTAAATGAAGAACACGACTATACGTTAGAGTATACTGTAACTTCTTTGGCCACGCTGTGAGCAGTTTAGTGAAAGATACAGCTACTACTATGCGAATTTTGTATCGGTCAGTGTTGTACTTAAGCTCGTTTTTCAGAGTTCTGCCTCTAGCCAGCTCTGTTATAAAAGTTTAATACATTTTATTATTCCTTTTTTAAATGATAGTATTCACTTTATCTCTGCTGCGTTTTTTTCTGAAATTATAAAATGTGTTCCAGAAAAGTAAGTTTTTTCTAAATACGAAAAAAAATATTTCAGGGTACAATAGATTGAAAAACCGACCAGGAAACATGCGTTTCTGGGGCAGAATCTTCACGGTAGAACACTCTCCCCTACGTCTTAAAAAATTGCTACTACAATGCACAGTTACTGTAGTAGTTAGAAAATGAAACATTTATCGAAATAACAATTTACTAAGTATCGTAGAGAAACTCTAGATTTCGAGTGGACACGAAATAAAATATGAAACTTAATCAAATCTGGTATTTTAAAACAAAGTTTAGTTATATAACTCAACTAAAGTGCCCGTCACATAATAAGTGTTCAAATTCAAATGGCTGTGAGCACTATGAGACTTAACTTCTGAGGTCATCAGTCGCCTAGAACTTAGAACTAATTAAACCTAACTAACCTAAGGACTTCACACACATCCATGCCCAAGGCGGGATTCTAACCTACGACCGTAGCGGTCGCGCGGTTCCACACTGAAGAGCCTAGAACCGCTCGGTCACAGCGGCCAGCGAGATAAGTGTATGGTTCAAATGGCTCTGAGCACCATGCGACTTAACTTCTGAGGTCATCAGTCGCCTAGAACTTAGAACTAATTAAACCTAACTAACCTAAGGACATCACACACACCCATGTCCGAGTCAGGAATCGAACCTGCGACCGTAGCGGTCGCTCGGTTCCAGACTGTAGCGCCTAGAACCGCACGGACACTCCGGCCGGCAGATAAGTGTATGTATGAGAAGTAAAGTGAAGCAGTGGTCGTAAAGGAAATTTATCTATATTTGTCAGAAAGAGAAGGAATCTCTAGTCGTAGTCGTAATACATATATATATATATAGGGTGGCAACTGAACTATACGGGAAAGAAAGAGTAAATGAGTTACAAACTACGGTGTCCACACACTTTATTCTGCATGTAAATGTCAAAACAGATATTTAGGTTACGATATGTTGGATATGCCTGCCATCATTGGCGATGATGTGGCGCATACGAATAGCGAAATTCTGCGTGACCCACTGTTATGTATCAGGATTGACGACGAAGGGAAAGCAGTGGACGCCCGTTGAGGTGAAAATTCAAACATATTTTAAATGCATGGATGTTTAATGCCTTAAAAAGAAAAGGCAGACCTAGAGAAGCCGCCGAAACTGGGAGAGAGTCTGGTCGGGTCGGAAGCTGCCAGCAGAAGAAAGCGAACGGCGTGTCTGCTCCCGGCGGCTGGCCGCGGCTCCACCCACACGTGACCACATCCAACCGCCCCTATTGGACAGCCATGTTGTAGATGCGCAATTCATAGCGTTACCTCGTCAGCAACACGTGAGTTTAACTGCTTATGGTTCAACACGTGTGTTTCATAAGTGGTTCTGTCCGGTTTTGTGCAACGTGACTAACATGCTGCAACTAGTCGCCAGGCAGAAGGTACTGGCGAACATCAAGTGAAAAATAAAAATCAAATTTTATACTATTAAATCCATTCAGTAAGGCTCCCACTGTAAACCGCTGAAGCGTCGGAATATCGATGCTGTCGTTGGCCTCCTGAATGACTGTTTTCAGCACAGTAATATCTTCAGTATAGCTCCATAAAAAGGAGTCTCATGTGTACAGATCCGGAGAATACGACGGCCAGTCGAAGCCCATGCCAGTGGCGTTGGGTTCCTCAGAGCCAAAATGCCGTCTCGAAAGTACTCCTCCAGGACATCAAACACTCTCCTACCTTGATGGTGTCGAGTTCAGTCTTGTCCGCAGCTCGTCGTCTAGTGGCTAGAGTTGCTACCTCTGGATCTCGGCGTCCCAGTTTCGATTCCCAACCGGGTCTGGGATTTTCTCCGCCCAGGACTGGGTGTTTGTGTTGTTTTCATCACCTCATCATCAATTGGGAAGTGGCGAGATTGGACCTGGAAAGATTGCGACCTTATACGGGCGCTGATGACCTCGATGTTGAGCGGCACACAAACCAACCAGTTCCGCCTTACATAAATCACATCTTGTCGAAATCAGAGACACTTTGAATAATGAGGATGAAACCATCTTCAAGTACCATTCGGTAGTCAAATTGGTTCAAATGCCTCTGAGCAGTATGGGACTTAACATCTGACGTCATCAGTCCACTACAACTACTTAAACCTAACTAATCTAAGGACATCACACACATCCATGCCCGAGGCAGGATTCGAACCTGCGACGTAGCGGTCACGCGGTTCCAGACTGAAGCGCCTAGAACTGCACGGCCACCACGGCCGGCTGTTCGGTAGTCAGTGTGCCACCAAGAAAAATCGCACCGATTATTCTGTGACTGGACATTGCAGACCACAGAGTCAACAGTTGAAGGTGAAGAGACTTTTCGATCGCGACATGCGGATTTTCATCCTCCAAATGCGTCAATGTCGATTATTGACGAACCCACCCAAATGAAACCGTTCAGAACTTATGGCGATTTCATTCAGTAATTGTCATCCTGTATGTACCGAGCGAGGTGGCGCAGGACATAGCATACTGGACTCGCATTCGGGAGGACGACGGTTTAAACCCTCTCCCGGCCACCCTGATTGAGCTTCTCCGTGATTTCCCTAAATGGCTTCAGGCAAACGGTGGGATGTTTCTGTGGTATCGACAGCTACGATGCCATGGCGTAGGTGTAAGTGCTTAGGTTGGCACTACGACACCAACACAGACGACAGCGCCCTCTAGCCGGCGCTGTACAGATCTAAGAGCTCCCCTCCAGATTCAGCCCATTTGATCAAGAGCAGGCGGCTCGGGCACTTAGCTTCACATAGAAACTTAGTTCTACTTACGGCGGGTCTAAGGCTTCGAACCTACGTGCAAAGTTATGTAACCATCAATTAACTTGGTTTTTGCCTGTAGTAAACATCTATAATTTTACACGCGGTGCCGACATGTTTTACCTCACTTGCTGCTACTAGCTCCCTTCATTTGGCCAACCTTCCACTTTTCAGGAACAGAACCACGCGCCGCCTTCCAGGCGGGATACAAATGGTTCCTTAGAAAAGGCACGGCCGACCTCCTTCCCCATCCTTCCCTAATCCGATGGGACAGATTATCTCGCTTTCTGGCACCCTTCCCCCCCCTCCTCCCCTCCAAAATCAACCGAATAATTAATTATACATATACAGGGTGTTACAAAAAGGTACTGCCAAACTTTCAGGAAACATTCCTCACACACAAATAAAGAAAAGATGTTATGTGGACATGTGTCCTGAAACGCTTAATTTCCATGTTAGAAACCATTTTAGTTTCATCAGTATGTACTGTACTTCCTCGATTCTCCGCCAGTTGGCCCAATTGAAGGAAGGTGATGTTGACTTCGGTGCTTGTGTTGACATGCGACTCATTGGTCTACAGTACTAGCACCAAGCACATCAGTACGTAGCATCAACAGGTTAGTCTTCATCACCAACGTGGTTTTGCAGTCAGTGCAATGTGTACAAATGCGGAGTTGGCAGATGCCCATTTGATGTATGGATTAGCACGGGGCAATAGCCGTGGCGCGGTACGTTTGTATCGAGACAGATTTCCAGAACGAAGGTGTCCCGACAGGAAGACGTTCGAATCAATTGATCGGCGTTTTAGGGAGCACGGAACATTCCAGCCTATGACTCGCGACTGGGGAATACCTGGAACGACGAGGACACCTGCAATGGACGAGGCAATTCTTCGTGCAGTGACGATAACCCTAACGTCAGCGTCAGAGAAGTTGCTGTTGTACAAGGTAACGTTGACCACGTCGCTGTATGGAGAGTGCTACGGGAGAACCAGTTGTTTCTGTACCATGTACAGCGTGTGCAGGCACTATCAGCAGCTGATTGGCCTCCACGGGTACACTTCTGCGAATGGTTCATCCAACAATGTGTCAATCCTCATTTCAGTGCAAATGTTCTCTTTACGGATGAGGCTTCATTCCAACGTGATCAAATTGTAAATTTTCACAATCAACGTGTGTGGGCTGACGAGAATCCGCACGCAATTGTGCAATCACGGCATCAACACAGATTTTTTTGTGAACGTTTGGGCATGCATTGTTGGTAATGTCTTGATTGGGCCCCATGTTCTTCCACCTACGCTCAGTGGAGCACGTTATCATGATTTCATACGGGATACTCTACCTGTGCTGCTAGAACATGTGCCTTTACAAGTACGACACAACATGTGGTTCATGCACGATGGAACTCCTGCACATTTCAGTCGAAATGTTCGTACGCTTCTCAACAACAGATTCGATGACCGATGGATTGGTAGAGGCGGACCAATTCCATGGCCTCCACGCTCTCCTGACCTCAACCCTCTTGACTTTCATTTATTGGGGCATTTGAAAGCTCTTGTCTACGCAACCCCGGTACCAAATGTAGAGACTCTTCGTGCTCGTATTGTGGACGGCTGTGACACAATACGCCATTCTCCAGGGCTGCATCAGCGCATCAGGGATTCCATGCGACGGAGGGTGGATGCATGTATCCTCGCTAACGGAGGACATTTTGAACATTTCCTGTAACAAAGTGTTTGAAGTCACGCTGGTACGTTCTGTTGCTGTGTGTTTCCATTCCATGATTAATGAAGAGAAGTAATAAAATGAGCTCTAACATGGAAAGTAAGCGTTTCCGGACTCATGTCCACATAACATATTTTCTTTCTTTGTGTGTGTGAGGAATGTTTGCTGAAAGTTTGGTCGTACCTTTTTGTAACACCCTGTATATTGCCGAAATTTCACGCTGAACACTTTAGATTCCTGCTAATTTCAAACATATCAGCATATTTCTCTATAAAAGGGACTGATTTCTCGTCGACTATAATTTGACTCAGATATGCAGCAGAAACTGAAAAAAAATTGTCTCGAAGCTAGTGAAAATATGATAACGATCGATGTGACGTAAAAAGTGACGTCATGGAAGCTGTTGCCACTGCGGCGCAGCTGGCTAGCATTGACCCGATGCCTAGTGCGGCAAATTTCTCGTGACCCGAAAATAGGTGCTGCGTTTTTGCATCTGCCTGCACTCTCCTGTGCAGTTCCGTCAGTCGCGGTCTGGGCGGGCTCTGCGAGGCATCCCCCGGTGGCCGCAACTTCGGCCGCAACGAAGGGCGCCGGCTGGAGTGTAGAGCGGCGCGGCTATGCCGGCGAGTTAGCGGAATTATTCCAGCGGCCGGTGACACAGGGCTGGGACGCCGCCTCCACCGCCCCCAGGCGCCGCCGCCGCCGCCGCCGCCGCCGCCGCCGCCACCCTCCTCGCATTAATTCAATTTGGCCGGACTGCGTTCCATCTGCGCGAGTAATTCTATCAGATGCAGGCCCCCCAGCCCCCGTTCCATCCGGTCACCTTCCCTGGGGGCGGCGGGCGAGGTCAGGACAGCCGCGGCGATGACGTGCGACGCCTCTGGAGCTGGAGAACGCCTTGTCCGCATTTCCAAATACAGTGCCTGCTCCGAGGTGACAACACGTATTCGGTGTACAAGCTATATGCTCGACAGAGAAATAAGATAACACGGCATGTCATTCCTACTGGAGATAAAAGTATGTTAAGGCGCACAGCAAGGGTGTGTTGTAGGGCCATTTGTACTCAATAAGTATATACACTGAAGCACCAAAGAAACTGGTATACAGAGATATTTAAGCAGGCAGAATACAGCGCTGTAGTCGGCAACGCCTGTATAGGACAAGTGTCTGGTGCAGTTGTTGGATCGGTTACTGCTGCTACAATGGCAGGTTATCAAGATTTAACTGAGTTTGAATGTGGTGTTACAGTCGGCGCACGAACGACGGGACACAGCATCTCCGGGATAACGATGAAGCGGAGATCCTCCCGTACGACCATTTCACGTATGTACCGTGAACATCAGGAATCCGGTAAAACATCAAATCTCCGACATCGCTGCAACCGGAAAAAGATCCTGCAAGAACAGGACCAACGACGACTGAAGAGAATCGTTCAACGTGACAAGGTGCAACCCTTCCGCAAATTGCGGCAGATTTCAATGCTGGGCCATCAACAAGTGGGAGCGTACGAACCATTCAACGAAATATCGTCGATATAGGCTTTCGGAGTCGAAGGCCCACTCGTGTGCCCTTGATGACTGCACGCCTCGCCTGGACCCGTCAACACTGACATTGGACTGTCGATAATTGGAAACATGTTGCCCGCTCGGACGGGTCTCGTTTCAAATTGTCTCTAGCGGATGGACGTTTACGGGGATGAAGACAACCTTATGAATCCGTGGACGCTGCATGTCAGCAGGGGACTTTTCAAGCTGGTTGAGACATTGTAATGGTGTGCAGCGTGTGGTGTTGGAGTGATGTGGGACCCCTGATAAGTCTAGGTACAACTCTGTCTGGTTGACACGTACGTAAGCATCCTGCCTGATCGCCTGCATCCATTCATGTCCATTGCGCATTCTGACGGACTTGGGCAATTCCACCGTGACAATGCAACACCCCACACGTCCAGAATTGCTACACTCTTCTCAGTTTAAACACGTCCGCTGGTCACCAAACTCCCTAGACATGAATTTACTGAGCGTATCTGGTATGCCTTGCAATGTGCTGTTAATCAGAGATCTCCATCCCCTTGAACTCTTACGGATTTATGGACAGCACTGCAGGATTCATGGTGTCAGTTCCCTCCAGCTCTACTTCAGAAATTAGTCGAGTCCATGACACGTCGGGTTGCGGCACTTCTGCGTGCTCGGGGGGTCCTACACGATATTAGGCAGGTATAACGGTACTTTGGCTCTTCAGTGTATAAATGACATACAGAATAATACGCAGAAAAATATCAACGCTATAAAACTGCCATCAGATGCAGGAAGACCTGCAGAGGATCGACTCATGGTGCAGGAATTGGTAGTTGACCCTCGCCATAAATAAATGTAACTTAATGCGTATAAACAGACAAAAGACCCATTGCTGCATGATTACACGTTTGCAGAAAGATCACTTAAAGTAATCAAATCCCTAAATTACACATATGTTGGAGTATGTATATGGAGCGATTTAACGTGGAATAACGACATTAAAGTAATTGTACGAAAGGAAGACACCAGAGTGGATGAATCTTTAGAAAGTAATGTAATGGCCGTATGGCTAGGGCCTCCCGACGGGTAGACCGTTCTCCTGGTGCAAGTCTTTCGATTTGACGGCACTTCGGCGACTGGCGTGTCGATGGGCATGAAATTTTGATAAGGACAACACAACACCCAGTCCCTGACCGGAGAAAATCTCCGACCCAGACGGGAATCGAACCCGGGCCATGTATGGCTATGTGTGTGTATGGATAAAATTTCCTTACCATACTATTTCTTTTATTTGTGTTGTCAGAGCTTTCATGTTGATATGTGTCTAGTCGTTTATCACTTGTTTGTTACCTGCGAAGGGTTGCTGGCTATGATGGTTGTCCTGATGTGTACACACACCTAACATTCGGAAACAAGTGTCAGATCTCTCTCTCTCTCTCTCTCTCTCTCTCTCTCTCTCTCTCTCTCTCTCTCTCCCCTCCCCCCGCCCCGCGCGAGCGCGCATTCGTACACACACATTCCGTAGTTGGAAAACATTCAACAGTTGGAAGCAACGTCACATCATCCAAAACATAAATGAAGGAACTGAGTTTTCAATTCCTAGTGCTATGCAAATGATATGTCGAATGGCATTAAACAGAATAACAGCTCTAAAACCGGAAGAAGAATACTTATCTACAAAATTTGTGTGTAGAAGTTTAAGCTATTATTACGTTATGAACTGTTCGATTCATTTATAAACTCAATTTACAATATCCAGGATGTAAAATGAAATAGTCTAAACATAAATATGTAATCAACACAAGCCACTGGTGATGTCTTTCGCCGCGCGGAGTGGCCGCGTGGTTTGAGGCGTCATGACACGGACTGCCTGGCCCCTCCCGCCGGAGGTTCGAGTCCTCCCTCGGGCATCGGTGTGTGTTGTTCTTAGCATAAGTTAGTTAAGTTAGTTTAAGTAGTGTGTAAGTCTAGGGACCGATGACCTTAGCAGTTTGGTCCCTTAGGAATTCACACACATTTGAAAATTTTTTGATGTATTTCAAATAATACCGACGATAGGCGTATAGCACGAGAGATTCATTTAATTAAGTTGTAATTAGACGGACGTGCAGTGTTAAGTATCAACATAATACGATTTCTGATATGTTTGTATATCTTGCCAAGAGGGTACAGATACAAGGAGTCGTATCAAGGACCATCTAGGGCTGGAGAGCCAAATAAGAAGAAACAGTAACAGTACGAAAAACAGTTTCTCTCACTGCTTCATTAACGCTGGTATTATTTGTTATCCGAAGGTGACCTACTGCTGCAGTAGAAGACGTTAATATACAATCAGTAAACCGCCCTTGATTAGTCCTGCCCTCAACTACGTGCAGTGGTCGATATTGAGCAAACATCAAATGCCGTGGAAATTCCGAGCACCTCAGTCTAGCGTCAGGCGCTGTTAGACATGCTCAGTCACGGAAACATACGTCTAGGAGTGCAAATGTAGGACCTCGTGGAAAAAATTAGAAATCAGATATACTCCTCGAGACAGGCAGGTGCTCACAATGTCGTGTATTTTGACTTCAGTTTCTATAGTACTGTACGAGGAACAGTCACAAGGTTTTAATTACTACCTCGAAAACGTTAACCTGCAGCCATGAAATTCAGTGATGGTATTAGTCCTTCTCCACGTATACACCATCAAGCTTGACACCTATTTTTCCTATTACATATGACTTGCTCGTAGGAGCTCTAAAATTCTGTGTGGTGTCTGTTTGTTCTATATTGTGTCTCCCAGCCACTTTCGCGCAACGACGCTCTGAGCGTGTTTTTTAGGGAATTGACTAGTTTGAACCTGGGACCTGTTGCTGGTAAGGAGACGCCAGACCACACATGACCTGTAGAATTCTGCAGAGTTCAGTGAGACTAGCGATGATATAACCAAATACTTAATGATTTCAGCGTCAGCTCCACTGCACTCCCTGTGCACTCCCTGTAAAAGAATCTTAATACTAACTAAATTTAGTGGAAGGGGTTCAAGGCTTTCCTATTTTTAGTTAGCTGGTAAAATAACGTCGAAAAAGCAGTTAAGTTTCCCATTGGAAATTTTATTCTACTCACAAAACATCGTTTATAAATTGCACTATTGATAAAAGGAAATGTTTTAATACAGGATGGTAAAAACCAACTGCGTTCAACAAAAATGTGAACGAATATTCCCTGAATGGGTTTCCAAGTTCTACAATTGATCGAAGGATGACCTATGCCATATCACATCTATAATCTAGGTTTAAATAAGTTTCATAAACGAGAAAACTATCAAAATGGTTTACAGTGACCCTCAATTATCTTTAATTACTTATCTAACTTGTCGTAAATTACAGTGGCTGATGTGGCTTCTCAATAACTATATAACAGAAAAATCATCGCGTTTCAGATTTTTACTTCAAGTGGCTTAAATTGACGATCGACACTAGTATTACGCAAAAAGGGGGTGTAACAGATGAGACTTCTGCAGTTTTGAGTGAAGCTTTATGCACTGTTATGTGGCATCGCGTGCGTTCATTACCTTGTCCGTGTTCGTCAGGGGGCGGCGGGCAGCACAGCTCCGCTCACCTCGCCGTCTCCGAAGCAACTCCCACCTAACTTCTCCTTACTACAATTTACCGAAGTTGGTTTAAAAAGAACTATCTGGCTGCGTTTTCATCTGACCAATCAGGGTCTCAATGTTAACCTTAACCTCCACCTACAAAAATTCTGTCTATCCAATGAGAAACGTTATACTTTTCGTGGTGGGGCAATGTTTTTTAAGGTTTGCAACGGAACAGAGACGCGAAAAAGTCACACGCTAAAACTTGCAGCTGGTGTGGTCCTTTTAGCGTTATCGTAAGATCTATACTGTTCTTCTGGAGGGCTCTTGCTTTTAACATGGGCTGGAGGGTGGTCCTGACGTAACAGAGACGCGAAAAAGTCCCACGCTAAAACTTGCGGGTGGTGTAGCCCGTTTTGTGTTATCGTAAGATCTACACTGTTCTACTGGAGGGCTCTAGCTTTTAACATTAGATGGGGGGGGGGGTGGTCCTGATGTAACAGAGACGCGAAAAAGTCTCACGCTAAAACTTGCGGGTGGTGTGGTCCTAGCGGTTAGCTGGCGACGTGGGTGTCCATCCGTCCCTTATCGTAGGGCCTTCCAGCTTAACACGGTTCTGCTCTCGGCTTCTGTTCTCGTTTCTTCCCTCGGAACTGCGTCTGTCTCACGGTGGGAAGGTATGACATGCATTTAGGCATTCTTGTGTTAGTCTGTGGTATTCCATTTGCCCACTCGTTACTCGTATTACTTTTGTTAATTTAATGTCACGATTTATTCGGAGCTATGTGACATACTACTGTATTTGCTTATCATGTCAGGGTTTTCATGGAAGGTGTTGGATTTGCCTGACACCTTACAGAGCGTGCATTTTGGAAATGTTGCACCACAAAAATCAGCACGTCGTCGTTCTAGAAATGCCTTTCACTCAATGCCTTTCTTCCGAGGAAAGAGCGCGAAGTTACTGGCTGCTATGTCAGGAGAATACGAGAGGGGTGGCAGGGAGGAGGGGGGAAGGAGTTAGGATAAATTTGGTAGTTCAACGAGGCAGCATGTGGGATTGTGTGCCACGCAGAACGATGCACTGTTGTGGGCAACAGCCCCTTGGACGACTTCACACGATGCTTCGCCCTGACGGCTTCCTTCATATCATTAGGGGATCGCAGTAGCATGCACCCGTGAAAATTTGTCGTCTACGGGAGTAGACACCATGCCAGTCACAGTATATACTTAGTACCACCTCGCCCGACGATAGTTAAGTCCCTGCCCTTTTCATTGCTGGTGAGTCCTCTTGTTTTCACAGCAGTCTTCGTTCGTTTGCCTGTGAATTATACACATATCAAAAAAAGTTTTGCATCACCTAGGTTCCGAGTATTCTGGAACCTGTACAGAAAATTCATGTTGTACCACCACACAGCAACACCTTCAGAGGTGGTGGTCCAGATTGCTGTACACACAAGTACCTCTAATACCAGTAGCACGTCCTCTTGCATTGATGCATGCCTGTATTCATCGTGGCGTACTATCCACAAGTTCATCAAGGCACTGTTGGTCCAGATTGTCCCACTCCTCACCGGCGATTCGGCGTAGATCCCTCAGAGCGGTTGGTGAGTCAAGTCGTCCATAAATGTCCATAAATAGCCCTTTTCAATCTATACCAGGCATGTTCGATAGGGTTCATGTCTTGAGAACATGCTGGTGACTCTAGTCGAGCGATGTCGTTATCCGGAAGGAAGTCATTCACAGATGTGCACGATGTGGGCGCGAATTGTCGACCTAGCCAAGTTGCTGCCGATATGGTAGCACTGTCGATCGGAGGATGGCTTTCACGTATCGTACAGCCGTTACAGCGCCTTCCACGACCACCAGCGACGTGCATCGGCCCCACATAATGCCACCCCAAAACAGAAGGGAAACTCCACCTTGCTACACTCGCTGGACAGTGTGACTAAGGCGTTCAGCCTGACCGGGTTGCCTCCGAACACATCTCCGATGATTGTCTGGTTGAAGGCATACGCGACACACATCGGTGAAGAGAACGTGATGCCAGTCCTGAGCAGTCCATTCGGCATGTTGTTGGGCCCTTCTGTACTGCGCTGCATGGTGCCGTGGTTGCAAAGATGGATCTCGCCATGGGCGTCAGGAGTGAAGCTGTTCATCATGCAGCCTATTGCGCGCAGATTGAGTCGTAACACGACGTCCTATGGCCGTACGAAAAGCATTATTCAGCATCGTGGTGTTGCTGTCAGGGTTCCTCCGAACTTTAATCCGTAGGTAGCGGTCATCCATTGCAGTAGTAACCCTTGGGCGGCCTGAGTGAGGCATGTCATCGACAGATCCTGTCTCGCTGTACCTCCGCCATGTCCTAACAACATCGCTTTGGTTCACTCCGAGACGCCTGGACACATACCTTGTTGAGAGCCCTTCCTGGTACAAGTAACAATGCGGACGTGATCGAACCGTGGTACTGACCGTCTAGGTATGGTTGAACTACAGACAACACTAGCCGTGTACCTCCTTGCTGGAGCAGATCAGCTGTCGGACTCCCTCCGTCTAATACCCGCTGCTCATTCATGGTTGTTTACATCTTTGGGCGGGTTTAGTGACATCTCTGAATAGTCAGAGGGGCTGTGTCTGTGATACAATATTCACAGTCAACGTCTATCTTCGGGAGTTCAGGAAACTGGGGTGATGTAAAACTTTTTTGATGTAAGTATATGTGATAAATAAAAGGTCTAAAAGGTCTTTTGTGATAAATAATACATTTTCACTATCAAATACATTTCAAGTTGAAAGATTATAGTACATCGGTGATATGGGGCACATGTGTCCTATAAACCTAATTAGGTCCATTCTTTCATGTGAAACTACGATTTTCAAAGTTAATTAGTTGGTTTACAACAAATCAATACCAAAACAAATTTACTCACGTGACAGTTAAACAGATAAAACATCGCAGGAAATGTTGAACATAAAATTTCAATGTGGCTTTGACCTACCACCTACCATTGTTTTCTATATTCCATGAAGTTGCTGGGGCACGTACGCCACACTATATATAAGTTACGTAGAACCAGCAGAATTACTGTGAAGTAAATAACGTTCAAAACAACGTCTATGAGCTATAAGACAACAAAGTTTCTTCATTCGTAGAACCAAGATGATGGTGATTTGATTCGATTTTCGTGAAACAGGCGCACTCTTCCAACTTTAAGCACGCGCCGTCCCATTTGCTCACTCACAACCTTCTGTGTATCCAGCCCATAGTCTGTAATACTATTCTCCGAATTGTGAAAGCTTCTCGCCAGATGGTAGTACAAGACAGATATGGGACATAGACGTTCGAACCTACGCATTACTTCAGTGGAATATATGTGACACGATACACGAAACGGTCAAATATGTTTAAAATTTTTCTAATATCTTAATTTATGTTGCCATAAAGTGATACGTAGCCAGCTCCTACTCCCACAAATCTCGTCACTGCAATTTTTATCCTTCGTAACCAACGTTAAGAAAGTGGCCAACGTTAAGAAAGTGGCCAACATTCACATCCATTACTTTTTACAATTCCTCCTCTGCAACTTTTAAAATCACATTGATACAGTATTGTAATTTTTGTAGCATTAGTATGTAAGTAACATTACATCCAAGATAAAGCAGTTTGTTGACTTGCTTGTTGTTTCGTTATTAATGTCCGTTTCGAATCACACCCTTCAAATGCCTTCATTTTTGTTTTTGATTTGGAGACAATTTAAATTATCTACATGTCGCCCATTCACCAACAGATACAGCCTGCTATGTTGATTACCTTGCGTTCCAGCAGAAATCACTAGATCGTATTTAAATGTCGTTGTGTTACAGTAGTCTTATTTATCTTTAAGGTATTATAAATAAATTATCGGATTTATTTACGGTATTGTCAGTACATAAACAGAACAGATTATATAGAAAACCAATGAATTACCTCAACTTCCATCATTTCATCTGGAACGTTCTGCAATACACATGTTGAATTACTTTTAGAAAATGCTATGTAAGACACTCATCCGATCGCTCACAGATAGTTCCGTACCTAAAGACTGAAAAACTGCTCAAGTTACACCAATACCCAAAAAGGGAAATAGGAGTAATCCGCTGGATTACAGGCCCATATCACTGACGTCGATTTGCAGTAGAGGTTTAGAACGTATACTGTGTTCGAACATTATGAATTACCTCGAAGAAAACGATTTATTGACACATAGTCAGCGCGGATTCAGGAAATATCGTTCTTGTGAAACGCAACTAGCTCTTTATACTCGTGAAGTAATGTGTGCTATCGGCTGGGTATGTCAAATTGATTCCATATTTCTAGATTTCCAGAAGGCTTTCGACACCGTTCCTTCTAACCAAACTTCGTGCATATGGGATAGCCTCACTCGTGAGCCCGGATTCATGATTTCCTATCAGAAAGGTCACTGTTCGTAGTAATTGATGGAAAGTCATCGAGTAAACGGAAGTAATATGCAGCATTCCCCAAGGAGGTGTTATAGGCCCTCTGTTGTTCCTGATCTATATTAACAACATAGGAGACAATCTGAGTAGCCCTCTTAGATTATTTGCAGATGATGCTGTCATTCACCGTCTTGTAAAGTCATCAGATGATCAAAACAAATTACAAAATGATTTAGATATGATATCTGTGTGGTGCGAAAAGTGGCAATTAACTCTGAACAAAGAAAAGTGTGAAGTTATTCACATGAGTCCTAAAAGAAATCCGCTGAATTTCGATTAAGTGATAAGTCACACAAATCTGAAGGCTGTAAATTCAACTAAATCCTTAGGGATTACACTTACAAATAACCTGAATTGGAACGATCACATAGATAACGTTGTGAGTAGACCAAATCAGAACACTTAGAAGGTGAAACAGATCTACTAAAGAGACTGCTTACACTACACTTTCCTGCCCTGTTCTGGAGTATTGCTGTACGGTGTGGGATCCGCATCAGGTGGGACTAACGGATGACATCGAAAGAGTTCAAATAACGGCGGCTCGTTTTGTATTATCGCGAAATAGGGGAGATAGTGCTGCAGACATGATACTTGACTTGCAGTGGCAATCATTAAAACAAATAGTTTTTCGTTGCGACGGGATCTTCTCTTGAAATTTCAGTCACCAGTTTTCTCCTCCGACTGCGAAAACATTCAGTTGGCACCCACCTACATAGGGAGAATTATCATCACGATAACATACGAAAAATCAGGGCTCGCACAGAAAAATTTAAGTGCTCGATTTTCCCACGCGCCATTCAAGAGTGGAACGTTAGAGAGACAACTTGAAGGTGGTTCATTGAACCCTCTGCCAGGCACTTAATAGTGAATAGCAGAGTAATCACGTAGCTGTAGATCGTGTGAAACTCGAAACAATTTGGCTCTGTTTACCTTGAGAAAGGCTTTTCTTCAGAGTTAATACAAGTAATGTAGACAGTTATATTCCGGATATTTTTCTTTTAAACGTGTTTCAAGGAGGAGAATATTTGCACATGTCATTTCTGCTTCCTTGCTGTTCATTTCAGACTGAAAAGCCACGCCGCTGAGAAATCTTATTTTTAATTTTTCGTGTTGGAACACAATGGAAAAAATCTTTCTCTATGCTGGTAATTGTTATTCAAACAGGTTGCCGGTTCGGCATGAGTAGGTGTTAAGCCCTCGGTAATAAGGGGAAATAGTTTGTAAACCGCACTTCTGAAAGTGCAGCTCGGATTAGATTCGACGAGCCTCACTCTATATACATTCCGCGGCTAGAACAGAGTATCTCTGCCGATTGCAATCTCGGAAGAGCTGTTCGGAAATCCACGGGATTAGCAGTGCTGGCGGGAGGGTAACGCCGGCTGACTCAGGCACTCGCTTAAGTTGCTCAGTTATAAGTAGCCGCGCGGGGCCAGGGCCGGAACATTAAGCCCCTCCTCGATAGCTGCGGCCCAACTTGGGCCCTCTCTGTTAGCAAAATCTGCAGTCAGATGAAGGGATCCATTCCATAATAGGCTACCTTTGCGATCGGCTCTTGATCGGAGAGCATTAATCACACGCCATCCACGAAATAAAATGTGAACAACACGGTGATCGAATGAAATGTACGGCACGTATTACCCTGTAATAACTGTTTGCCATAACCTTTATAAAAGCAAAGCCGTGCTCAGGTGTTTATTAACAATATACGAGGGCTACATTTTTTTCAATCTCGTAACAGAAAAACTCCAGTGAAAATTAAAAATGTTTTTGTGGTGTCACCGGCAGACACCACACTTGCTAGGTGGTGGCCTTTAAATCGGCCGCGGTCCGGTAGTATACGTCGGACCCGCGTGTCGCCACTGTCAGTGATTGCAGACCGAGCGCCACCACACGGCAGGTCTAGAGAGACGTACTAGCACTCGCCCCAGTTGTACAGCAGACTTTGCTAGCGAAGCTACACTGACAAATTACTCTCTCATTTGCCGAGACGATAGTTAGCATAGACTTCAGCTACGTCATTTGCTACGACCTAGCAAGGCGCCATTACCAGTTATATTGAGCTTATTATTAATGTACCGTCAAGAGCGATGTGCACCAATTGTGGATTAAAGTTAAGTATTCCAAGAAGTACGTTCTTTTCTTTATAGGATAATTACTTTACCTTGTTCCAGACCTCACGCCAGTCTGCGTGTAATTAAACGCGTGCATTTCGGCCTCCTCTAGCAACACGGTGTTGGCTCTTCTGCCAACACTTCAGTTTTATTAGCAAAAATTAGTTACTCCCTACAGTACCTTCTTTACAGTGCATAAAAAGTTCTCGGTTTACTTGCCGCGTCAGATTTGGAGAAAATCCCAAGCTTTCGATGACTACCTCCGTCATCTTCGTCAGGGGTAAAACTGATTGTCGTGGAACTTTTTTTTTCCTTTATTGAGTTTCGATTCCCCCTGAAGGGGGCGAGCTGGCAGCAGCTTAGGACGCCGCTCTTCAGCCTACAGAATTTGTTTTGAAAAGATGAAGATAAAAAATAACAGTTGGAGATAAAATCGGTGACTTAAAGGTAAAATGGCAGAAAATTCTGGAACTTAAAACATAAAACACAGGGATGATGATGCTAAGAAAATACACAGGAAGCAGAAAAATATTAGACAGACAATTAAAAAAACACAGCGACAGTCTGGTTTCTGTTCGCAAGAGATATAAAGTGCACACCCAGCGACAGCATGATTTCTGTTCGCAACACTGTGGAAAGAAGCACAACACTGAACACTCACTTAAACACTGCACTAAAGAGTTGGCACAAATATGACATACCACAGCCGAGAGCAGGTGGGGGGGAACTGGACAGATGATGGTAAAATAAAAAAGGGGGGGAAGGAGAGGAAAAGTGAAGGGGGGAGGGGGGAAAGGAGCCAATGGAGGATGAGGACCCATGAGAGGGGTGGGGGGTGCTGAGCAGACGTGCCAGGGAGTGGGGAAGGCAGAGGAGGGGAATACAAAAAGGACTCGAAGGGAAGGGGGGGAGAGGGGAGATAGGGAGAGGTTAGGCGGGGAGAAAACACAGGATAGAAGGGGGGAGGAAGAGGGATCCCAGGGAAAGGACGGAGGAAAGGAGGGGGGTGAGGATCAGAGTTGATAGGAAGGATAAATGGAGGGAGAGAGGGCATCATCCGGGAGGGGGAGTTGATGGAAGCCACCTTGCGAAAGGAGATGTAGGGTGTAGAGATGGAGGGTAGGGGGGATACAATAGTGAAGACGTGGCAAGGGGCGGGGAGTCGTGGAACGGTGAGGCTTCCGCTTTTATAAGCAGTGGACGGCTTCTCATTGGCTGTATGACGTCACGGTGAAAACGACGCGTACCGAGGTGGCGGCCTCTATATCCATAGATTTTGTTAGCGTGCTTTATCCAGCGTTGCTTGCAGCGCCATCCATCGCAACAGGCGGAGAACTGCGAGGAATGTAAGAAGTCTCCCTCTGCGCTCTTTCTTTATCAATTGCGCGCTTCCATGCATTGCTGAGCGCATAACCGGAGTCTCTGTTGAAATTATTTTCACAGAGTCTAGTTTCAACTGCTTCCTTGATGACAGAGCCCCAATAGTTTGAAGCGTGAGCAAGTAGTCTTGATTCATTGAATAAAATCTTATGTTTATGTAACAAACTGTGATCAGCCACCGCTGATTTTTCTAGATACCTGTTTTCAGGTGACGCCGATGTTCCACACAGCGATCGGCAACAGTTCTTATAGACTGGCCCACACAATTTTTCCCACACTCGCAAGAAATGCTGTACATTCCCGGTACTCTCAGGCCGAGATTATCTTTCACGGGTCGCAACATTTCCTTAATCATCCTGGGTGGCCGGAAGACTGGTCTGATTCCCTGCCGGCTCAGGACTCTGCCGATCTTGCTGGTCGTTGCACCGCAGAAAGGTAGCCGCGCGATATGTTGGTCCTCTTGATCTGTTCGAACAGCGGCCTTCCTTGGCTTCTTCGCCAGAGTGGATCTGGTATCACGATCGGAATATCCATTTTTTATGAATACCGTCGTCAGATGGTTAATCTCGGAGCCGAGATGATCCTTGTCCGAAATAGTCCTTGCTCTATGTACCAAGGTATTCAGCAGAGCTCTCTTTTGAGCTGGGTGGTGAAAACTACGCGCGTTTAGATATAAATCTGAATGCGTCAGTTTTCTGTACACAGAATGTCCGAGACGTCCATCTGATTTTCGCTCCACCAGCACATCTAAGAAGGGTAACTTCCCATCCTTCTCCACCTCCACTGTAAATCTTATGTTCTGATGTATACCATTCAAATGATCAACAAACTGCTGCAGTGCCTCATAGCCATGTGGCCAGATTAAAAATGTATCGTCAACATACCTGAACAAGCAGGATGGACGTAAGGGAGCACTGTTCAACGCTCGTTCTTCGAAATCCTCTATGAAGAAGTTAGTTAAGGCTGGTGACAGCGGCGAACCCATGGCTGTTCCGTCAGTCATTTCATAATATTGTCATCCAGCCAATGAGAAGCCGCCCACTGCTTATAAAAGCGGAAGCCTCACCGGTCCACGACAGTCAGTTTTACTTCTGACGAAGATGACGGAGGTAGTCATCAAAAGCTTGGGATTTTATCCAAATTTGACGCGGCAAGTAAACCGAGAACTTTTTATGCAAGGACTCCGTCGCGAAAAACTTCGTAGTCACTTCTTTACAGTGTCGCTTTTCCGATTTAGACATTTGTCGTGACGTGGCGCCAACTTTCCAATATCCTCCTCACAGAAGGCAGCAACCTGTGATTTCCATCAATTCCCTACGCTGGTCTATGGCCTGCAGCTTATTGTCTGTGCCCAAACACTGTCCTCATAGCTAGCGGGTCATGGGAGCGAAGAGATGAAAATCAAATGGAACCTGGCTGGGCAGTATGGTGGGTGATCGAATACGTTCCACCGAAAGATTCATTGCCTGTGCAGTGTGCGACCGAGAATTGTCACGAAGAAGCAAACGCGTGACGGCTGTATTATGTGGACTGCATGGAATAAAGCAAAACCCCTCAGCAGGCTCTTCACACATGGCGGGAGACACTATTGTCGAAGGAACCTTTACGTGTTCACTGTGCACTCAGAACTGAAAAGTGCGGCCTGACACGATAGAAGGGCATAACAGAGATGCAGCGGAACATATCTGCACAAAGATGCGCAGGATTTACACTGTGGTTTTAATTTCGCAATCGATCAGAGTTAGAAAACAAAAATAGCCCCTGTAATAAGAGAATCATATTAACTGTCAACTACGTCAACCTTTTAATTGACAACGTTTCTTTCAAGCAACACCGATTTACAATAGCTATTCTACGACCAGTAAGAGTCTTTATAATGTATTTTAACTTCCAGTTCTATTCTCGGCCGTCCAGTGCCTATGCATAGTTCTCGTCGCCTACCGTTGTAGCGCCATATTTTGTCACCAGATAGCAGATACATTAATAATTCCTTGACACTGAATTTATTTACAGGGTGAACCAGAAGTCCATTGGCAAACTACCAGAGATTGTTGAGGAATACATTGTGAGTATTTTGCTACAAGGGACCAACAGTCTCAGGCAGCTCGTGAGAGAGTTACTACATTTCGCCTGGTATTTTGCCCCCGTTACCTTTGTCTTTGTGTAATGCACTGAAAATGCACACCTGTGCATGTTGGGCGGGAAGTGTTTGGAAACCAAATTCATTCGTTCATATACAATGCGAGGTGCAGGGTGGAGAAGAGTTTGTACCTCTTTAATTGTGACGAATTTTGCATCAGAACTAGACATGCACTCGACCCCCTCCCTACCTACCACCTAATTAATTATGTGCACAACGGTAACGAAAGTATTTGATCGTGGACCATGCTAGTTGGCTAAATAAGGTGTGGCACACTCATAATAATTTAATAAAAATCGTAATCTACTCAGTAAAAAAGAGAGAATTTTATCACAATAAACGACAGGAAATGGATTCTGCATCTATATACGAAATGATATGCGGAATGAATATTACAATGAGATTTATTATAAATCAGAACAGAAAGATACTTCATTGTCGATACAAACAGTAGGCTAAAGGATAGGGTATAGTTAACTATTATGAGAATAAGAGTTGTCTCGAGGTCAAAGGGCTCCTACTCTCTGTGATGCAATAGATTGACGATAATGACTGGAGGTCCTGATGAATCAAATATCACTCTCCCGACTATACTGCAGTATCGCGATTAGTAGTGAGAGCTCAAATGGGATCACATGGAGAAACAAGCAAGGTGGACTTGTGGCAGAGCGAGCGCACGTGCTGCTGAGGGATTCGGTATAAAAATGATAGGTCCTACAATGCCGAAGCCGCAAAATACTTTACAGATCCTGAAACCTGCAGCACGTCGTCGGTAGGCAGCGTTCTGATGATGTAGGCGCCGACTTCTGCTGTGCAGCAACTCTGTTTCAACCAGTGGCCTCGAATGCTGTCCGAAAATTTTAAGTTCTGCTTGCGTGGCCGAAGCATAGAAACTCCGGGACGCACGAGGGTGTGTCTACAGGAAGAGACACAGCAAAACCGCCTAAACTCGCCCTGCCAGAACAGGTGCGAAAACCTGGAGTAAGAATCTGGGACTTAAGTCGCAGAATGAAACTGCCGTATGACCGAAGTCATGCTCCACGACGATTCCGAAAAGGTGTGACTACGTAGCAAGACCGACCGATTCCGGGGAAGACCAGATCCCGAGTGCTACGCCCGCGCAACGCAAGAGCGAAGCCAAGGTTACTCAACTCCCCCACTACCCTTGAAAAGCAGCTAATCAGCATTCAGTGCTGATACCAAAATTCCCCCACACTATCTCAGAACATCATTCGCGCCAATACCATCCGTTCCCTCCAGTTTCGAGCAGGGCTTTATGACGTCAACTGGCCTCAGTTGACCAATCAAGCCTCTGCTAATTAGCTGGGGGCACTGAACTTGCCGTTTGACCGACTATGAAAACAACATGCCTAGATCACCGGCCATCCGGCGCACAATAGCCGCACACACCAATGCACCGTCCACGAGAGTTCTCAGAATCATGAAGACAATACAATCAGTCGGCGCCAGCGGTCTTCGTTCCAGACGCACCGGAATGGTAAACACACAAACTGTGTTTCGCTCTCCATACAATAGGCCAAACTCGACCGAGGTCAGTCGGCCTTCCAGGCGCTCAAGCCCATTGATGTACGATCCTCTCCGTATTCGCGGAAGTACAGCCCCCCCCCACGGAAACGCAGTGTGTCGCATCCTCCGGTGATCGCTTCGCAACAAGCCAAACAGGGAAGTAACAGAGAAAATTAAAAGCAAGACCACATACAGTTCCCAACATGCATAGCAATCAAGTGAAAAGTGATTTGCTCTCCTCAGAATAACCTTATTCGGCCCGTTCCCACTGTGAAATGTTATAAAACATTAATAAAAGTGATGAAATTGAGAGGCGACATGCAAAAGAAGGCATGGAACCTCTCAACAATACTTGCTGTCGACAGCAGTAGTTCTCAGTAGCCCTGAAGCTTGCTTTCAGTACTGCCCGTTTTTGTTGCGGGTTTGCTTCTTCCAGCGTGGTCGGTTGTATGTAAACATTACTACAAAAAAAATGGTTCAAATGGCTCTGAGCACTATGGGACTTAACTTCTGAGATCATTAGTCCCCTAGAACTTAGAACTACTTAAACCTAACTAACCCAAGGACATCACACACACCCATGCCCGAGGCAGGATTCGAACCTGCGACCGAAGCGGTCGCGCGGTTCCAGACTGCAGCGCCTAGAACCACTCGGCCACCCCGGCCGACATTACTACAAAGCATATGAGTAGATTAGTACTGTATTCTATTGTATGGAACTAGGGACATAGAAACGATGGATAGGTTCGTCCCCGCAGTAGCCCTCAGTGGTACACAACCACACAACAGGCTACAGCAGTCCACTCACCCCACCGCCGCCCCACACCGAACTCAGGGTTATTCTGTGGTTCGGCTCCCACTGGACCCCCCTCCTCCACCCGCCACCCACCTCCGAGAACGTCTCACACCAGACGAGTGTAGCCCCAATGTTTTTGCGTGGTAGAGTAATTATGGTGTATGCGTACGTGGAGAAAGTATTTGGGCAGCAATCGCCGACATAGTGTAACTGAGGCGGAATAAGGGGAACCAGCCCGCATTCGCCGAGACAGATGGAAAACCGCCTTAAAAACCATCCACAGACTGGCCGGCACAGAGGACCTCGACACTAATCCGCCGTGCGTATTTGGGCCAGGCACCGGCACGCGTTCCCGTCCGGAAAGCAGTGCGTTAGATCGCACGGCTAACCGGGCGGGCATGAGTAGGTTTACCTGATGGAAAGTTGGCCAGTATGGATCTCGTGAATGGATTCGCTGCATGAAATGGAACAACGGCGCAACGACGCTACGCCGAGCTGTTAAGGCAGCGGTGACATCTCAGTACTTTCGCCTCTGACGGTCGATCTTTTAGTTTTTGCTTTTATGATTATATAGTACGGGAATAAATTATAGTTACATTATCAATATGTAGTGAGTTTCGAAGACCACGGATCACTTATGTCAAGGGACTCACAAAATAACCTAGAACAACCACTGAAACGTCCTCGGAGGAGTTCTGGGTCATCTGTAGACATTTATCGTGTCAGGGAAGCCTTACAAAGAGGCCTTGTCAGTGTATTTTTACTGAACACATAGCATATTAGCATGCATTTACACAAAAACTGAAATGTTTGACACACGAAGAACTTACTGCATACGAGCATCATTTCATACTTTTGAAAATAAAAAAGTGTATACAAGTGGCCTATCAAAAAATTTCCCTTTCATGGCTTTGCTATAGCGCCGTAGCGCGACTCCTATGAGGATGTAAAAGCACCGACATGTAAGCAAGGGACCAGTGTGACATTCGTATCTTTCTGATGTACGTGCGCTAAATGCGTAACCGTGAACAGAGGCGATGTTACCAAAAAATGCTTCCAGACAAGAACAACACGCTGTTACTCTTTTCTTGGCCGCCAAGGACAAACACCTGTAGACATCAATGGGAGAATGAAAAACGCGTCGGGAAGTATTTCTATGAAAAAATACTGATGTGGAATGGTGCGCCAAGGGGTGCCGCTGCTTGGTGGTAACCCACGTCCCCATATCGCAAATGTCATAACGCAGAGCTTATGCCAAATCAAGTGCGAGACACTCAGATACCCTCCCTATAGTCCTCATTCATACTCATGCACTGATCACTCCAGTCCCTTAAAAAAGTCCGTGAAGGTTTGACGATTCTGTCTCGGAGCGGGGGGGGGGGGGGGGGGGGGGGGAGTGGCGTGATAAGCCCTATTTCCTTGGAAGAAATGCACTAAAAAAGAATTCATTTCTTAACGTTCTAAAGAAGTGCAACATAAAGGGACGTAGATCATGGTCATAAATCTTCCGCGTGGAATTCGGAACTAAGCACGAGTGACGCAAGTAAGTGTGTCAGCTTGCAGTATTATTATCGTTTAGCTCTACGCTGACAAGGTCATCAGAAAAATAGTCTCCAATCAGATACCGAATTGACGAAATGGATGTTAACAACCGTGTTTACTGTATATATAACCCTGTTAGTTTCAAATAATGTTTTCACGTTGGTGCGTTTTGTATTGGAACGACGCAGTGTATACAGTTTAGCTTCCGCGGCGAGAGAAGCTGCGTTTGCACACACTCGATAAACAAGCAAACACGCGTCTATATACACGCACAATGATACGCGCCGTCGGTCGGTGATGTCCGTTCAGCGGATTTCGCAGTACAGAGGGACGCTCGCAGAAGCATGCAGCACATCCGAGCAACCGCGCCCTTCACAAACAACAAAAGTGTGCATGACGGACGTGTACGGCGAACTTAAATTCAGCCTCGACGGGGATCATTCGCAGATTCAATTTTTTTCTCTTTATTCTATCCTTTAGCAACACAGCTGCACAACTAACATCTGGACTTTAAAGTAGTATCTGAGTCTTTTTTCCAGGAGCGTAAGAGTTATTACGAGAAACGCTGAGTTACTTATGCTGGTCACGTTCACATCGAGTCGTTTCAGTTTTTTTCATTGTTGCGTGTGTTTTATTATACATAGCTGGAACCTTTACGGCAAGTTTTGAGCCGCACGCGGTCTCATAGCTGTTGCATGAGGTCTGCGTACTAAATTTGTAATAATTGAAATGAAAAATTTTAGTATCAAATATGGATTATTAGGAAGATATAAAAATGACGTCGAGCCTTCCATCCACGGCCCGCAATCACATCCTTATCAGTACATGTGTCATAACGAGCCTCAGAGTACATAGAATCGCCGCACCACGCAAGGGGGCGCTCATGTGTTGCTAATACATATTATCAGTTTAGTATTCTAAATTCTGTATTGGCTATCGTGTCTTTAAACGTACGCTATTTTCAGACTAACATCTAACAGATTTCGCCTGTTCACACTTCTTACGTGTCTAGTAGGCAACAATATCCGCCTCCAAAGCTCAATGGTGCAGGGACCCGCGTTGGATTCCCGGTGGTATCCGGGAGTCTTCTTTGGTAAGAGGACTGGTACAGGATGCACTCAGCCTTATGAAGCCAACTGAGCACCTACTTGGCCCATTAGTAGCGGCTGCAAGGTCAAGAAACCCGACAACGACCGGGAGAGTGATGTGATGACCATATTCCGTCATCCTGCACCCGATGACGCCAATGGCAGAGGATGAAAAGGGGGTCGGACGGCTCCTATTGTGCCGTATGGGGCCATAATGTGGAATTTCACTTTCTACCATTTTTATTAGGCAGCAGTAGCCGGCCTTATGTATTCTGGCTGTTTGTATGTCGACTTTTAGTGTCTCCATACGGCTACAACAGCCAGGTGCGGTTGTATCCTGTACTACTCTAAATGTGTGGATGAGATGGTTTTCATGTATGGTGTGTGTGTGTGTGTGTTTGTTTGTTTGTTTGTTTTGTGTACCAAGAGACTGGTGTAAGCTTTTGTGTGTGATTATAGTTTTCATGATTTCTTCTTCTATGGTGGTGTCCGCCCCCGGTAGCTGCGTGGTCAGCTCGACAGACTGTCAATCCTAAGGCCCCGGGTTCGATTCCCGGCTGGGTCGGAGATTTTTCTCCGCTCAGGGATTGGGTGTTGTGTTGTCCTAATCATCATCCTTTCATCCCCATCGACGCGCAAGTCGCTGAAGTGGCACCAGGTGAGCGGTCTACCCGACGGGAGGCCCTGGTCACAAGCCACTTACTTACTTTCTATGGTGGTACATATTACACTACTATACTTTGCTACCACGGTATTGACACAAGTGTTACTGCGTAGGTGACAATCTGGTAATTTTTCAAAATAATAATATTTTCTGAAGGTAGTATTGGGACGTTCTTCACTCTTACTGCTACTATGATGCTACTACAAAATAGACAAAATTCGATGCCTAAAGAATAAACGTTCGTTCGTTATTTCGTTTTCTTTCCACCTTCTAAGGTAGGGTCGATAAAATGTATAAAGGACTGTATCGGACATGAAACTGAAACGTATGAAAAAGTAAGTTTTTTCCTAAAACAGTTCTAATTGGATAGTAAATTGTTGCAAATTTGAATTTGACCATCCTTGTAATTCTCTCAATTAGTTTGTAAAAAGAAACTGTCAGCTTGTTCGTAGCTGAAACCTGTAGCTAGCTGCAAAGTCGTGGATTCAGCTGTCCTATGTCTCAGATCGTATTTGTACACCATATTTAAGAATTCATCATAAAGTAGCTATCTTTATTTCTAACATAACCGTACGATGCTATTCTCTGTTTACCATAGAAGGTCCTCGATAAAAAGGATTATTTCCTAAAAAATTTTCTTCGCCACGTTGTTTTTCCGTAGAGGTGTAAGTCTACTGCCGGCCGGAGTGGCCGAGCGGTTCTAGGCGCTACAGTCTGGAACCGCGTGACCACTACGGTCGCAGGTTCGAATCCTTCCTCGGTCATGGGTGTGTCTGATGTCCTTAGGTTGGTTAGGTTTAAGTAAAGTAGTTCTAAGTTCTAGGGGACTGGTGACCTCAGAAGTTAAGTCCCATAGTGCTCAGAGCCATTGAACCATTTTTGTAAGTCTACCACCTAATGAACTCCTTTCTCACTAGCTTACGTGACAGTCGTTCCAAAAATTGTGACTTTTTCTACAGCTCCCTTCATGTTATTTTCCTTCCATTTATGTCTTGGTTTCAGAATTTGCAGATTGAAGAAGAAGAATCTCATAAAATTGAGTTTTTATCGTGTTCTTTCCCATGGGGTTCGATCCTAAATCGCTTCTTCCGATTAAATCCGAGCGTACCGCTGCGGTAGTTTGACATTCCCACTGTTATTACTTGGGTTAGACTTTGTCACCGCTGATAGTACATACAATAATAACATTTGTGTATTACACTACAATAAAAAAGTAATATTACTTCTTACAAACAAAACACAGAACTCCAAAATCAAGCTGGTGCTCTGAAAAACTCACCAGGAACAGATAACTTACTGCCACTCAGAAATGGACTTTTATTTTCTTTCAATATCGCGTGAGTTCCTCCATGGTTCACACTGCCTTGGCGCGACAGTTGCTTCCATAGGCGCTAGAGTTTAGAAACAGCTCTTGTCCGAAACAATGCACTTTCTAATACTAGCGGCGATTCCTGTATTAGGTGGCGAGTCTTGTTTAGTATTACAGTTTCTGTGCTGTCACTGACACCACTCTGATTTTCACTCGATATGCTCTATTCCTCTGTATCTGTCCGATTGTACTACCTGTGTAGGTCGCTGGAGACGATCTACCGCCTCATTAATTACGATCCACTTTGAATGTTGGACAGTGTTTGGGGATGCCATATCCCCGCAATGGAACACAGCTTTTCACTTATGATTCATACGATTTCATGCACTAAGTGAAAGTCTACCATACCTTCTCCTAAAACTCTCTGGGATACAGATAGGAGGAGGGGGAGGAAATCTGTATAAACGGCGTCCCTCGTGATTAGCCGCCCATTCACGCTGCCATATTCTCTCACGCCACTTCTTTTTATGGTTTTTGTTTTCCGTGATTTACCTTACTTTATCCCGTCTGTCCATCTTCTACTAGTAGTATGAAGTTCGACGTATACTGGTCGCGTATATGTCCAGCAGCACGAGCTGAGAGCGTCGTGTTATTCAACTTCGGTCGAGTGTATTTATTATAACGGTAACCATGTGCTGGAGGCAACCAGATGTATACTGCTGGCCTTCAAAATTGCAACACCATGAAGGCGGCATGCAACAAATGTCATATTTACATGAGGTACACTACATGCATGGATAAGCAAATGATAGTTCAGCGCAACCGTCCAAATCCGCAACCCAATGCAGGATTCCAATGGGCCCAAGCGACTAGCGATGGCGAGGGTACACCTACTGTTCGCTCCTCCATGCATCATTTTACAGCCATGACGCGTAACTTTATTCATTAAATGGGCTTGTTTCCAGCAAAACAAGTATCCGCGCGGACAGAGCGACAATGTGTGAAGCATCACGGACTGTTCACATGACAAGCAAGATTGTGGCTTCCCTTGGTACAGAGGCAGAGCCAGAGACAGCACCGGACATACTATTGCCAGTTTAGCGCACAGCATCGCGATGGACGTATCCGTCTGTGGAGGCCATTCCCGGAGTGCATCCGCGTCATACGGACTCAGAACCTGAGCTGAATGTATGGAGGGGTGCGTTCTCATAGCTAGTAATTTAGACAGCAACCAATACAGCCACTGACTGCGCCCTATTATTGAACTCTCCGTGACATTATCTTTCAACAAGATAACGCAGGACCGCATGTTGCGCATGCTGTCCCAGCTTACTTCGATGCAGAAGGCGTTGAACTGTTGCCCTGGTCAGCATCTTCTTCACATCTGCCTTTCACAGAAAACACTGGTCATAAATTGCCAAGAGACTGGAATGCAACCACTCGGCAGCCACTGCGAGTGATGCCATAGAGCTGAAGCAGCATGGGATGACGTGTCCGAATCTGCACTGTCCATTGACATTGTTACCACCTGTCAAAAGCCTTAATAACCACCTCTTGCAGCGTGGATCGCTACGTGGAGTGCAGGAAGAGTGTCAATGATGTTCTGGAATCTACCGACAGGGATGTGGAGCAATACAGACCCCAGAGCCGTAGGCAACTGTGCTAGGTTTCTCGATTGAGTATCCAAGGGGCGATCAATCCGATGAAGGTGGTCCCATAGGTCTTCGACTGGGTTTAAACCCAGGGTGCCGGCCGCTGTGGCCGAGCGGTTCTAGGCCCTTCAGTCCGGAACCGTGCTGCTGCTACGGTCGCAGGTTCGAATCCTGCCTCGGACATGGGTGTGTGTGATGTCCTTAGGTTTAAGTAGTTCTAAGTCTAGGGGACTGATGACCTCAGATGTTAAGTTCCATAGTGCTCAGAGCCATTTGAGCCATAATCCCGGTGCGTCTGGTGGCAGGGGAAAACGGTAAACTAATCGTAGTGTTCTTCGAACCACGCAAGTACACTGCGATCTGTGTGATACGCTGCATTGTCCTCCTGGTAGATGCAATAGTGCCGAGGAAAAAACAGACTGCACGAAGGGGTGGACGTGGTCCGCAAGGATAGATGCTTACTTGTTTTGATCCATTGTGCCTTTCAGAATCACAAGATCACTTAGGGAGTGCCGCAAAAATATTCCCCAGACCCTAACCGTCCATACATCAGCCTGGATCCGTCCATAGTTGCAAGGGTGTTTATGCCCACAGCCATCTGTCAGATGCAACATGAAACATGACTGATCTGAAACAGGCCACTTGTCGCCACTCAGTGCACGTCTGTCTGCAGTATTTGTGTGCGGACTCCAGCCTTCGATGCTGATGAACAGCAGTCATCAGTGGTGAATGAACTCGGACGCCATACGCAGCAACGTTCGCCGAGGAGACACTGTTGGTAGTCCCTTGGTTCATCTGAGCTGTCAATTCCTCAACAGCTGCACGTCCATTCGCCCGTACCCATCTCCGCAGTTGTCGTTCACCTTTGCCATCTTTGGCCCGTGGTGAACCGCAGCTGCCTCGGCGCCGGTTTTGGATGGCACCATACTGCTATCCACGGATTTACTTTAACCGCGGCAGCACGCAGACAGTTTACAGACTTCACCGTTTCGGAAATGCTTCCAACTACTTGGCTCGAATGCGAATGATCATGCCCTTCTGGACGTCAGATAAATCGCTCCGTTCCCGCAGTGCAACAACGACTGCACTGTAATCCGCCCCCCGAGACGCTTTATACAGTGTGGTCCATTGACAGTGACTGGGCCAAATATCTCATGAAATAAGCGTCAAACGAAAAAACTACAAAGAACGAAACTCGTCTAGCTTGAAGGGGGGAACTAGAAGGCGCTATGGTTGGCCCGCTAGATGGCGCTGCCATAGGTCAAACGGATATCAATTGCGTTTTATAAAAAATAGGAACCCCCATTTTTTATTACATATTCGTGTAGTACGTAAAGAAATATGAATGTTTTAGTTGGACCACTTTTTTCGGTTAGTGATAGATGGGGCTGTAACAGTTACAAACGTATAAGTACGTGGTATCACGTAACATTCCGCCAGTGCGGACGGTATTTGCTTCGTGATACATTACCCGTGTTAAAATGGACCGTTTACCATATGCGCAAAAGGTCGATATCGTGTTGATGTATGGCTATTGTTATCAAAATGCCCAACGGTCGTGTGCTATTTATGCTGCTCGGTATCCTGGACGACATCATCCAAGTGTCCGGACCGTTCGTCGGATAGTTACGTTCTTTAAGGAAACAGGACGTGTTCAGCCACATTTGAAATGTCAACCCCGACCTGCAACAAATGATGATGTCCAAGTAGGTGTTTTAGCTGCTGTCGCGGCTAATCCGCTCATCACTAGCAGCCAAATCGGGCGAGAATCGGGAATCTCAAAATCGTCGGTGTTGAGAATGCTACATCAACATCGATTGCACCCGTACCATATTTCTATGCACCAGGAATTACATGGTGAAAAGTCTGAAAGTCGTGTACAGTTCTGCCACTGAGCACAAGAGAAATTACGGGACATTGACAGATTTTTTGCACGCGTTCTATTTAGCGGCGAAGCGTCATTCTCCAACAGCGGTAACGTAAACCGGCATAACATGCGCTATTGGGCAACGGAAAATCCAGGATGGCTGCGACAAGTGGAACATCAGCAACCTTGGCGGGTTAATGTATGATGCGGCATTAAGGGAGGAAGGATAATTGTCCCCCATTTTATCGATGGCAATTTAAATGGTGCAACGTATGCTGATTTCCTACATAATGTTATACCGATGTTACTACAAGATGTTTCAGTGCATGACCGAATGGCGATGTACTTCCAACATGATGGATGTGCGGCACATAGCTCACGTGCGGTTGAAGCGGTATTGAATAGCAATTTCATGCCAGGTGGATTCGTCGTCGAAACATCATACCATGGCCCGCACGTTCACCGGATCTGACGTCCCCGTATTCCTTTCTGTGGGGAAAGTTGAAGGATATTTGGTGTCGTGATCCACCGACAACGCCTGACAATATGCGTCAGCGCATTGTCAATGCGTGTGCGAACATTACGGAAGGCGAACTACTCGCTGTTGACAGGAATGTCGTTACACGTAGTGCCAAATGCATTGAGGTTGACAGACATCATTTTGAGCATTTATTGCATTAATGTGGTATTTACAGGTCATCACGCTGTAACAGCATGCGTTCTCAGAAATGATAAGTTCACAAAGGTACATGTATCACATTGGAACAACCGACATAAAATGTTCAAACGTACCTACTTCTGTATTTTAATTGAAGAAACCTACGTGGCACCAACTGTTCGTCTAAAATTGTGAGCCATATGTTTGTGACTATTACAGCGCCATCTGTCACAAAGCGAAAACAGTGGTTCAACTAAAATATTCATATTTCTTTACGTACTACACGAATATGTAATTAAAAAATGGGGGTTCCTATTTTTAAAAAACGCAGTTGATATTCGTTTGACCTATGGCAGCACCATCTAGCACCACCTGGTTTCCCCCTTTAAGCTAGACAAGTTTCATTCTTTGTAGTTTTTACGTTTGACGCCTATTTCATGAGATATTTGGCACGGTCACGATCAATGGACCACCCTGTATACCCTCCACTGCTGGTGCTGCCACCTGCCGTATGTGAGTGATTACTGCACAATGATGTCGAATGTAAGCGGTGGTCACATTAATGTGACTCCATCGTGTATCATCGAGGCTGAGTTCGACGTGAAGCTCAGCCAGGTTAGGCCGCTGCAGCTGCCAGAGGTAACAAATCCGTGTAGTGAAGTTCGCACCCTGTATTCGCTAACCTCGCCAACGAATTTAATCGTGTATTCTTCATACATTACTGTATCGCATAGCAATTAATATTTCATTATTTCCCATACCTTTTGGTGGTGGAATTCCGAACAGGCATCGGTGTAGGTCACTAAGGCAGATGTGTGCGTTTGCACACACTTGCAATGGAGCGCCCGCACCTGATCGAAACCAGCGCCGCGTTCCTGTGGCTACGGCACAAGCTAGCGGGGGCCTGGCGGCCAGATCAAACACACGGCCCGCCCAAGGCCGCTAATGATGTCCGCGATTAGGTGCAGGCTGGGCCTCCTCTTTCTGCCGCCGGTACACTTTTCTCGCGTCCGGCGCCGCTGCCAGTGTTCCACTGTTTGCTCAATCATTCACCGGTGCCTGCGCGCTGTGACGTAAAACTGGTTCTCCGCTGTAGCCGTCCGCTGGACCGTCACAACTAAGCTCCGACAAAGGTCCCTTAATCAAGCGCTCGCAGGCAGGCGGCCGGTGACAAAGTCGCACACAGATGACTGTGCGTCGCCGTATTTGTCTGTAAATACGCTTGCTGCACACTGGGGCGCTGAATAGGTAGGAAATTGTTTAACGGCGCTGTCCTCGACACTGGTACCACGTGGGAGAGTTGGACGATCGAGAATCGAAATCTGAAATGAGATATTCGTGAAGTGAAATGCGATTGTCCTTTAAAGGGATATTCTGATATATCAATGTCCGCAGTCCATTCATCTTTTGAGGAATTTTCGCCAGGTGACATTGCCGGTTTGTCGGGAGCGAATCTACGTCTTAAAAATGAATCAGGTGATGACTTGAAATATAGTCATACGTTACTCCATTGTCACACGGTGGTTCTGTTAGTCAGTTCTCCACTACGAATGTCTCTGTTTTATCCCGAGTTACTTCAATGATTTTTTCCTGCCACTTCAAATGGTTCAAATGGCTCTGAGCACTATGGGACTAAACATCTGATGTCATCAGTCCCCTAGAACTTAGAAATACTTAAACCTAACTAACCGAAGGACATTACACACATCCATGCCCGAGGCAGGATTTGATCCTGCGACCGTAGCAGTCGCGCTGTTCCGGACTGAAGCGCCTAGAACCGCACGGCCACCGCGGCCGGCCCTGCCACTTCTCCCCTCGTTCACTTACGGCAATGACTTGATGTGAAAAATGATAGTCCGCTCCTTGCTTAGGAGTCCATGATAAAGTGTACGTCTTCCTTCGCACTGTTTCATCAAAAGTATCCGGACAAACCTGTATACCGAGCGAGATGGAGCAGTGGTTAGCACACTGCACTCGCATTCGGGAGGACGCGCGTCCGCCCATCCTGATTTAGATTTTCCATGTTTTCCCTAAATAGCTTTAGGCAAATGCAGGGATGGTTCCTTTGAAAGCGCACAGCCGACTTCCTTCCCCGTCCAATCTGATGGGACAGATGACCTCGTTGTTTGGTCCCTTCCTCAAAATCAGCCGGCCGCGATGGCCGAGCGGTTCTGGGCGCTTCAGACTGTTACGGTCGCAGATTCGAATCCTGTCTCGGGCATGGATGTCCGTGGGTTAGTTAGGTTTAAGTTTTTCAAAGTTCTAGGTGACTGATGACCTAAGATGTTAAGTCCCATAGTGCTCAGAGCCATTTGAGCCACTTGAACTTTGCCTCCCCTGCTGGAAGAAGTGCCGTTGGTGATTCGAAAGGTTATGTGGCTGCTGCAAGTTGGTACTCCAGTCCGTTAACGTCCGGACGCGTCTCAATCCTGTCTTCCCTCGTCAATGGATCGGACTAGGGGCTCCAGTTGCATGGCCTGCTCGTTCACCGGATGTCAACCAGTGCAATTTCTGGTTATGGGGCCATCTCAAAAGTATTGCGTATGCATAGCCCATTTCAGATGTGGAGACACTGGAGCAGCGTATTCATGCTGCCTTTCACACTGTTGGGATGCAGTCCGGCTGATACGAACGTGCTACGGCGGGTACACGCATGCACTGAGGCACATGGAAACCATTCTCATCACATACTGTAACTGTGACTGCCTGGTACAGATTGTATTAGATCGCAGTCTCTGTAAAAAGTATGATTGAATAAATGATCTCTAGCATGGAAACCATGTATTTCCGGACACAAGTTCATTACACCTTCTTTGTTCCGTATCCTCTCATCGATCAATCACTAGAGTTTGTACACGGTGGAAAAAATTGCCCTGTAGTATAGCGGAACGTACTTATCACTGCGCGAAATCCACGTAGGAAAAAACGGTAGGCAGCATGAATCTTCCTAGACTGTGCCTCCGCAGAATTTTGAAAGTAAATTCCATGCACGACGCCTTTGATGTGAAGCCTACGACTTGAGTTAAATTACGAGGGCGTGATGAAAATAATACCTCCGATTTCCATTTATTTTATTTTTTTTTTGTGAAAATTCTTAAATCAAACACCTTTTACTAATGTTCTACAGTTTCATTCTTCATGTCCACATATTTATTTCTCAACATAGCCACAATGCCGTCGAGCACATTTTTTCCAACGACAGATCAGTTTGTTGATACCGTTGCTTTTTTTTTTTACACAGTCACAATATCAGTTCTGCCTGCGTCGCTTCGTCGCTATCAAAGTGGAGTCCTCGAAGGTGTTTTTTAAACTTCCGGATAAAGATGAAAATTGGATAGGACCAAGTTGGAACAAGTATGAACTGCATGGAGGATGATTGATGACAGTGAACCCGAGGTACCGGATTGTGGCAGATGTCGCAGCGCTCGTGCGTTGTTATGCTAAACGACACGGTGTTCTAGCGGCAGAAGGTTGCAACTTGCATCAACGAAGCAGGAAAGTGCAATATGCATGACATGTAATACCTCAATCGAGCCTGGGAACACAATAAAAAGTTCGGAGTCATTACAGGCATTATTTTTCAGCGCGTCCTTGTAGCATCTCTGTCACATATTTCCGCTGACCGAATAAATCCCTAACATGCTGCTCTTCTCTGAATCCTTCTTATCTCTTTTATTAATCAACACTAATCTGGTTCTCCAGTTGGCGAGTAATACTCAGGATTCCACAGAACTAGATTTACGCAACCTACGTCTTTTATTCGACAATTACATTTCCTTACTGTTCTTTCAATTAAGGTTTGTGTGACATCTTCGTTTCCTTTGACAGATATTATGAGGTTATTCAGCTTGACTTCGTGTGCTATACCAAATTAAAATTACTGCCTGGAATTTGAAGTTGTTTTTAAAGTAATGTAGTTTCAAAATTAAACTATAATCGAATCTATTTTGTTTCTGCCTCTTACAAATTTTAATTTTGCCTCATTAAGGTGACGATCCTAAGACTGGGAACCAGTGCTCTAGCGTGTTGAAGCTCGTCTAAATTTATGGGACGCAGTATGTTGTCCTTTCTTTTTATCCACTTAAAGCCACTAACCCAATGCGTTCTAGTGTCGACGGGCAAGGACTAATACAGGACACAAGTTTTCCTAAAAGACCGACGGGTAGTGAAGATAGCTGAAAGACAAGCTGAAGTGAGTCCCTTTGAACGGAAAAGCAGACGCCATAAAGCGCAGCAAAAACCCGTCGGATGCGCTCTCTTGAGTGTTTAAAGTTACCCACCGAACTGCGACGAGGCAAATAAAATATTTAACGCTCAGAGCTAATGAAACGACCGCCTTGTTTACACGGTTTCGCAGCGAGCTCATCGCCTCGGCAGCGGATTTCACTAGCGTTTCATTCCCCGCGCCGACAGCCGTCGCATTTATTAATTACGACTAATTTTTGACATCTTGACGGCTGTTTTGTCGACGGAGAGCTTCCCGATTAACGCATCGATTTAATTAGTACCGTACACTAGCACAGGGAAAAATCTGTCGCGTGCGAGAGCTGCTTTTTTTCTCGATGGGGTCGGGGAAGCGAGGGCGGGGAGGGGGGGAGGACGGGCTTTGTTTATCTCTGTTTTCCATATGTCCAGCGAATCAACACGGGGCAGCGTGCGTCTCATCTCGCCAGGGGTTGACAGGCCTGTCAAAACCCGTCAGTGCGTGTTCTTTAATTATACGACTAATTGCTTTACAGTATACACAAAGAGGGGGTACATTTTTTTACCCAGGGAGCGATGAATATGCAGGAATCCGCGTGCTAATAATTTTTTTATGCATGCTGCTAATTTGAGATGATCGAATCGATATGCTGTCAAAAACTGAATGCTGTACAAATGACGCCTGACAAACTAAATCTCTTCGCAAATATAACTACTGAACAACAAAAGTTTATGAATTGACGTAGCATGCGTTTCAGGCATGCCACGAAATTTCTCAAGAAGGCATTAGAACGCTGTCTGCTTCCTTGCCACAAGGACTACAAGAGTGTATTAGTCTCCATGGTGGTTACACCGCATACTGATATTGATGTTGGAAATCGGTTCAGAATGAAGTAAATGTTCAATCATTCAGTACGTGTTATGTGATGAACATCTCCACAAACCTTTTCATGTATCGGAATGGTACTTCATGCTGTAATATTTTCCATGTACGTCAAAGTAATAACGCCATGACTCGACTGGACGTCATTGGACTACTTTCTGTGATTGGATTTGGAGCCTCCAAAAACTGTGGATACACTGGAATGGCTTTAGATTTCAGACTGAGTTTTCGCTCTAGAAAGGAGTGTGCGCTGATGCGGAACTATCTGACAGATTAAAACTGTGAGCCAGACTATAACTCGAACCAAGGACCTTCTGTTTGCAAGTGCCCTGACCCGGCACACATAATTTTTATCTGCCAGGAATTTACATCTTTATATTTGATACTTCACTGTGCAGCGGGGCGTACGTAGCTATGAATGTCATAACAGATTAAAACTGTGTTCTCTACCGCGACTCGAACCTCATTCTCTGAGATCGTGTTCTGTTCCAGTGCATGGTTTTACCTGTCAAGAATAGTAACAGCACTTGAGTCCAGTTTTCAGTCATATATCAGGGGTCTTCGATTTGGGAATAATATTAATGTAGTGAAAATTAGGTTCTTTTTCGTTCTTGTTTTGCCTTGAATACAGACTATCCAGAATTTGATGCTTGATTAATTGTGTAAAGCCATTCTGAAGATTTAATTCAGGTACTGAATAGATAATCAGTAATGGGATGTACAACGAACTTTATTTAATTTATGCTGTTTGTAAGACATATGATTTTTATTAATGGAGAATTATCTAACAACAAACTAACTTGGTGTGCAAAGAGGACAGCAGTCATCTATATCTTCGTCTGAAAAACGTGCCTCTCGGTGATGAATAAGGTTACGAAAACAAGTTCGTTATTTTATGAGGCCATAATGCCTATCAAACAAAAAAAAGTTTATCAGTATCTTTGAGTCAAAAAGCATCTTAAGTGAAATACATGCCTCACCCTATAAATGTCACAAAAGCCCCAACTACAAAAAAAAAAAAAAAAAAAAAAAAAAAACAACCTAGCGCGACACGTTCTCTGCCTGGGAAGAAAATGTATACATGCTAAATGTACGAAAGCTTATATCATATGTACTAGGTCGAATTACTGCTCGGGTCTTGCTGCAGAAGTACGGATTTGATGTCAAACTTTGAAACTAGCTTGATTTGTACAGACTGCGCTGGGAAGTGTTTCTTGTATTCTGTTTGCTACCCTCCTAGTCCTTCCACTTGTAGCCGAGAGGAGTAGGGAAGTCCGGAACTCCGTGTAAGTCAACCAAATGTTGTCGTGTTTTAAACTATCTTACGGCACTCGGTGCCCGAGTGAGTGTGTGAGTGTGTGTGTGTAATTACACCGCCACAGCTTCCGTGCGGTGACACAGACCGGCAGTATTTAATTACGGGCTGCCAGAGAGTCAGAGTACACACATCAATCGTTCTTCTCCTGACGAAACTACGAAATTCGTATCCCGGAGAGTAACTTTCTCACTACGTCTAAGAACAGTACTACACTACATTATACGAATCTACACTGCACGGCGGAAGAAATAAGAAAAGCTGTATTGTACATAACAAAAGGTAAGGTTAAACTTTCAACTTCTGATATTATATGTGGGAATTCAAGAGGGAGCAATCAAATTTTAGAAAGGAGGTAACTGCGTGTCATATTCAAGCGACAGGAAAGGTAAGGCTGGAAGCAGAATGTCGCAGCGGTGGACTTTCGCACCTGCCCCTAAGGCATCCTTACACGGGGTTTTTCATCGGGAAGCACGCCGAAAGTGATTTCCTGCGTGTGTTTGATGCACGCTCAGACACGAGCTGCTACATCACACACAACACGCTCCCCATGTTGATATAGGGCCGCGGCGCTCCCAGCACCACTTGTCAATCACGTCTGGCTCGCACATCACTCAGTTTCTTTACGAAAATGGACACATGCAAAACTACTACGTTAACTGTATTAAAATCGCACACTCTCTCTCTTGTCCATATGTTAACCGTATTTTTACGCCTGTAGTGTTCATAAACAATAACTGGAATGTTCCTGCACACGTTATAAAAGAAAATTAATTTATTGCCCAGTCAACATGCCATCATGAGCATTCAAAACTTCCATTACAAAACAGTGTGATGCAAATTTATCATATATATCATAAGATATATTTCATCGTCCTCACTTTGTAGTGGAACCCTACGATCTTTCTTACTTAATAGCTACGCCTGTTCAGTAGCAGAATTTTACATCATGTAAATCACAAGACTTCTAACAAAGAATTGGAAAATATCCTACTGCAAGCAATGCATACTTTCTAGTAGGTAAAGCAAAAAAGAGTAACTTTTTATTTAACAACTCTCTCTTGCGAGATACCATTCTTACATATACATTACATCGAATATTACAGAACATGCGTCTGTTAAATTAATGGGGAAGTCCCAGAATCTTTTAGAAAATGAATAAAAAAATATTGATTCTGTACCTCCGCAACTCTGCTCACTGCACTACGTTGATTTTATGTAACGGATGAGTGTCTTATATCTTGCAATCCTGTGAAAACTTTAATGCTGATATTTCATTAACCTTGTCCTCAGAGTCTTTCGCGGTGGTATGCTTCAGTAGAATCTTCTCGTATGTAAATAAGTTACACAAAACTGCAACAAACTGTAGTACACGCTGGTAGTAAGATTAAGTGCGCAATGGGAATTCCACTGTTAAATGCAGAGGAGAGAGCAGATAGGTGGAAAGAGCACATTTAAGACCTCTATGAGGGGAAGATTTGTCTGAAAACGTGAAAGATGAAGAAACAGGAGTCGATATAGAAAAGACAGGGGATCCAATATCAGAATCAGAATTTAAAAAAGCTTTGTAAAACTCACCTCAGGATCAAGCAAGACAGAAGAGATAGATAACATTGCATTATAATTTCTAAAACTATTAGGGAAAGTGGCAACGAAAGGACTGTTTATGTTGGTGTGTGCAATGTACTAGTCTGGCGATATACCATCTGACTTTTGGAGAAATGTGTTCCACTCAATTCCGAAGATTACAAGAGCTGACAAATGCTGAATTATCGCAATAGCAGAGTAACAGCTCATGCTTCCAAGTTTATGACTAGAATAATATAAAAAGAATGGAAAAGGAAATTGAGGGTGTGTTACATATCAAATTTGGCTTCAGGAAAGGTAAAGACACTATCAGTAGTAAGATTCGTTATTGACATTACTATCCTCAATAAAAGTGAAGAAGAATTACTGGGTCTGATGGTTGTAATGAACCGTCTAATGAGTAAAGAATATGGATTAAGAGAAAATTGAAGAAAGACCAAAGTAGTGAAAAGTAGCAGAAAGAAAAACTCTGAGAAACTTAACATCATAGATGGTGATCACGAAGTAGATGAAGTTAAGGAATTCTAGGCAGCAAAATAACCCATGACGGACGGAGCAAGGAGGACATCAAAAGCAGGCTAGCGCCGGCAAGAAGGGCATTTCTGGCCAAGAGAAATACAATAATGTCAAACACAAGCCTTAATTTCAGAAAGAAATTTCTGAGAACGTACGTTTGGAGCACGGCGTTGTGCGGTAGTGAAATATGGACTGTGGGAACACCGAAACAGAAGAGAATCGAAGCATTTGAGATGTGGTGCTACAGCAGGAAGTTCAAAATTTATTGGACTGATAATGTAAGGAACGGGGAGGCTGTCCAGAGAATCCACGAGAAAAGTAATATATGGAAAATAATGACAAGACGAAAGGACCGGATGGTAGGACATCCGTTAAGACTTCACTAAATAACTTTCATGGTACTAGAGGAAGTTTTAGAGGCTAAAAACTGTAGAGAAAGACAGAATTGGAATACATATAGCAAATAATTGAGGATATACGTTGCAAATGCTACTCTAAGACGAAGAGGTTGGCACAAGAGAGGAATTTGTGACGGGCTGCATCAAACCAGTCAGAAGACTGCGTACAAGTAAAATTTTGTTTCTCTAATCCTTCCTGGTGTTGAAATTTTAGTGTGCAGCAGTATAGCGCTTAATAAGCTGCATTCTACAGCTTCTGTGGTACGGGAACAAACACATAAAATAACATTGGAAGTTTTCAAATAATAACGGAACGTAAGATCTATTTACTAAATTATTTATTTGTTTATTACATTGTAGGCTATTACCTGTAATTTAGTGACAGTCCGTATTCATTCTTTACCCAATTATTACTATCAACAGTATTTTTTTTTTCCTGTACATCGGCAACTAATTATGCAATATAAACGTTGTTACAACCCACACAGTAGTACTTCCGATCACCATAACTACTTTTGTTATTTATAAAAACAACAAAACAGCAGGTGCAGCCCCACACTTGCAGCAGAAGACTCTGCAAGAGAGGCGCTCAGTAGCTCGGTACGGGCTTTTGTTGAAGTTTCAAAAAATGGTTCAAATGGCTCTGAGCACTATGGGACTCAACTGCTGAGGTCATTAGTCCCCTAGGACTTAGAACTAGGGAAACCTAACTAACCTAAGGACATCACAAACATCCATGCCCGAGGCAGGATTCGAACCTGCGACCGTAGCGGTCTTGCGGCTCCAGACTGCAGCGCCTTTAACCGCACGGCCACTTCGGCCGGCGTGTTGAAGTTTCGACAACATACCTTCACCGAGGAGTCAAGCAGTATATTGCTCCCTCCTACATATATCTCGCGAAGAGACCATGAGGATAAAATCAGAGAGATTAGAGCCTACACGGAGGCATACCGACAATATTTCTTTCCATGAGCAATGCAAGACTGGAATAGAATGGAGAATCGATAGAGGTACTCAAACTACCCTCCGCCACACACCGTCAGGTGGCTTGTGGAGTGTGGATGTAGATGTAGATGTAGATGTAGAATCAACTGTTGAGGAGAAAATCGCACTGTGGTACTCTCTCACTGCATGCAAGGGGAACTTTCTAATTTATTATATTAAAAGAAACTAATTCACTGTACAGGCGCATGCTATTTTCTGAATAATTTTATTTGAAGCACTGAAAATCAAAATTATGTTGCCTCTGGAAACATGCAAACGAGATGATGTGCTTAGGTGACTCTTCTAGCCGGCTACTGATACAGATATTAGTGAGAAACCCTTCTTAGCTGTAGATAATCTGTTACAAAAAGTCAGCTCTGCTCCAGATAACAGACAGCTAAATGAACGAGTGCTCATACTACCTAAAAAAAAATGGCTCTCTAGATCGTACTTCATTTCTTCAAATGAATAATGCGTTTTGGTAGATGAGCATCGTCAGTCAAAACTTAAAGGATCAATACATCGTATTACGTCAAATAGTACGTGATCGTAAAGAGTATCAGTTCATAATGTTATAAATTTTTCCGCGTGCTGTTCGAGATTGGAATAACAGAGAATTATTTTAAAAATGGTTCGATGAACCCCTCTGCCACGGAAGTATGATTTGAGGAGTGTCGATGTAGATAGGGAACCAATGGTCGGAAATGCGTATTATTGTGTGATGGACATACATAGTGCACTCCGCGTAACAACAACGTAGCTCATATTTATTGTTCAAAGCGACGAAAAAAATGGTTCAAATGGCTCTGAGCACTACGGGACTTAACTGCTTAGGTCATCAGTCCCCTAGAACGTAGAACTACTTAAACCTAACTAATATAAGGACATCACAGACATCCATGCCCTCGGGAGGATTCGAACCTGCGACCGTATCGGTCGCGCGGTTCCAGACTGTAGCGCCTAGAACCGCTCGACCAACCCGGCCGGCTCAAAGCGACGACCTCCAGTCTCAATGCATGCACGAAACGGCACAAGAAGTTCTGGCGCACTCATTCAAGGATACCTGGTGTGTGTGTTGTACCAGTATACAGGCAGCGTGGACCCTTGCAAGCAGGTCTTGATTTGTTTCTACGGCGGTTTTATACACCAACGTCTTGAAGGAATCCCAGATGAAAAAATCCATGCCGGCCGTTGTGGCCGAGCGGTTCTAGGCGCTTCAGTCCGGAACCGCGCTGCTGCTACGGTCGCAGATTCGAATCCTGCCTCGGGCATGGATGTGTGTGATGTTTTTAGGTTAGTTAGGTTTAAGTAGTTCTAAGTCTAGTGGAATATCTCTGAGACCTGAATTAGCAAGAATTTGAGAAATACTTACCACCTACTGAGTCTGGTACCCTATTCCCATACCGCCTGAGCGTGGACAGGATGATTTCTACAGTCTGGAAATCCGCCGCGTTCGGGACTAGAGGGAGTGGCGTGCAACACTACCGATCAAGGACAAGCACCGAATTTGACTTTAGGATAAAATTAGTTATGGGACTTAGATTTAGGTACTTATTTCTAGAAACCTGCAGCGTCTAACATCTTGGCCTGCCCAGTGTAAGGGGCACGCTCATTGGGTTTAGCTCAATGAGCAAGGCTCTGTAAGTAGGTTTATATTTTGACTGACACATATGTAACGCTGTAGGCATTAGTAACTAGTTAGTAGTTGAGTTTATTAAGTAATTCATATAAAATCAAAATCAACCAGCTTCGCCCATTGCAATTATCCTGCAGCTCACTTTACTAATTAGTTACTTAAATATAACTTAGGTTTTAGCAGCAATTGTAATCAATGTATCATCATCTGGACCCACTAATCATATAAGGTAGTGGGTTAAAATAGTATAATTATTAAGATTTGGGGATACCTCTAGGGGACTGATGACCTTACATGTTAAGTTCCGTAGTTCTCAGAGTCATTTGAATCATTTGAAAAAGTCCATTGGTGTGAGATCAGACTATGGCGCTGGGCATAGCACAGGAATCTTTCGCGGGCAACAAGGGATACAGTCTCCAAGAACTGTGGCCGCACATCTCGCTGGCACACCGGATAACATGGACCATTCGAACGGGGTGGCAGCAGACTCGTCCGATTAGGTCCAATGATGGCTCTGAGCACTATGGGACTTAACAACTATGGTCATCAGTCCTCTAGAACTTAGAACTACTTAAACCTAACCAACCTAATGACATCACACAACACCCAGTCATCAGGAGGCAGAGAAAATCCCTGACCCCGTCGGGAATCGTACCCGGGAACCCGGGCGCGGGAAGCGAGAACGCTACCGCACGCCCACGAGCTGCTGACTCCGATTAGGTGATCTTGGACAATGGCCGCCCACAGGTGCCACTGGTGGCCACCAACGTGAGTGGCATGGGGATTGTCCTTACTCCAGACGGGGCTGTTGTCGCTGCTCAAAACACCGTCACGGGAGAATGAGGCCTCATCCTATTTATTCTGATAGGTATTTCGCATCATTTGTTCGCTACCTCAGTCGTTTGAGTACCCTCTATCGACTGTTTCAACTTGACCCAAAATGTTTGAGACACTGTGTGTATTATGTAAATCTGCAGGTTTTCGTGGCCGTTGTCACTGAAGTTAAAATCTTCTGGGTTATCAGGCCGCGTCATGTTTCTTCTAAAATGTTCGACGTTTCGACCCCTCTGCGGGGATCTTCCTCAGGATCTTTTGGTGTCTACTACTTCTAGAACACTGTTCTAACAGTAGTGGACACCAAAAGACCCTGAGGAAGATCCCACAGAGGGGTCGAAACGTCGAACATTTTAGAAGAAACATGACGCGGCCTAATAACCCAGAAGATTCTAACTTCACTCTGTGTGTTAACCATCTTGGATGGGTGACCGTCCAGTTTGCCGAGCGCTGTTGGCAAGAGTGGTGCACTCAGCCCTTGTGAGGCCAATCGAGGAGCTACTTGAGGGGGAAGTAGCGGCTCCGGTCACGAAAACCGACTACGGCCGGGAGGGCGGGAGGGCGGGGCGCTGTCCCAAAGTTTCCGCACCCAGTGACGCTTGTCTTTCTCAGGATGACACGGAGGTCGGTCGGTACTGTCGGACCTTCAAGGCCTCTTCGGAAGGAATTTAGTTTACTGAAGTTAAAATCTCCTGGGTTATTAGGCCGCGTCATTTTTCTTCTAAAATGTTCGACGTTTCGACCCCTCTGCTGGGATCTTCCTCAGGATCTTTTGTTGGGACACCAAAAGACCCTGAAGAAGATGGCAGCAGAGGGGTCGAAACGTCGAACATTTTAGAAGAAACATGACGGGGCCTAATAATTCAGGAGATTTTAACTTCAGTGACAACGGCCACGAAAGTCTACAGACTTACAGGAATTTAGTTTAGTTTAGTATATTACAATACAGAAAGGAATTAACTATCATTCGACAGGAAATAAAATTAACCCGATGACGATGGTGAAACTTAGCGAAACACGTGCAGTTGTTAATAAAATTTTGTTTGCTCAGGGTATAAGCCGATGTCCATAGTCAAACATTTAAAGCAAACACGGACCAAAAGCGAACTGCAACTACGACAAGAACAAGTCACTTCCATTAACGAATCGATTTCGTAGTCGATCCGTGTAATTTTAATTTGTTGCAGTATTTTGCTGGTCATTATAGCAGAGCGCACGTATTAATCAGAGCACAAAGGAGAGATGTTTAAGGACTGATCCCGCTGTACAAGGGAAAGCCATCGGCTCTGATTGGAGCGGCAGTATGACTCAGTCTCCACTGCTGGGCAAGACGGAGGCGCTTCCCTCCGCGCCGCCTGCACACAAAGCGCCTGTCCAGCTCTGACGTAATGCCAGCGGCAGTTGGTCTGTATAGCTAACTGTTCCGTATCGCGGCTCAGGAGGAGATTTATCCTCGCGCACCGCGGCGGCCAGCCTATAGCAGCTAAGTGGCGCGTGGGCTAGTGTACGAGTGTGTGGGCGCGGGATAAGTCGCCACTAATCACGGGCGCGCAGTTTCTGCCATGCACTCTGCCCGATAAATGAAGACCGCCGGGCCGGCGCGGTATCGGAGGCGGACCGGCGGGCTCGCTTGTTAGGGAGGCCGACAATGGCGGCCGGGATTAGCGATCCCAAGATTGCGGCTCGGCCGTAATCCCAGCCGCCTGGCTGCTCTGCCCTCCCTGCGCCGCGGAGCACAGTACACGTCCCTCCCAGCGCCCTTCTGCCCCAAACGGGACGGGAAAACGTTCGCAGACGAGGGGCTGGCCCAGTTTTGTGACGTTACAACGTGGAGTCTCACGTTCTACGGCACTCCGTAGCGTGAAAGACTGAGTAAGATAAGTTAGATTTTCGTTTCGTGGAGAGGAATGTGGCCAATGAGATGCAAGATCGCGCTCTACGTCACAAGCAAATTTAGCACAGGTTATACTGGATTTCGACGTTTTCAGCTGAAGCATGTATTTTGTGAGTTTTGTACCATAACTTTCGTACTATGAATATATCTGTTGTATCCACGGACGCAACCAACCAACCAACCAACTCGCGCACGCGCGCCCTGACCGTGACATCACTGGCCACAGTTCCTGTCGCGGCCGTCGGCGTCTCAGAGCGTTACCGCCGACGGAAGAGGTCGCGCCATGGCTGAGCTCGGGTCCGCAGCGCCCTCTATCTTTTGCATATAAGAAGGAGCGCTGGCCCCGAGACGGACAGTCTATTGTTGATTGTCTATTGCTAGCCTATCGTGGAGTTCATAGCGGAGCCATTGCACTGTGATATTTGCTATTGTATTCGACTAGGCTCAGTACATGGATTACTCTTGTTTATTACTTGGACCTGTATTGCTGGTGCACGTTTCGTCAGAAATAAAGATAAGTTATCTCTTCATTCTCGCTGGCGCAATTTTTGTCATTAATTATTTTTCGGCCAACAGACATAACATCCTGGTCACTACCCACGCTTTATACAATTTGTGCAATTTGTGGTGGCTGCCCCAAAAGAGGACCCTGGGTTTGGGGAGCCTTCACAAAAATATCCAGTTCCAAAACGCCAGTGCATCGATCTCCTGGTTCAAATGGCTCTGAACGCTATGGGACTTAACTTCTGAGGTCATCAGTCCCCTACAATTTAGAACTACTTAAACCTCAGGACATCACACACATCCATGCCTGAGGCAGGATTCGAACCTGCGACCGTAGCGGTCGCGCGGTTCCAGACTGTAGCACCTAGAACCGCTCGGCCACTACGGCCGGCTAAGCGATCTCCTGAAAACGCGTCGTTATTGGTAAGATCTGTTGTAATAAAATGGCGAAAGACGTCGTTTTGGTGGTTAAGGTATTATCGCCTTGTTTTGTTTTCGTGTTGTAATTTGTGTGTTATGAATGTATGCTGTTTGGATGCAGTGGTACATTGAAGAGATATCAAAAACACATCGTTCTTGGTACGGTTTGTTTCAATTAATTCTCAGTAAATGACTTGAAGAAAGTGTTCTTAGTTTAGAATCTACCTTATTTCGAAGAAAACACTCGAGCTGCTGTCGATAGCTGTCTGCTGTCTTCACCATCGCCATCGGATGGGGAAGGGAGGGAGGGGGTTGACACTATGATTTGCCTGTATAGGCGTTATGGCAGCGTCTGGAAGCTTCCGGAGAGGGCCGGAGTGGCGCATGCGCGGAAGGCAAGTTGGAAAGCTCCTACCAGCTTCTTACCGCTACGTGACTGTGTGACATCTCATGGTGCGAACGGCCGGCGACACGTCCATTTGAAACTGGCGCTCCCGCGTCCCTACAAAGCGTCATGCCTACGTCTTTGCTTTCCCTCCGATGCCCTAGTAAGTGTGTAACCCTGCACTATCGGACACTGAGAGAAAGAGAAGACGTAGGCATGATGTTTGTAGGGACGCGAGTGTTGTGTTGGCAGAAGAGCCAACACCGTGTTACTAGAGGAGGCCGAAATGCACGCGTTTTAGCTCACGCAGGCTGGCGTGAGGAGGGAAGAACTATACTGACGTGAGGTCTGGAACATGACAAGGAATTAGAATTCAGAAAGCGGACGTAATTAGTTTGATACTTAACTTTAATCCATTAATGATGAACGTCGCTTTTGACGGTACATGATTCACAATATTATCTGTTCAGAATACATTCATAGTAGCTGAATATGGCGCCTTGCTAGGTCGTAGCAAATGACGTAGCTGAACGCTATGCTAAAATGTCGTCTCTGCAATTGAGAGCGTCTCTAGACAGTGAACCATCGCTAGCAAAGTCGGCTGTCCAACTGGGGCGAGTGCCAGGGAGTCTCTAGACTAGACCTGCCGTGTGGCGGCGCTCGGTCTGCAATCACTGATAGTGGCGACACGCGGGTCCGACGTATACTAACGGACCGCGGCCGATTTAAAGGCTACCACCTAGCGAGTGTGGTGTCTGGCGGTGACACCACAGCGGGATCCGCAGTTTAAAGCGTGTCGCAGGCTGCTCACGCCATGTGACGTCACTCGGTATCGTGGCGGGACGGAACCGCTAGAAGATGCCCAACTTGCCTTCCGCCTTCCGCGAAGATTCCAGACGTTGCCACTGCATTTACATAAACAGAACGACGTGCCAGCCCCGGCAGTCAGTAATTACAGCTCCTGATGACGATGGAGGTGACAGCTACCGAAAGCTCGGCTGTTTTATTCGAAATCACTCGGCTTGTAAACCGAGACGATTCTGCTTATCCATTACGGATATTTTTAGAACCGTGACTGTATATTGAATGTAAATAAGTTGTACAAAACTGCAACCAGTCACTTTTTTTTAATAATTATGTTTTAATCCATGAACCGGTTTTCGAGCCTTTTCAGGTTCATCTTCAGCTGGTTTCAGGAGGTTACATCATTATTGCTAGCATAATGTTGGGTGTTGGTTCTATGACAAAAAGATGGAACCCACTTTAATGTATCGCCATGATATATGTCGATATGGATGTAAATTTTGTTTTTTACTTACTGCGACAGTATAGGGTGCTTTTTTCGGTTAGTGTCCATCTGTCTGCCTACATTTTGATGTCCAGTTGTTAAATCACTACACACACTTCCACACAAACTATATGTTATGTTACTTGGGCGTACCAATTTACACAATACACTGAAGAATATATCATCTCGGCTGCAATTCTCATTCGTCCCTTGATATCTTACGTGGCGTTGAGTATGGCCAACCTAAACGCATCGATTACATATTCGCATGAGAGTCGCTGTAGGCCCCGTATGTCGCTAATGCCACAACACTGCCCACCTTTTGTTTCTATACGCACAGTATAGGAAGATTTCATTACGTGGGTCTGGAAAACCAGTGACCAGGTAGGATCACAAGGCATATTCATCGAATGACTCGCCAGATGGTCAAATAGCGTGAGAACGGCGGGGAGAGCAATAGCAGTATCTTAATGGAACAGAAAGACGGAGGGGGGGGGGGGATTCACCTACAACGCTGGGCGACAAGATGCGAATCTTCTGATATTAATATTTACTGTTTTAATATTAATGTACAGCTGCAACCGTGATTATGGCGTTATTTCCGCTAATAACTTGTTAACAGCAAATTTCAGTATTTCTCACTTCATCGCGAAGTGTTAACTACGAATTTTAGTTACTGTCAGTGCTTAATAATAGAAAGCATGGCCCAGTCGCAAGAGCGCCCTGAGAGGGCATGTGTCGAATTGTTAAGAAAGCTCATTACTAGTCTACGATCTGTTTCATGAATCCGTGTATAAAATCTGATCTGATTTAAGACAGAACAGTTTGTTGAGAAATTGCCCCGGGAGATCTATTTGTGCGATGTTTTGTTAATCCAAGACAGTCGACAATCGGTTTTGGCTCTGAGCACTATGCGACTTAACTTCTGAGGTCATCAGTCGCCTAGAACTTAGAAACAATTAAACCTAACTAACCTAAGGACATCACACACATCTATGCCCGAGGCAGGATTCGAACCTGCAACCGTAGCGGTCGCTCGGCTCCAGACTGTAGCGCCCAGAACCGCACGGCCACTCCGACCGGCTGACAATCGGTTTTCGAAGTGGCAACACCGAACTAGCGTGTGAAGTGCAGCTCCCCCTAAAGACGGAAGTAATTCTTAAAGTGGCCTCGGACAACATACTTTTGTGATCTCATGTTGATTCTGACATCGTGTCAATCATTTTTGTGACTTTTACGGTGGCCGGGAATCAGTGATGATACAGTGGCTGTAGAAATCCTTTTATTAATTTTGCCACTGGTGAGATAAAACAAAATTCGTTGGCATCAGCATATTTTACGGTTTTTACATGCTTAGCATTTAAACCCACCCGCTTGTTACCTTGTTATATACTGTTTATTGCACAAGCGTTAGAGCTCGCGCTCGACGGAGAAGAAACCAATCGGGGCAACACCTACGAGACGTGAGGTAATCAAGGTGGTTACAGTTCATTTACGAGAAGTGGGGGCCAACACCCTAGATTTTCTTCTCTAAATCACACGTAGCACCACTGTGCGTACCCGTGTACACATTGTGGCAGAAGGTATCACGAACATTCACGCCCCTGTTTTCTGTGATAGTGTTACCTTGGCATCCCTGGTTGGTAAAAATGAATTTAAACAGCGGTTAATTTTAATGGTTCAAATGGCTCTAAGCACTATGGGACTTAACATCTGTGGTCATCAGTCCCCTAGACTTAGAACTACTTAAACCCAACTAACCTAAGGACATCACACACATCCATGCATGAGGCAGGATTCGAACCTGCGACAGTAGCAGCAACACGTTTCCGGACTGAAGCGCCTAGAACCACTCGTCCATAGCGGCCGATGGTTAATGTTAATAAGAAGCATTAAACCCTCATTATAATGTTACATTAAGCGTCCCTGTGCGTGGATGTGTGACAAAAGTGGCAGACTGCATTTTGAACAAGTGCGTTTGTAGCTCTCATGTGATAGTATTACAGCCAAGCCTGTCGCCTTCGAATTTCGACGCTGGTGGAGTATTCACCTTCTTATAAGAGCCATAAACGTTCTTCTGATAAGCAAACAATTCTCAGATGCGAATTCTGAACGATGAAAACACTGTGTTATCTTTCCTTACGTACAGGATGAACCAGTACTACATCGACCAACTTTCAGGGGTGGCAGTATCGACCAAAACTAGAAAAAATGTAGTAAATATAGACCATAGAATGCATACCTTAAGAGCTAGTGTGAAAAACATCAGTTCTATTGAACAAACTCTCTTAGCTCTTTAGAGCCCATATTTACTGGTCATTTTTTTCTCGTTTTGATCCAAACCACCACCTCCTAAAATATCAAAACAAAGAGCTTGCAGTGAAAGACATGTTTCACAATATCGAAGATAAGCAAGTGCTCGTAGCTCCTAAATAACACGTTTTTGGAGCCCGTGTATACCGTACTTTTTCCTTGTTTTGTTCCGTACTACCACCTCAGGAAGTGTGTCGGTGGAGTTCTGGTTCACACTGTACAGAAGGTCGATGTCGTTACTCATACGTACATTATGCTCTTGCAATGAAGTGTTAATAATTTACATATTTTGGCATGCCGTCCACACTATGTCGTTTGATGCTAGTCGCTTCTCATCTTGCTGCTGTTGCAATTTAAGTGGACAGCAGTGCAAAGTGTCTTCAGCTCATTCTGGAATACAAGATCTGATAGAACTGCATGTCTGGGAGTTAATTAGAATTCACCACTGACAGAAAAGACGACGTGGGCCACCCGTTCCTCAGACGCTGCTATCGGATAAAGAGGGAGTGGGAGTGGACTTGTATTCTAGAGGGGCAGACATTTACTGCTCTGAGAGAAAGCAGACCGAGAAGGCGGCGGCTTATGATGCTGGTGGTCTCGGAAACCTCGTAGTGCGGACATTGGCAGATAGGATGTTGTACTGTGGTAGAACGGGAAAAATTTCAGAATAGTGTACCCGCAGAAACAGTGTTGGTGGCGAAACAAAGTGAGGAGACATCCTCTTAATGTGAAGGAATGCGCAAAGTCAGAAAATTTGGTGCTGAGCTGAACTCCGGCGAGTCTTCCCTTAGGAAACGCCTGGGCACACTTCCACCGAAAAGCAGAGACGTTTATTTAATGAGCGGTGTGCTAAGGGTATAGGAGGGGAAATGGAATCTTCTGGAAGGAGTATGAGCTTCAGGTGATGGACTGGCAGATTCACGACCCATGTAGTGGGAGGTAATGTTTTTGTAACAGCCACTGGGATTCGTCGCCCGAGCGCAAACGTAGACCTCACATCTCCAGGATGGAACGGGCTGTGGTGTGGAGAGGAACATCACTGCGAGTATCGATCGAGGGGCATTTTCTGGCCGGCATCGATCGAAGGCACTTCCCTCTAGGGACCGACCTAGAGACTTCGCTGACGACAGCTGCAGCAGAGTATGTGGCAGTTAGATTTTGAGGAATGCTGCTTCCGACACAAGGAGCGCGTAAAGTAGTTTCTCTTCGAACAGAGTTGTTACTCTGCTTACTCGAGTCTTAGTTCCTTAGCTCTGTGTGGAGTCTGACACACGCTGAAGTGCTTCGTTGTGGGGAAAATACTTGAGTAGAATTTCTGTTCCTGGCTAGTGATCAAACAGAAATATTGACTTGTGTTATGTCTTGGACTGAGATAATTTCTGCCCTAGGAGTTCGCGGACGGCTTATTGCGTCCACTGTGTAGGCGGAGAATTGCAGGTACGCCACATACATCACCTACACACCGGCCAACGCCCCAAAGAGCAGATGAGCGGTGCGGTACAACTGCTGTCCGTACTTCATTAGATGATATACGCACTCTGCTTGGCCGGATTGGGAAAAATTCCCAGTAAATGTTTCGAGCTCCACTTGCTTGTACGCGGAGCTCCATCTGAACGTGCTACTAGGGTATAGGTCTTCTGGTTTCCTCAGGTAATCAGTATCAGGTAGCATGTGTCCGTCTAGTGAAGGGGAGCGCTGTCTAAAGAAAGTATAGCGTACGTTCTGCCAATCTCGAAATTACATGTAGGGTAGAATCCGATAAGGTGTACTTCATGATTATACAATTTTTTTCCACTCCAACTGTTTCTGAGGATAAATATTTTACGGTATCAAGTTGTGATTCCTTACAGTAGTATCCCGGCAGGAGTGACTGGCTCGGCGTGTTAAACTGAAGTACAACCGCAACACGGTACTTCATTTTATGGAAACTCCTAGGTGTAGATTGTCAGTGGCAGGATAATTTTAATAATTTGTAGGTGTGAGAATTCCATTACGGAGACAACATTAGGCAACTACACATACACACATTACGTGTTACACACGCCACGGCGTTTCACAGTCTCTAGCGTAAGGTTGGAGAGTTACTGTATAAATATATGGAGCATTTACTTCACTTGAGCTTCATACCGAAAAATCCAATATTTCGAATCGCTGCTACAGCACCAGAAGTCGTGTGTGCTTTACCTCCCGCTGCTACTTTGCGCTACGTCGCTTTGATTGCGCAGCGGGTTACCTGCAGCTGCTAGTGCCACTGTCCGCCACCGAGACTTGAGTTGGGCGCGGAGAGTGACGCGACGGCGACGTAAACCCGCGGGGGACACGCCTTAATAATTTCTGTATCGGTATAAAGCCCGGCGCGTAGCGGACCGCCGTATTGGCAATAAAAAGCCGAGTATACGGCCAGACGTGATCCGACTGTACTCCGCCACCCGCAAGCCTCGCCGGAGGGTCTCCGAGGGGACATCACAGTGCGCACTACTGCACTCTGACCACGGCGGCAATTCGCTGCTCTGATATCAGCCGGGCGTGCCGGTGCAGTTCCGACACACGGCACACACGTTTGTGAGGACGTTGGTTCAGACGGCAGTCCAGTCTTCTAGATTTATTTTGCCCATTATTTACCTAAATCGTTCAACGCGAATGCTGGAATGTTTCTTTTAGTAAGGTACGGCCGATTTCCTTTATCGTAATTTTCCGATCGGAGCTTCTGCCCTATATCTTAGGATTTCTGTTACTGTGCCATCGTATTATTGTCGACTGAATCAGCACTGAGGCAGCAGTTGTCAAATGTGTGACATATATTTACCACAACATGTTTCAGGACTACGTATTCCACTATTAAGTGCTATAAAGACAAGGAAATCAGTCAGTACATATAAACTACATACTACACATACTGACAACGATGTAAATATCTGTACTGTCCTGCGGTACATCATGCCTTCTATTTTCTGTGACACCGGTAAAAGTAAAAAGCAAGCAGCTTATTGTGGTAAATATGCTGTGGTAAATATATCACATATTTGACAGCTGGTGCGTAACATATTGAGCACTTTAATGATTTCGTCTTCTACGGGACTTCAATACACAATGTCTTCGTCACACGGACAGTGAATTCAAATTGCAATGGGCTACTTATCGAGTTCCTGACGTCAGATCATGGGAAACGGACGTAGCCAGACTCTCCGAAAGTGCAGACCAGTCAAGCGTGTCAGATACGCCGAACACGCATTTAAATGTACATAACTGTAATGGAGATATGCCACCTATGTCATATACAGGTCGCTTTTCGTTTCAATACAGAGAGCGTCATGGGTACCTCGACGTCAGTATACAAATGTGTGTTGACAGATGCGTCCAAGGAAGGTACAGCCGCGCGGCATTAGCCGAGTGGTCTGTGGCGCTGCAGTCATGGGCTGTGCGGCTGGTCCCTGCGGTGGTTCGAGTCCTCCCTCGGGCTTGGGTGTGTGTGTTTGTCCTTAGGATAATTTGGGTTCAGTAGTGTGTAAGCTTAGGGACTGATGACCTTAGCAGTTAAGTCCCATAAGATTTCACACACATTTAAACAAGAAAGGAACAAAGTGAAAAGTAAACATTGCGATAGTAAACAGTCTCGCACAGACGCTGCGTCTCGTGTCTTTGAGGAATACAAAATCGAGTTTACGCTTCCTTATTTTGGGAAGTTGCGTGTAGTTCGCGTGCACTACTTCTAGCCGTCCGTTCGGCTTAGCAGAGTGATAACGTGTTTGTCTACCATGCAGCGGGCCCCGGTTCGATTCCCGGCCGTGTTGGAGATTTTCTTCGTTCTTGCACTAGGTGTTGTGTTGTCCTCATTATTTCATCATAACTGACACCAAAGGCGCCCAATGTGGTGTCACCAGGAATAAGACTTGCTGCAACTCGGCTGCCCAACTTTCCCGGATGGGGTCTCCTGGCTATCAATGCCACACGATCATTCCATTTTTACCGCCAGCTGCTGCTGGAGCGCGTTACTATCGCACGTAATCGCGTCGCGCTACGCGTACCGTTTGAACGAACAAGTCCGACCGTTTCTGAACGTTCAGCAGCGTGATGGAGACAACGCCAGCGCGGTGCACAAGTGCCACGTCCCGTTCGAAGACGGGTCAGTCTTCCTTCTTTCCTTCCAATATTAGTGGAGCTGCTGCTATGCAGCAATCATGTCACGTAAACAAAAAAAGCATCAATTTTTCCCGCCAGAAAAACGATCTTGACTAATTATTGTAACATTAGCACACATCATGACAGCTGATTATTTGTAAAATCATTGGTTGGCTCCTATTACACAATTTCATGGCTTATGTACATATCGAGAGGAAGAAAAAGCGACCAAGATTTGTATGTGAGAGGAGTGGTCTTACATTAACGCAATGTGCGTTTTTGTACAAGGCTTCGTGATGTCAAAAATGCTAGACTTCAGCTCCGAACGATTTAGTCCACCTGCCTGTTGTCCAGCTTTAGACGCACGCGGCTTCTTACTTTCACCAAACCTGGGGCAGAACTTTCGATGGGAGAAATTTTCGTAGAATTATCGCGTATACATGCTGGAGGGAAAAATCGAAAAACCAAGAAGTTGTGCGGCGTAAACAAAAGTTGGCAGGCGTGTTTGTACATCTGAAAGATGATGTCTATTCAAATTTCGCATTCGTCACATATGCGGCGCCAGTAGCGTTACTGTGAGGATGGAAATCAGGTTCGCTTTATGTACACTCTATAACGGTCGTTAGTGTTAGTTATCTTTGGTCTTTGTGAGCTGATGTTCGTCAAGAATGCCTTTAAGGCGACATACACGTCATTATCAACACCTCACTGACTTCGTATCAGGTCGTGTAAGAATGGTACGAGAAGCTGGATGTTCCTTCTGCGATACTACAGAAAGACTTGGCAGGGACATTCTGCTGCCCCAATAGCAAAATTCGTCGACTACTTCTGGTGTCACATTTACGGATCTAATTCCCTCATCATCACATCTAATTCCCTCATCATCATCATATTTATTTCGACTACATCCCATTACTCTTGTTTTACTTTCGTTTATGTTCATCTTGCAACATCTTTTTTCAAAACGCTATTCATTCCGTTCATCCGCTCTCCCAAATCATTTGCTCTCTTTTACAGAATTACAGTATCATCAGTAACCCTGAAAGCTTTTTGCTTATCCATGATCTTTAATTATCTTTCCAAATTTTTCTTGGCATTATTTACTGCCTCCTCGTAGTATATTAACAGTCGTAGTAAGGGGAACTGGGCCGGGCGGAGTGGCCGAGTGGTTCTCGGCGCTACAGTCTGGAACTGCGCGACCGCTACGGTCGCAGGTTCGAATCCTGCCTCGGGCATGGATGTGTGTGATTTTCTTAGGTTAGTTAGGTTTCAGTACTTCTAAGTTCTAGGGGACTGATGACCTCAGAAGTTAAGTCCCATAGTGCTCAGAGCCATTTGAACCATTTTTAAGGGGACCTGGAAGCAACCAGAGGGAGAGAAATGTTGTTTCAGTACAAAATAATCGAAGAAGTAATGAACTGAAAAATAAAATTACAAGAATCTGCTTTACAACATGATATTCTATTTGTATTGATATAAAATTTCATGTGGAAGCAACCCGTTTTGTTCTGTCGTACGATAGACGTGCGCATAAATGAGTGTAGTGATTGCATTTCTTTTAATTCAGATCTCAAGACTTTTTCTAAGACATCCGAAGCGCCTTAGAAGGTACACCTTAGGTTTCAGGCCACATTTTATTTCTTCATTTTCCACTTTCACAATTCCGTATCGCGTCTGCAGTTATCGTGCGGCATTCCGTGAGTAAAGCGGTGCTGCAGAACACACATAGTCGGGAGTAAGAGGTCAGATCTCACGCTTGCTAAATGAGCCTGTAAACCATACGGCGTTGCCATTAGACAATGATTTGAGACGCTGTGGCTGGACATGAGAACGCCCGTTACGTCAACGGAAAGATAACGAAGGGAAAACACAGTTATTCTGGCGTGAAACAAGTAATCTTGTTTAATAAATATTTGCTAATAAAAGTCGCTTTTCGAATACAGATAATAGGATAAGCCTACATACCGTAAGTAGTATCTTACAACGGTATTAGAACGGCAGGAATAGATCAGCTTAATAAATGAATTAATAATACTGAAGTTAACGAAAATGTACGAACGGCTACGAAATATCAGGAGCGTAAGTGCGAGGTACATACCGCGCGCCATGGTCACCGGTAGCCGATAGGATGCCATCCGATGTAGTTCTGCCGTAAGACCATGCTCTCAGGAATTTGTTAGTTTTTAGTTAAGTCAGCATCAGTTGTGTCGACATTGTCAGTTTACGATCTGCAGTAAATAATTACATCATAAAAGCATCCGTTTTGAACATTATTCCAAACGACATAGATTCCCGCTTAATCACTTACTATCACGAGAAATAGAAGTGCACTTTACAGAGAACAGACGGTGCGGATACCGCTCCTGCGAGGGACACAGACTTCGAGATCTTCTCGAAAAACGGATAGAACGAATCTTACTCCACGACTTACTAAGGCAGTCCAAAGACGGATTGTCTTAATCTCCGAAAAAAGTGGATGAAAAGGACGGCCAAGGATGTACACCTCTTCCACCATTCTCTGAAGCCTCACTCGCTAAAATGAGACATTTCTGGCTGTTTAGTACAAGTGGGGGTTCTTTCAGTCTGAACTGGATAGATAAAGATGTATGCTCAACCGGGTCAGATGGTGATACAAGGAATCTTCTGTATATAAACAAATAGCACTAAAGCAGTGAAGGAGAGTTCAGAAGGAGAACAGAAGAAGTAAGTCTGAACTTTTTTCTTTTTACATTTTTTGAATGTCACTTTTCATGGCCCATTTCATATTGGCCTGCAAGAGCTCGAATCAACATCTACTTCTGTTTACATTCCCTGCCAATGGGTGTATATATAGAAAACTTATTTTCGGCAAAACACAATAATAATAATTGTAAGAGAACAACAATAAAGAAAAATGTCTAATAAATAAAATAAAATATGTTTAAATATGATGTACTTAAAAGACTTCACCAGTTCTCAAATTAGCTGCAAACATGAACTCCACTGCCTCCCTCTCCTTGACCAGGCTCTGTAAAAATACATTGTTTGAGATTTCCTCTACACTTATCTTTGGGATATTCTGTTTGCTGAGTGAAGCCTAATTTTTATTTATTTATTTATTTATTTATTTTTTTTTTTTTTTTTGACCTGACAGAACGCGACTCATTTATTAATTCAATCTTCTGATACACAGAATGAAAGAAAGTTAGGAACGACACACAACTTGTTCCCCACCCAATAAATAGAGTAATAATCGAAATTTTAGACAATAATGCAAAAATAGGAGAATAGGAATAGTAACACAGTAAATAAAGCGGTAATGGATCGCCGGCCATTGTGACCGAGCGGTTCTAGGCGCTTCAACCTGGAACCGGGCGACCGCTGCGGTTGCAGGTTCGAATCCTGCCTCGGGCATGGATGTGTGTGATGTCCTTAGGTTTAGATAGTTCTAAGTTCTGACCTCAGATCTTAAGTCCCATAGTGCTCAGAGCCATTTGAACCGGTAATGGATCAACTGAGTGACGAACGTTCGCCGGAGTAATTTCTGGACACTCGCAAAGCCTAACATATTGAAATGTTAATCGGTCTAACGGAATCCCGTATTCAGTACATCCCAAATAGTGGCAACTTTCGAACAGTGAAATACAGATTACATTTTTGCTTCTGTTTTTAACTAAGAATTGAAGTAAATGAATACGAAGTGCACCCAGTACCGATTGATGGTTGAGATTGCGTTCATCGGCCACAGAGAAAAGATGACTCTGGTCATCGCTTTTTCGTATTGCTGAGAGAATAAAAGCGCGCCATTCCATTAACGCGGTGCAGTCGCGGTCCCCGGCGGTAGACTGCTATGCAAATGTGTGCAGGCGAGAAAGGGACAGATAGGCGCGACCGGTCCATTACGGGCCGCGCGTGGCGAGCGGCAAGTGTTGTGTGCCGCCATTAACACTGCGGACGCCACCTGTTCCACCGGCGGACAGCCGCCCTTGCCGGGGCTAACTGCACCACTTGCTCCGACGCCCAAACACACAACACGGCAGTCGATACGCGCAGCGGCTTGCCGCGAGGTCCTGCGCGCTGCACCATGAAAAACAACTGTCCCGATAAGATACTCGACTCGCTGTCTGCCTTCGGCGCGGCCGTCCGGATTCACGCACTGCGTGACAGGACTGGCGGACTCCCGAGACTTATCGGTCGCGCATTTGCGATAGGCCGCCAGCGAGATACATCACTAATGGTTGCAGTGAGTCTCGGCCTCTCTCCCCCTCTCTGCGGTGACCCGTTTCGCCACCCACTCTGTCTCTGTCTGCAACCACACACGATCGGGGAGTCCGCTACATCGGCGGCAGCTCTCGCTTTGTTTTCACTGGCCGAGCCGTTGCTACGATACGCCTGTCCCGCTGCCAGGGACCTGATATCCGCACCATTGCCCAGCAGTGGACGGCGGCCAACGAGCGACGCTCGCTACGGTTGGCTCTCGCGCCAACACGCAAGGGACGTCCGTCGCGTCCGTGGCGAATGTGTACGATAACGGGGTGAGTGAAGCTATACGGGTTAAAGGGGAGATTGCGATAACGCGTGCCTCGTTTGACTAGTGATATAGTGAACTTGCGTCGGACTACGAACCACCGTAACCACTGGAACGTTGTATCATTGGACGTATTTTGAAAACGTTAATAAAACAAACGGTACCGATGATGAGAACTTAGTGCAGCGGAAAAAATATTACAAGAGTTACAGATACGATGCTTACAATCAAAGGTCCCCAGCGGTGGGGTCAACTTTTTGAAACTGTATGTACGGTTATGTAGGTTAAGATATCTGGTATTACAAACTGTGGTAGGTTCCAAGAATGATTGCCTACCGAAGTCACGGGGTCCAAACGATGCATATCGAACAGAAGTTTGTAAATCGATCATGCGACTCTGGTGGCGGGCGTTATGAGTATGTTTACAGTGGTCAATACAGCAACGACAAAAGAAGAGCGTTACAAAAATACTTGTAATTGCAAAGGAGACGACTTACCATTCTCGTCGTCGGTGTTGTCGTCATATGAAAGTCCATGTGATGTGTACGCTTCAGGGACAATTTCCTTTCCTCCACAGCCTGGGCACACTCTGCCAATATCACGCAAGAATATCGGCAGTGTGTCACCTACGTTAACTTTTCCCTACAAATGGCGCCCGGCCATCCTGATTTAGGTTTTCCGTCATTTCCCTAAATCGCTCCAGGCAAATGCCGGGATGGTTCCTTTCAAAGGGCACGGCCGACTTCCTTCCCCGTCCTTCCCTAATCAGATGAGACCGATGACCTCGCTGTCTGGTCTCCTTCCCCAACCAACCAACCAACCCTACAAATGCAAGTTGTGGAAATAGAGGTACTGAAACAAGTACAGTTCGTCTCTTTGTCCTGGACGCCCTTCTCTTTTAATGGAAGACTTCACAGATTTCCATAGCCACTTGATGTTCTGCGTGTGCACACTGGGGACATCCGAAGACACGAACTCTACACAGTGGTTCACGAACTCGCGGTCGAATCATTCAACTTTCAGTATCTTGTAGGACTGAAACCCGTCTGTAACGACTTTAGTACCAGGCAGTATGAAGTGCTTTATCAGACCCATTAAAGTGACCTTACAGGCCGGCCGGAGTGGCCGTGCGGTTCTAGGTGCTACAGTCTGGAACCGAGCGACCGCTACGGTCGCAGGTTCGAATCCTGCCTCGGGCATGGATGTGTGTGATGTCCTTAGGTTAGTTAGGTTTAATTAGTTCTAAGTTCTAGGCGACTGGTGACCTCAGAAGTTAAGTCGCATAGTGCTCAGACCCATTTGAACCATTTGAATACTCTCACAACGAAACACTTCTGGGGACTGTCTTTCTATTCTAGCGAATACCGAAATATGATCGATTTCGCTCTTTGAAGGTCGTCCTCTCTCGTTCTTCCTTCTAGCTGTATGAGATTCGTTCACTTCCACAACTTTACTCGGTCCACCACATAACACACATCTCTGCAAAACCCGAAATAGTCACACACGGTATTAGCAGATGAGTCAGTTTCCGATGCTGTTGCTTGCAAGGGGTAGTCTGAATCCAGCAAGATAGAAGAATTACGCTGGTCTGGATGGATAATTTTGAAGAGTCGAACCACGTATTCTTCCTGATACTCGTTCGTTTTGCGCACTGTCTGCAATGAAATTGGAACGCTAATTCAGCATCGAAACTCCTCTTACGAATTTTTACACACTTCGCACCACCACAGTCTACACAGTCACTTCTTTCCTCTTCCGGTAGTACTCCATATTTGCGACAAAAAGTCAAACAATTTTCTACGCTGGATAAGCATGGGATTAGATTTTTCCATGTGAGAAAATCCGCCGAAGAAACGCCGGGAATACCAGACATCACAATCACTATCGACAGAAATCGTCTGGGTTTCCCAAGCAACTCACAAATAATTCGCGGAGGTAAGTAATTTAGAGCAACTAAAGGAAACAACGGAAAACAGATAAAAATGACGATCACAAATAATTGATCATAACATCCGCCACCAGAGTCGCATGATTGATTTACTACCGCACGTACGATATGTATCGTTTGGACCCTGCGACTTCGATAGGCAATCATTCTTGGAATTTACCCAAACTGCAGTCAGTCGCTCTGGTGTGCCCTCATTTGCGAGTAACTGACGGAAATAAAATCGTAATTTTGTGTGACTCTCATTAGCATGAGAGGATTTACTTGGTATAATGGATAAGGCCTTTACATGCAGTAGGTTGTGAGTTCGAAAACTTTTAGGTGTTTTAAATATTGTTTACTTTTAAATCTTTATTGAAATTAATTAGATCATTATTTTTATTTAGTTAATTGGTTGAAATATAGTTCTTTTTTTCCATTTCTTTGTCACATATTTTTATCATCGTATCAACTTCTTCATTTGCTCTCATTTTTCTACCTATCATTCTTTTTCCCTTGGAATCTTTGTTCATATGATTATAATCAATTTTACGTATTAATTTTGTTTGATTTCTTTCGTTTTATCCTATATTTTTGTTCATGTTATTGCATTCATGGTATCTGCTCCTCATTTTGCTTGAATCTGGTTTCACTTATAACCCCTTCTTTCGTTTAAATCTTCATCTACTTTATTTTATCCGTGGTGCAGTAGGAATTAAGACTATGGTATGCCGATTACCATTCAAAAATGCACGTCTAGAAACGAAAAATATATTTTCGACGCCGTTGCAGAGTCAGTATAAACAGATTATTTCGTCTTTTGTTTTTTAACTGACAGATCGGCATTTCCGTATAATTCAATACTGTTATAGATAAATATTATTAAATTCACATTCACAAAAATTCCGAGTGGAAAAAGAATGATATAGAGAAAAGATTCGAGCAAATTAAAAAGATCATTCAGTGATTAAAATGATGAGCTAGGGGAACGGAAATAAAACAAATTACATTTAAGCCAGTTAACTGAATAAAAATAGGGATAAGGTTATTTCGATAAAGATTAAAAATTTAAAAACTTAAAGCATTCAGCAAGATTCGAACCCACAATCCCGTAGCTGAAGGTTTTACGCTATTCGTTGTACCACGATACCATTCTATGTAATTCCAATTTACAATTATTTTTCCTTCAGTTACGCGCAAACGATGGCCCACAAGGGTGAATAGCTGCAGGGTATGTCTGGGCGTCGGAGCAAATGGTGCATTTAGCCCCAGCATCAGCGGCTGTCCGCCGATGGAACAGGTGGCATCCACAGTGTTAATGGCTGCTCACACAACCGTATAGATGGTTTCAAAAAGTCGATCCACAGCTTGGGAGCTCTCCTTGCCAGTCACAAATTAAAAGGAAAACCGTCTATCTAAAAGATACCGAACAGAGCACCGTAATTTAAGTTTTACAGCTGTAATGATACACAGTCTACAGTAAAAAGGAAAGTACAGTGTACAGCAAGAAAGGTAATGTACTGTGAATTGCCTGGTCGTACTGCGGTCTTACACCGTCCACTCAAGAGCCAGTAGACACAGGAAAAGAACAGGTAAAATAGGAAAACACTGATGATATATAAAAGGAATACGATAAATGAAACGTATTTGGTTGAAAAATCAAATAAATATTCAGTTGCAACAGAAAAATAATATTCATACTGATCTACGTGTTAAAGATAAGCCGCCGGCCGAGGTGGCCGAGCGGTTCTAGGTGCTACAGTCTGGAACCGTGCGACCGCTACGGTCGAAGGTTCGAATCCTGCCTCGGGCATGGATGTGTGTGATGTCCTTAGGTTAGTTAGGTTTAAGAAGTTCTAAGTCTGATGGCCTCAGATGTTAAGTCCCATAGTGCTTCGAGTCATTTGTTGAAGATAATTAAACAGCAACTGAACAACATTGGCTGCAGGGCTATTCGTACATGCAAAACTCAAATAGTGTGTTCATAGAGAATAGTGGTACGAAACGCACATGTAGCCGTAAATATACAGGATTTCCCACTGGATGCAGATAAATCTCGAGAGTGGCCAAGGTAGCCGACTAGGATTTTTATATAATTATTGCTAAAATGTATTGTATAAACTACTATCTTTAGGACTACAAATGGCAGTGTTTCTTCTCCTTCTGTTCATGGATAGAGTACAGGAAATATGAACGATGATATTCTTTTGTGGTGACGTTTTCTTCACAGTCTCTACAATAGCGATAAGATAAAATGCCAATAAATACTGTCTGGACCAGAATTATGAAATAACGTTTTTTGTATTTCGATACCTGTTAGTGTTTATAACTTTTTTTGCTAAACATTGTACACAGGACCTCAAAAATTTTATGCATGTTGGTACAGGTCAGTGTGGACGCCATTTGTAGACTGATAGATATCCAATCCGTACTCGACTTCTCGCCACATGTCCAGAAGTGTGACAGGTGTTATGGCATCTATTGCAGTGTAGATCCGTTGTCTCAAATCTACCGGATTTCGGACCTTTTTTCTGTAAACAGTGTTATTGATAAACGACCATGCTCTGTGTTGTATCCTCGTTAGCCGCTTTTATGTCGTCTCGTTGTCTCCACAGAGTTGTACTATCATGGAAAGCAAGGAGAGGATATTGTTTAGCGGCCGCTATCCTCGTTCTGTAACACAAACTGCACGCAATTATTAACTGGGTTCTTTATTCACAAACAAAGAGTTACTTAACTTAAGCTTCCATGTGTTGTGGTACAAGCTCTTCTGTACAGCCCACTTCAGCCTCACTGCTGTTGAAGTACAGTGTAAGGTGTCCATATGGTGTCTGTCTCTCCTAGATGCCAGGTCTGCTGCTCCGACTCGGTGATACACTGGAACTCTCCTGGTGCAACAGGCTCGAACTAACTCTAACTGAACTGGCCCTCCAGTCCACAGCGGCTACCTAAATACTGGCAGCCGAGAGGGCGTTGGCGTTCTGTATCCAGTTAGTCTGTCGTTGGCCTCTGTCGATCTTGCCGCATGGTGTGCTGGCGCCAGCTTACGCCATCACACTCTGAAACTCAGTGGAGTTTGAGTGGGGGCCAGTTAGCTGGCCGTAATGGCCGAGCGGTTCTAGGCACTTCAGTCTTGGACCGCGCTGCTGCTACGGTCACAGGTTCGAATCCTGCCTCGGGCATGGATGTGTGTGATGCCCTTAGGTTAGTTAGGATTAAGTAGTTCTAGCGGACTGATGACCTCAGAAGTTAAGTCCCATAGTGCTCAGAGCCATTTGATTTTTAAGAGGGCCAGTTAATGGGACCCCCTTCTGACCCAACACTAAGAAAATGTCTCGTGGAGAAATGTGCTATCATCCCCACGACAATGGCGTGGGATACCATCCTGCTGGAAAATGACGTCGAGAGGCATCTGTGGAACTGCATAGTTCGCCAACGTGTCGAGATAGGCTTGGGCTCCATAAAAAATAGAACAGTCACACATAATTTATGTAGCCTGAACCACACGTTAGCTTTCGGTATGTCCCTTTCGTACTGTATCATTTCTCCTGGAGTCTCACTTCCTATATTCGACAGCTACGTCGGTTAACATCGCCGCAGGCGTGGAAGGTAGCACCATCACTGAACAGCGCTACAATGAGTTTCGTGTATAGGCCGCAACACTTCAACAGCAACATCACATCGTCTGTGACGATCCTCAGGCTTAATGTGATGCAGAAGTTGGAGTTCGTAAGCACGCAACCACTTATGTTTGTACACCACATCGTGCAGCATCGAACTGAGGCCGGCCAGTTTCGTACTAGCTTGTCTAACGGATTTACGTGGGCTCCCGATAAATGCTTCACCCACATGCTCCACGGTCTCTTCATTAACATGCTATTATGATGTTTTCCAACATTTTAAGCGCAACTCATCTTTCCTCGAAGAGATCTGTCTCACTGATAAATGGATTTACGTGTGGGAGGATCCACGTTACATTCTCTTCTTACACCCCGCTGAACACCTGTCACAGATTTTAACTCTGTTAATCATAACACTCTCTGTACCTTTCGTTGTGGCGTCCTCATGTTGACTCCATGAATGCGTCTGCTGCTTCACGATAAACATTTGTGCGCATGCATCGTACGTCTCAGTGTTGTTCATGGAATGGTGAGGATCTCATCTCGAAGAGTGCCTCTTTCGACTGGATACTTACCCAACAACATAAAATGTCGAGTTTTTTAGTTACAAGCATTCGTTTGTGTATGCCTCTAGTTCGGACATACCGTATTGTCACACTAAGCATAATTCTGAATTCCGAAATTTTATTTACGTTTGAAAGCAGGTAATAACATAGATTTAAGCGGGTCAACACCATACTTACCACTGCTGATAGTGTGGTCGCACTAAGTAAGCCTTTGTAAACATATTTAGTAAATAAATAAGTAAATTATTAAAAGATATCAGAGTTTCATTTCTTCAGAAATGTTTTCTAACCCTATCTTCGCTTTCCTGTAGTTACCAGTTGATTGATTTTATGGAAATTTTAATTACTATCGTCAATAGTTGATGACCTTAACTAACTTCCGTTTATCTTCTATAGGTACGTACTTGTCTTCGCACGCCAGCTGATACGTAGCAGCTTATGTCCTGTACAAGACACTATTTATTGGCTACATTAAAGGTAAGTGCAAAAAAGTTCTGACGCTTTTTTACTCAGACTAACTGATGTTTTGACGAGGGCTGCAGAGGAAGCGTTACGTACAGAAAGTGAAATATTTTGGAATATTTAGGACTATGAATTCCGATAGATCATGTGAACAGACTTTCCTTGTATCTTTACTCAATTCATAACAATAAATTATTCAATAATCGAGACACATATTAACATTACTTAGTGTTATCTCTTTGACAGCAGGGTACACAACTACATGGAACAGAGCCTTCGACAACATTATGGGCAAAATTTGAATCATCGGACTATAAAAGTATCCTCGTTGTAACTTCTTGCCATTAAATTTTATCCACAATCGTGGATCCACTCGTGGAAGGAATGGGCATGTTTCTCGGATTAACAAAGTGACTTAGAGTCCTCGTGACCAACTTCACGGAATGTGCAAGCATTACAAACGCTAACGTGCAACTCAATCCTACTCGAGTATTGTGATTCCGTTAGGTAACGACACAGAAACAGCCACTTATCTTATAACCTTTTTCCACTCGCCGTATCAGTTGTCAGTTTTCAGTAAAATGTCACTAAAATTCTGTATTGTTCATTGCACACTACAATAAGTCCAATTAATACTACAATGTCTGCATATAGAAGCAACAACCAAAAAGGAAAGGACAGGAATGCCAGGTGATTGCCACTTTCGAGCTTGCCATTAAAATAATAGCATTCTAAAAAAATGGTTCAAATGGCTCTGAGCACTATGGGACTCAACTTCTGAGGTCATCAGTCGCCTAGAACTTAAAACTACTTAAACCTAATTAAACTAAGGACATCACACACACTCATGCCCGAAGCAGGATTCGAACGTGCGGCCATATCGGTCGCGCGGTTCCAGACTGTAGCGCCTAGAAACGCTCGTCCACCCCGGCCGGCAATTGCATTCTAGTTCACGCACACGAGTACTCCAAGGATTGTTTGTCTTGATTATGCACACTGAAGAAACTACACTCTGCTTTCAATATAATGCGGAGAGAGTTGCATAAATTACAGCGAATTTACTTATTTGGGGTGTTTCTCTATGCGTGAAATCTGGTCATGATTACACTTTAGCGTCCTATACGGACGCCAGAGGGATCTACCCCCCAGACAAGCTCCAGTGACCGAGGGAATTTCCATCAAGCCACGAATAGCGACTGCGTACAACAGGCGGTGAATTGGCCGTTTCAAAGGGCGCGGCGCCCCCCAGAGCGGGCCGCCGCTGCTGAATTCAACGCTCGATTGGCTGTGGCCGCTGGCGGTATGTGTTTGCGTAATTGGCGTTATTTGCTCTTCCTCCAAGTGAAAGCCGCGGCGCTGTTGGCCGCTCTTGTCTCTCGGCAGCCACGCCCTATCGCGATTCCCTTTTACATCCTGTTCACATTATCTTCTCCAACACATTCACTGTCTCGTTTATTAGTATGTCATGTCCAGTACTGTGCAGCAGGGAAGAATCTACATAATAACGGGTGTCCTTGCACAGCTGTGAACGTATACACATTTCACTGTGGTCTAGGATGACATTGCTGTCTTCTGTGAAAGAGAGAAAGAATTAAAGACGTGAGTGTTGAATGTGAAGTAAGAAAAATTCAGAAATATTCGGGATCAGCATAAATTGGAACAAAGAAAATTGGTTCAAATGGCTCTGAACACTATGGGACTTAACATCTGAGGTCATCAGTCCCCTAGAACTTAGAACTACTTAAACCTAGCTAACCTAAGGACATCACACACATCCATGCCCGAAGCAGGATTCGAACATGCGACCGTAGCGGTCGCGCGGTTCCACACTGAAGCGCCTAGAACCGCTCGGCCACCGTGGCCGGCAAAATTGGAACATATATTGTGTTCCAACAATATGAATTACCTCGAAGAAAACAGTTTATTGACACACACACAATCAACACGGATTTAGAAAACATCGTTCATGTGAAACAAAACTAGCTCTTTACTCGCACAAAGTGTTGAGTGGTATTGACAAGGTATTTCAAATTGATTCCGTATTTCTGGATTTCCAGAGGGCCTTTGACACTGTTCCACACGAGCGGCTTGTAGTGAAATTGCGTACTTGTGGAATATCGTCTCAGTTATGTGACTGGATTCGCTATTTCCTGTCAGAGAGGTCACAGTTCCTAGTAACTGACGGAAAGTCATCGAGTAAAACAGGAGGTAGGAGACGAGGTACTGGCGGAAGTAAAGCTGTGAGGACGGGGCTTGAGTCGTGCTTGGGTAGCTCAGTTGGTAGAGCACTTGCCCGTGAAAGGCGAAGGTCCCGATTTCGAGCCTCGGTCCGGCACACAGTTTTAATCTGCCAGGAAGTTTCAAAACAGAAGTGATTTCTGGCCTTCCCTAAGGAAGTGTTATAGGCTCTTTGCTGTTCCTCATCTACATAAACTATTTGGGAGACAATCTGTGTAGCCGTTTTCGATTGTTTGCAGATGACCCTGTCGTTTATCAACTAGCAAAGTCATGAAAAGATCAAAACAAACTGTAAAACGATTTAGAAAAGATATCTGTATGGTGCGAAAAATGGCAATTGACCCTAAATAACGAAAAGTGTGAGGTCATCCACGTGAGTGCTAAAAGGAATCCGTCAAACTTCTGTTACACTATAAATCAAATAAATCACACCGTAAATTCAGCTAAAATCTTGGAGTTGAAATTACAAACAACTTAAATTGGAACGAACGCATAGAAAATGTTGAGGGGAAGGCTAACCGAAGATTGCGTTTTTTATTTTGGCAGGACACTCAGAAAATGTAACAGATCTACTAAAGAGATTGCCTTGATGTGGGGACCCTTACCATATAGGACGGCGGAGTAAAAGTTCAAAGAAAAATGACTCATGATTTGGGATGGACATCATTAAAACTAAGGCGTTTCTCGTTGCGGCAGAATCTCTTCACGAAATTCCAATCACCAGTTTTCTCCTCCGAGCCGCGAGGGATTAGCCGAGCGGTCTAAGGCGCTGCAGCCATGGACTGTGCGGCTGGTCCCGGCGGAGGTTCGAGTCCTCTCTCGGGCATGGGTGTGTGTGTTTGTCCTTAGGATAATTTAGGTTAAGTAGTGTGTAAGCTTAGGGACTGATGACCTTAGCAGTTAAGTCCCATAAGATTTCACACACATCTGAACATCATCATCTCCTCCGAATGCGAAAATATTTTGTTGACGCCGACCTACATAGGGAGGAACGATCACCATAATAAAATAAGGGAAATCAGAGCCTGCACCGGGTTCGCAGCTCGTGGTCGTGCGGTTGCGTTCTCGCTTCCCGCGCTCGGGTTCCCGTGATCGATTCCTGGCGGGGTCAGGGGTTTTCTCTGACGACTGGGTGTTGTGTGATATTCTTAGGTTAGTTAGGTTTAAGTAGTTCTAAGTTCTAGGGGACTGATGACCATAGATGTTAAGTCCCATAGTGCTCAGAGCCATTTGAACCATTTTTAGCTCGCACGGAAGTATATAGATTTTCGTTCTTTTCGCGCACTATACGAGATTGGAATAATAGAGAATTGTGAAAGTGGCTGGATGAACCCTCTATCAGGCACTTAAATGTGATTTTCAGAATACCCATGTAGATGTAGATATACAAATTACGAGGGGCGTTGATAATGAAACGAAACACTTTTCTCTCGGCCAGTTCCGGTTGAAAAAAATGGGGAATTGGTTGGGGGACATCATGGAATCCTCCTGCTCGAATCTCTATAGTTTCATGAAAGTCCGATAGATAGCGACGCTATCGCAGCCCTCAAAATGGCGTCTGTAACGGAGGTGCGTTCCAAGCAGAGAGCTGTCACTGAGTTTCTTTTGGCTGATAACCAGAGCATCGCAAGCCTTCATATGCGCTTACAGAATGTCTACTGAGACCTGGCAGTGAACAAAGGCACGATGAGTCGTTGTGCAAGGCGTCTGTCATCATCGCAACGAGCTCACATAAACCTGTCCGATCTCCCGCGTGCCAGCCGACCATACACAGTTGTGACCACTTCAGTGTTGGAATGTGCGGAGACTCTCTTTCGAGATGGTCGGCGGATCACAATCGAACTCCCCGCTGCACAACTGGACGTCTCTGTTGGTAGTGCTGACACACTTGTCCACTAGATGGGGTACTCAAATGTGTGTGACCGCTGTTGTGTTCCTCGCAGCGTACACACCTTCCCACATCCATTTGTTTGGTCCAATGAAGAATATACTCGGCGGGAAGCAGTACGTGGGTAACGGGGAGGTCATTGATACAATAAGATGTTGGCTCTGAGGTTGACCAACATCCTTGTGGACACGGAGGCCCTCCCAGAAACGTGGCGAGAGGCTGTGGCATTGAACGGAGGTTGTGGTTTAAAATAGGGTTTTGTAGCCAAAGGAATGGGCAACAGTATCGTATATTGGAATTCTAAATAAAACCGAAGTGCTTGAAGAGAAAAATGTGTTACATTACTTACTGAATGGCCCTCGTAGATATGTGAGAAACAGATCACTGAAGTTGGTGCCATGTATTAGACGAAAGGAATATGAAGTGTCCCATGAGCAATAGTCAGGATGGAGCGATATCGTAGGAATGATCATTCGAGGCAAAAAAGTCCAGTAAACATCGGCTTTAAAATGCACATCTTAACAGCTATGATAACTTGTTGATCTTCGCTAATGTGAATCATAGATCTTCTACTAAACAACTACTCATAGCTCTTAAGGTATGCATTTTAGAGAGGAAGACGATAAGAGACTAAATGAGTTTCTCGGCAGAAATAGCGAAGAAGGTAGTAAGTGGAAATGATAGATCAAGTGTTAACATAACAGGGGCTGAAAGAAGGAACAGTACGGTAGGTCATGTGTGAAGACATCGGGGTACATCTAGTGTGGTACTTGAAGTGTTTCAGCGAAATGTTTGCAGAGGAAGTCAGATACTGAAATATACGATGTCTACCGCAATTAACAGCAAAAACTGGCAGGATTGACAGTATACGGAACAGTTTAAGTTTGAAAATTAAGTGGCCGGCCACGGTGGTCTAGCGGTTCTAGGCGCGCAGTCCGGAACCGCTCGACTGCTACGGTCGCAGGTTCGAATCCTGCCTCGGGCATGGATGTGTGTGATGTCCTTAGGTTAGTTAGGTTTAAGTAGTTCTAAGTTCTAGGGGACTGATGACCACAGCAGTTGAGTCCCATAGTGCTCAGAGCCATTTGAACCATTTTTTGAAAATTAAGTAACTACATCTATGTAAACCCTGATGATGTCTCCAGCATTAGGAGACGAAACTTTTTTAGGTAATTTCCTATGGGACCAAACTGCTGAGGTCATCGGTCCTTAGGCTTACACACTACTTAATGTAACCTTAACTAACTTACGCTAAGAACAACACAGTCACCCATGCCCGAGGGAGGACTGGACTCGAACCTCCGACGGAGGGGGGGTGGGGGGGGGAGGAGGGACCGCGCGAACCTTGACAAGGCGCCCAAGATATCGCGGGTACCCCGCGCGGCACGAAATGTTGGGCACAAAAACATATTTAGACAACAGTCTAATACCCGTAAAACAGGAAACTGGTATAGGCATGCATATTCAAATATAATGATACGTAAACAGGCAGAATACGGCGCTGCGGTCGACAACGCCTTTACAAGACAAGTGTCCGGCGCAGTTGTTGGAACGGTTACTGCTCCTACAATGGCAGGTTATCAAGATTTAAAGGTGTTTGAGCGTAGTGTTATAGTTGGCGCACGAGCGATACGACACAATACCTCCGCGGTAGCGATGAAGTGGAGATTTTCCCGTGCGACCATTTCACGAGTGTACTATCAATATCAGGAATCCGGTAAAACATCAAATCTCCGCCATCACCGAGGCCGGAAAAGGATTCTGCAAGAAGGGGACCAACGCCGACTGATGAGAATCGTTCGTCACAGAAGTGCGATACGAAGGGCCACAGGTGTACCCTTGATGACTGCACGACACAAAGCTTTACGCCTCGCCTGGGCCCGTCAACACCGCAGTGGGCTGTTGAACACTGCAAACATGTTTCCTTGTCGGACGAGTCTCGTTTCACATTGTATCGAGCGGATGGACGAGAACGGGTGTAGAGAGAACCTCATGAATCCATGAACCTTGCATGTCAGCAGGGGTTCAAGCTAGCGGAGGCTCTGTAAAGATGTAGAGGGTGTGCAATTGGAGTGATACGGTATTCTGCATATGTCTATATACGACTCTGACAGGTGACACGTACGTAAGCATCCTGCCTGACCACCTGTATCCATTCATGTCCGCCGGCCGGAGTGGCAGTGCGGTTCTAGGCGCTACAGTCTGGAGCCGAGCGACCGCTACGGTCGCAGGTTCGAATCTTGCCTCGGGCATGGATGTGTGTGATGTCTTTAAGTTAGTTAGGTTTAATTAGTTCTAAGTTCTAGGCGACTGATGACCTCAGAAGTTAAGTCGCATAGTGCTTAGAGCCATTTGAACCATTCATGTCCACTGCGCATTCCGACGGACTTTGGCAATTACAGCAGGAGAACGCGCCGCTCCACACCTCCGTAATTACTACAGTGTGGTTCCAGGAACACTTTTCCGAGTTTAAACACTTCTGCTGGCCACCAAACTCCTCAGGCATGAACAATATTACGGGATGCCTTGCAAAGTGCTGTTCAGAAGAGATTTCCACCCCTTAGTTCTCTTACGAATTTATGGACAGCCCTGCAGGATTCATGGTGTCAGTTCCCTCCATCACTACTTCAGACATGAGTCGAGTCCATGCCACGTCGTGTTGCGGCACTTCTACGTGATCCCTAGACGATATTACGCAGGTGTACCAGTTTCTTTGGCTCTTCAGTGTATGTTATTTCTTTTTGACATAGTAGTGTATCTGGGTGGGTACGTGTGTTCAAATGTCTGAAGAAGAAGAAATAAAGTAGCTGCATAGGATATACAAAAGGAAGACATCAAACTTTTATCGTAACACGTATTTGATACGATGTGCCGTCGGTTACGGACAGTAGAACAGTTTCAAGATAATGTTTGCAGGATTAGGATAGTTTTGACATCTGCTCGTGTAGGTAAGGCCATTGAGACGACAGGAGGATGACACCAAGAGTGCTCGTACCTCGTCGTTAGACCTTGGAGCCTCATTCCGGAAACTGACGTGAGGCGTGCGGCACGGCCGCGGGGCGGCGGGCGCGTGGCGCAGCCCCTTAGCGGGCACCGGGCGCGTCCTGCAGGTGATCAGCGTTGGGGGTAGGCGGGGTAGCGGGGGCGGTGGGGGCGGCAGGGGCGGGTGCTGGCGGGGCGGTGATTATCAGGCAGCCCGTCTGCCTGATGGCCCTCGGGTCAACCGCAGCTGCGGCCTCGTGCCCCCAACCCCGACGAGCCGGGCTCCGATGTCTGTGTTCCCGACGGCACGTGAGACCTCGTCTCCCATTCCGATATCTGCCCTCGATTCACGCAAAATAAGAAAATAATCCAGCGAGTAATGGACGCTTCGCTTCTATAATATCTTTAAATACATTTTACACTAAATGGAACATCACCGACAGTGAAGACCGCACTGCAGTTCCTTCTCTAAATCCTCGCACAAACGAAAAAATGGCTGACATCGAAGTAAGTGTCCAAGGAATAGAAAAGCAACTGGAATCACAACAGAAGAAAGTCCACTGGACCTGACGGGATACCATTTCGATTCTACACGGAGTAAGCGAAAGAACTTGCCCCCCTTATAATAGCCGTGTACCGCAAGTCTCTAGAGGAACGGAAAGTTCCAAATGATTGGAAAAGAGCACAGGTAGTCCCAGTCTTCAAGAAGGGCAGTCGAGCAGATGCGCAAAACTATAGACCTATATCTCTGACATCGATCTGTCGTGGAATTTTAGAACATGTTTTTGCTCGCGTATCATGTCATTTCTGGAAACCCGTAATCTACTCTGTAGGAATCAACATGGATTCCGAAAACAGCGATCGTGTGAGACCCAACTTTCTTCATTTGTTCATGAGACCCAGGAAATATTAGATACAGGCTTCCAGGTAGATGCCATTTTCCTTGACTTCCGGAAGGCGTTCGATACAGTTCTGCAGTGTCCCCTGATAAACAAAGTAAGAGCCTACGGAATATCAGACCAGCCGTGTGGCTGGATTGAACAGTTTTTAGCAAACAGAACGCAGCATGTTGTTCTCAGTGGAGAGACGTCTACAGAAGTTAAAGTAACCTCTGGCGTGCCACAGGGGAGTGTGATGGGACCATCGCTTTTCACAATATATATAAATGACCTAGTAGATAGTGTCGGAAGTCCCGTGCGGCTTTTCGCGGATGATGCTGTAATATACAGAGAAGTTGCATCATTAGAAAATTGCAGCGAAATGCAGGAAGATCTGCAGCGGATAGGCACTTGGTCCAGGGAGTGGCAACTGACCCTTAACATAGACAAATGTAATGTACTGTGAATACATATAAAGAAGGATCCTTTATTGTATGATTACATGACAGCGGAACAAACACTGGTAGCAGTTTCTTCTGTAAAATATCTGGGAGTATTCGGACGGAACGATTTGAAGTAGAATTATCATATAAAATTAATTGTTGGCAGGAGGGGTGCCAGGTTGATATTCATTGGGCGAGTCCTTAGAAAATTTAGTCCATCAACAAAGGAGGTGGCTTACAAAACACTCGTTCAACCTATACTTGAGTATTACTCATCAGTGTGGCATCCGTACCAGGCCGGGTTGACGGAGGAGATAGAGAAGATCCAAAGAAGAACGACGCGTTTCGTCACAGGGTTATTTGGTAAGTGTGATAGCGTTACGGAGATGTTTAGCAAACTCAAGTGATAGACTGTGTAAGAGAGGCGCTCTGCATCGCGGTGTAGCTTTCTCTCCAGGTTTCGAGAGGGTGCGTTGCTGAATGAGGTATCAAGTATATTGCTTGCCCCTTCTTATACCTCCCGAGGAGATCACGAATGTAAAATTAGTGAGATTCGAGCGCTCACGGATGCTTTACGGCAGTCGTTCTTCCCGCGAACCATACGCGACTGGAACAGGAAAGGGAGGTAATGACAGTGGCACGTAAAGTGCCCTCCGCCACACACCGTTGGGTGGCTTGCGGAGTATAAATGTAGACGTAGACAGCTCGAGTCGGGAACGCGATGTCATTGAATAAATGTAGGGCACAAGATGACTTAGACAAAATTTCTTGTTAGTGTGATGAATGGCAGCTGGCTCTAAATGTAGAAAAATGTAGAGAAAACAGTCCCACAGTGTTCGATTACAGCGTTAGTAATGTGCAGGGCGTAACGTTGCAAAACGATATGAAATGGAACGAGCATGTAAGAATTGCAGCAGGGAAAGGCAGTGGTGACTTCGGTTTATTGGAAGAATTTGAAATTGTGGTTCATGTGTGAAGGAGACCGCGTATAGAACGTTAGTACGACCCACCCGGTCGGATTAAAGGAACGCATCGGAGCACTTCACAAGCGGGCAGCTAGACTTGCTGCCGGTAGATTCGATCAGCAAGCAAGTATGCTTCGGGAGCGAATTCGGGAAAGCAAATGGGAATCCCTGGACCGCCGGCCAGTGTGGCCGAGCGGTTCTAGGCGCTTCAGTCTGGAACCGCGCTACCGCTACGGTTATATTTTCGAATCCTGCCTCGGGCATGGATGTGTGTTATGTCCTTAGGTTAGTTAGGTTTAGGTAGTTCTAAGTTATAGGGGACTGATGACCTCAGAAGTTAAGTCCCATAGAGCTCAGAGCCATTTGAACCATTTTCCATGGATTCATGAGATTATCTCCATACCCGTACAAGTCCATCCACTCGGTATAATTTGAAACGAGACTCGTCCGCCCAGGCAATAGTCCAGAGTCGGTGTTGACGGGCCCAGCCGAGGCGTAAAGCTCTGTGTCATGCATCATCAACGGTACACGAGTGAACCTTCGTTTCTGAAAGCCCATATCGGCGATGTTTTGCTGAATGGTTCGCACGCTGACACTTGTTGATGGCCCAGCATTGAAATCAGCAGCAGTTTGCGGAAAGGTTGCACTTTTGTGACTTTGAGCGGTTCTCTTCAGTCGTCGTTGGTCCCGTTTTTGCAGGAACTTTTTCCGGCCGCGGGATTACATGTTTACCGGATTCCTGATATTCACTGTACACTCGTGAAATGGTAATACGGGAAAATCCCCACGTCGTCGCGACCACGGAGATACCGTGTCCCATCGCTCGTGCGCCGACTATAATACCACGTTCGGACTCACTTAAATCTTGATAACCTGTCATTGTAGCAGTAACAACTTGTTGTCTCACATACGATTGCCCACCGCAGCGCCGTGTTCTGACTGTTTACATATATCTGTGTTTGAATACGTATGCCTGTACCAATTTCTTTGGCCTTCAGTGTATTAACAAGCTTACTGAACATAACATACCACGAGGATTGGTTTTTCCTATGTTACCTGTTTCTTTCTTTTTCAATTTTAATGTTATTTTCATGCTTTCCGATGCCAACGCCCCAACTGCAATTCATATAAATAAGTTTCTCGAGCTGGATAAACCCACCACCATACAAATTAGACTACCAGAACGCGGGGCTGAGAAGATACACATTGCCGTGTGTTGTTCAGAGTTTCCGTAGAGTACCGCCGTTGTTTGTGGTCAGTAGGGCTTCTAGCCCTCCGCCCTTCAGCAGAAGTACGCCGCGCACTCCAAGGTCTGCCCGCTCTCGGCCACACCCATGGTGCTCCCTGCCCGTATCGCATGACGCGTCGCGCTGAGTGCTGCCGCTGAGGTGTGTTTGCGGCAGAAACATGACCCGAGGCGCGGCCGTGCCTGTATAGTGCCCCGTGACAGCTTTATCTAGCGGACGTGACCTGCCGGTGCCCCCTTCCTTCCGGCTGAAAGTGCTCGGCATTCGACCAATTTTGCAGCAGCGCGTGTAGTCATTTTCCGAGTATACAGGGTGGTCCATTGATCGTGACCGGGAAAATATCTCACGAAATAAGCATCAAACGAAACAACTACAAAGAATGAAACTTGTCTAGCTTGAAGGGGGAAACCAGATGGCGCTATGGTTGGCCCGCTAGATGGCGCTGCCATAGGTCAAACGGATATCATCTGCCTTTTTTTAAATAGGAACCCTCATTTTTTATTACATATTCGTGTGTACGTAAAGAAATATGAATGTTTTAGTTGGACCACTGTTTTCGCTTTGTGTTAGATGGCGCTGTAATAGTCACAAACATATGGCTCACAAGTTTAGACGAACAGTTGGTAACAGGTAGGTATTTTTTAAATTAAAATACAGAACGTAAGTACGTTTGAACATTTTATTTCGGTTGTTCCATTGTGATAAATGTACCTTTGTGAACTTATCATTTCTGAGAACGCATGCTGTTACAGCGTGATTACCTGTAAACACCAAATTAATGCAATAAATGCTCAAAATGATGTCTGTCAACCTCAATGCATTTGGCAATACGTGTAACAACATTCCTCTCAACAGCGAGTAGTTCGTCTTCCGCAAATTCACACATGCATTGACAATGCGCTGACGCATATTGTCAGGCGTTGTCGGTGGATCACGACAGCAAATATCCTTCAACTTTCCCCACAGAAAGAAATCCGGGGACGTCAGATCCGGTGAACGTACGGGCCGTGGGATGGTGCTTCGACGACCAATCCACCTGTCATGAAATAGCCTATTCAGTACCGCTTCAACCGCACGCGAGCTATGTGCTGGACATCCATCATGTTGGAAGTACATCGCCATTCTGTCGTGCAGTGAAACATTTTGTAGTAACACTGGTAGAACATTACGTAGGAAATCAGCATACATTGCACCATTTAGATTGCCATTGATAAAATGGGGGCCAATTATCATTCCTCCCATAATGCCGCACCATACATTAACCCGCCAAGGACGCTGATGTTCCACTTGTCGCAGCCATCGTGGATTTTCCGTTGCCAAATAGTGCATATTATGCCGGTTTACGTTACCGCTGTTGGTGAATGACGCTTCGTCGCTAAATAAATCTGTCATCGGCCCGTAATTTCTCTTGCGCCCAGTGCAGAACTGTACACAACGTTCAAAGTCGTTGCCATGCAATTCCTCGGACATAGAAATATGGTACGGGTGCAATCGATGTTGATGTAGCATTCTCAAGACCGACGTTTTTGAGATTCCCGAATCTCGCGCAATTTATCTGCTACTGATGTGCGGATCAGCCGCGACAGCAGCTAAAACACCTACTTGTGCATCATCATTTGTTGCATGTCGTAACTGACGTTTCACATTTGGCTGAACATTTCCTGTTTCCTTAAAGAACGTAACCACCCGGCGAACGGTCCGGACACTTGGATGATGTCGTCCAGGATGCCGAGCAGCATATATCGCTCACGCCAGTTGGGCATTTTGATCGCAATAGCCATACATCAACACGATATCGACCTTTTCCGCAATTGGTAAACGGTCCATTTTAACACTGGTAATGTATCACGAAGCAAATACCGTCTGCACTGGCGGAATGTTACGTGATACCACGTACTTATACGTTTGTGACTATTACAGCGCCATCTACCACAAATCGAAGAAATTGGTCCAACTAAAACATTCATATTTCTTTACATACTACACGAATATGTAATAAAAATGGGGGTTCCTATTTTAAAAAACGTAGTTGATATCCGTTTGACCTATGGAGCGCCATCTAGCGGGCCAACCATAGCGCCATCTGGTTTCCCCTTCAAGCTAGACGAGTTTCTTTCTTTGTAGTTTTTTCCTTTGACGCTTATTTCGTGAGATATTTGGCCCGGTCACTATCAATGGACCACCCTGTATATGGCCGTGTAGATTCGTTGTAGCGTCAGTGCGATGTATTTCGTGTGTGTGTGTGTGTGTGTGTGTGTGTGTGTGTGTGTGTGTGTGTGTGTCGCGTGTATGTAAGAGTCACTGAGCATTAGGTGTGATTACACTAATGATGTTCATAACACATCATAAGATCACTTGAGGATACGTAAAGCATATTCACTACAACTTCATTACACGGACAAGTAATTTTATCTTCGATTATTTTAAGGCTTTCTTTATTCAAGCGCCCGATAAATAAAACAGTTTGGAGTTTCTGTGTAACATAAAATAAATTACAAACAGATCGCTGGGAAGGACCATAACCGTTTACTTTTATAAATATCTCATGGTTGTCATGGAACGTCTTTTAGCGTCAATAATAATTTATAGTTCCGTGGGTTTTGGGTGGAGAAACACCGTTTGCGTGGTACGTTTGTTATTAATTACAAGCTGAGCACTTTTTGACTGTGAGAAGTCTGGTCACTTGAACAAAATGTAGCCGGGAAGCGGCAACCACAGGAATCGTTTTTGTTATCGACACTACTCTTTGCAAAATGAGTGAAATTAACTTGACTTCAATCTGTTTATTGAAGAAATTAATTGTAAAGCACCTGCTTTTGGCATTACGCCACGTAATATTGCAGTAATTTAGAAAAGAATCCGGCGTGTTGCAAATGGCGTCCAACAACACTAAGTGTAATTCGCACGTTATTAATCTCTGAAAAATGCACAATTACTTTTCATACGTGTAGAGATGCTAATGTTACTGAATTAAGTGGTTTGGTTATCAATAGCAGCATATATTTACCAGAAGTATATTACAAGATTCATACGTTTCCATCCACATCTTTCTCGTAGGAAGATTCAAATCAGGTAAAAGGATTATTTCTATTGCTTTCACTGTTCTCAGTATGTTTACTGTACAACATTGATTCATTATCTTAAAATATCGATACTGCTTTTCATTTACATTACAGTGAGATAATTAATATTCTACGTACTTTTTGTACACAGAATAACAGTTTGTTTTATTTGGTGTCAACTATAAATTAATGCTTCTCGTTCCCAGAGGACCAGTAGACGTGTGACATCAATAGTTCGTTACTACAGAATGGTGCAAAATAGGTACAACCAAATTTTTGTGTGCAGTGGCATAATATAGGGTGATAGATTCTTGTTATCAGGTTATTGTTGAAGCAGAAATCATTAAATTAAACAGAAAACTTTTTCGGAGTACGTTACTTCAGCAGCAACAACTGTGCAGACTCTGAACTGAATTCCATGGTTAATTCTCAGAAGGTAACCATTTGGGATTAAACCGATCTCTCCAGAAAGTGCATCGAGTGGTTCTAGGCGCTTCAGTCCGGAACCGCGCTGCTGCTACGGTCGCAAGTTCGAATCCTGCCTCGGGCATGGATGTGTGTGATGTCCTTAGGTTAGTTAGGTTTAAGTAGTTCTAAGTCTAGGGGACTGATAACCTCAAATGTTAAGTCCCACAGTGCATAGAGCCGTTTCTACGGAAAGTGCAGGTGCTGGAGTGTTGCACGTGCACCTTCAAAGACTCTGTACTTCAGATAATCCGAAAGAAAATAATCACACGGATGCAGATCCGTCAAACAGCTTGTATGTGTGCATTCACAGTACTTCATAGAAGCCAGTTCTGATTTTTTTGGCGTTCCCGAGGAAACTGGAGTGTGCCTAATCGCTAAACCTGATGGTTAACGATTGTTCTATTTTCAAAGGCCTCAGTCACCTCATATGCAAAAGAATATGAGCGCTCCCAGGAATTCTTGGATAAGAATAAACTGTTAATAGGTGCACCATAGAAGAAATTCTGAAACTAGTTTGGAGGTTTTACCCCGAGAATCAGTCACTGTGACTTGTAACGATTCTCACAATCGGCGAATACGTGGTCGTCACAAACAAAGATTGTGATTAAAATGAACGGTAAAATTCAGAATAGCTGACAAAATTGCACAGGATACATTATTGTGAGTCCGATCTGCGAACGTAAGGTCCTCAGATCCCTACTTAACACGTGCTGAGACAACAAAGACACGTGAAAACTAGATTCCGAACTTAAATCGAAATGAGCGGCGTTTCAGAAATCTATTCAGTTATACTATACTCGTGAGATCACCAACGAACTGAATCAAACTTAACTGAGAAGATTCATCACGAGTCCACAAGTTTGAAAAGAGGTGGAGCAGAACAATGGTTTACATGCGTGGCCAATACAATTGCTTATAATGTTCCGAAATTAACCAGAAAAATTCCGTATACTGCTGAAAGAGCAATGAGCGTTGAGAGAGAACAATTAATTTTGACTGGAGCTGTAATCTAGAAAAATTACATAATGAGTTAACTATGCTTACGCACACTCGCACTTAAGCGGTGTCGCCCGTCTCGTGTCTCCCGGAACACTGCCGAGGGAACGCTTTTGGAATCCCCGCTACCCTTTCCTCTGGAACTGCCAAGAGAGTTCCCTATTGTGTGGTGCCAATTTGTTCAAGAGCTACGTCCATGGCAAACAGAAACCCCTTTTCTACCTAGTACGTGATTTATAGCGTTGGCTATTCGACGACAATAGGAGACTACTTTTACTCCCACAGGTCTAGATAATGAAATTTACCTTGTGCACTCTCATTCATGCTTTTCATGCATCAAGTGATAGGAGGAAAGGATTTATATACTGACATACTGCACGTAGGTGTATTGAATATGCGTGTGGGGCTCCAGTAATTTCCAATAATCTTAGTAAAATGTGAGGTGACATATAGCGAATATACCTTGTGGCCACTATAGACACCCAGCACTTATCCTATTTCTTCTGGGACATATTACACTTGATTGTGCGCCGAAGGCCGAGTTGGGCTTGTCATTGACTGTAGTGTCACGAAGTCGTATCTTGGCAGTGTTCTGCAACTTTCCATGTATGTGCGGCTAATCGGTTGTCTTTCTGTTGTAGACCTCCGGGGTGTGTAAAACACGTTGAACTGTGTGCATGACATCCTATAGAAGGGATGTCAGCTTCAGGGCACTTCGTTATTGTGGACCCATGTTCTCAGGTTCCACTGGCCGGAATTTACATGTAAGGAAATTAATAATGTCTGTGATCACAATGTTGTCAATTAATCTCATCAAGGTTTAACGACGTTGTTTCAAATTACACTATGCCCAAGAGGCAGGGTGAACGTAAAGTTGGTTAAGACTGATAGTGAGAATTTCTCGTTTACATAGTTTGTTCTTATACTGGGACTGTACTAACGTGTGCCATGTGCTGATGTATCTGATAGTGATGAATGGCTGATTTGTGTGCGGCCGAATTAGCGTATGTTATGCTTCAGTGAATTGTAATTAAATTTTGTTATTGGTTCTTCAGTAACTACCGTAACGCTGATTTTCTCACGATCGCATTGGCTGAACTGGCGTTAAGTCATTCAAATGTCGGCAGCTCTATGCCCAGTTACGGTGCACTAACGTGAATAAGTTTCTGAACTTAAGCTAATGTGGTTTACAGAGAATACCTTGTATGTTTTTAAGCTTCTAAACTTATTCGTTTTAATGCTCGAAGAAAGAGGAAACTAGGACAATGCAGAACCTGTTTGATTACTATAAATATCTTGAATCATTGTAATATTTTTAAGGGTTGTTCGTCCTAATGTTAAAGGCAAAGGGAATTAGGTAATTTAGAATTTCAGTAATTATCTTTAAATACTGTGAAAGATTTCACGTTGAGAAAAAATTTGCGTGCTATTAATGTTTAAAAGATTACTGCTTTTAATGTTTTAAGAAAAAGTATGAATTTTCTGTATATCTGCGAACGCCTCTGTAGACTGAGTAAAGTAATAAGTGTTCAGCTACTGTGCCTAGCCGCTTATCACGCCAGACACGTTGTGTTCTAGCTTGACTAGCTCCAAAGGCTACTATCCCTTTCGAGTCCTTAAGTTAAGGTATCAGATCTAACATTCTGTAAGCGCCATAACCTCAACTATTTATCGTCACTGCCCAGAAGACCAGCGTTAATTTCTGAGCCAGACGTTTAAGACCATCAGTGAAGTGCTAATCTCTGTTTTAATAACTTCAATAGAAATAAAATTTTCTCATCGAGTATTTATTCAGGGTAGTTTCAGACTATCTGTAATACGAGGACGTGCCTCCGAAGTTTTCATGTGAAATCTCTTAAAGGTTTTTAAGTAGATAACATGTTATTGACATCATACATCCTCATTCTTCATGTCCACGCAAATGCAGTCCTCTGCCGCTCTATAGCTTGTAACACGGCGATGCGTAACGTAACTTGGTAACTATGTGGGAAAACTGAAAGCACGATGTCGAAGAGTTCTTCCACACATGGAGCACCCCCTCCTTCAGTATCGCAATACCAAACCAGACACGAGCTCTACATCATCTACGACAATCCGACGTCTTGCGCTCACTGTCATCGATCGTCCTCCGTTCAGTCCTGACTTGACCCAATCCGATTTTCATTTGTTTCGAAAACTTAAAGAACACTTTCGACAACTCCAGTTTGATAGTAATGAAGCTGTACAAGTAGGAGTGAGATGGTGGCTCCGTCAACAAAGCCAAACATTCTACAGTGACGGTATCAAGAAACTGGTCTCTCTTCGGGAGAAATGTGTTCGTCACCGCGGTGACTATTTTGGGAAATAAATATGTACACATGAAGAATAAAGATGTAGAATATTAATAACGTTTGTTTTATTTAAAAATCTTCAAGAATTTTCCCAGAGAAAATTCAGAGGCATTACTTTTCAGCACGCACTCGTAAAATGGCGCGGGCCACTTATAAACTAAAGTGCCCGGCAGTAATTTGCTTTCTTCATTTGCAGGGGAATAAAGCTGCAGCTCTCAATTTTCAGCATACCTTCGTAAAAAATTTTCCTCAATCTAGTATGTGTGGTAATAACTCTTGCTCTGATTAATAAAAAAAACATTTTAGTTGATTTATGTCGTCGTAACATGTTTTGATCAGAGATGTATGTTGCATTTTTGACAACTTGAATGTCTAGCCGTGATATTCAGGCAAATATCATTCCCACATTAATCAAAGTAAATAAAACATGTCTTCTTTCAAGCATAGGAAATAAGTGTCTCTCGTAAACGAGTTAATCTCAATAGAATACATTACTAAGTGGCCAAGAGTAGATTTCAAAAAATCAATATTTGTACAGTACAAGACTCAAAACAAGACTGAAGAAGAGTAATAGGTAACTTGTTGAAAGGTTGCGGCAGAATGACACATTGATTCGGCTGATAACCCGAGAAGACTTCATCATCGAGATTCGCCGAGAAAGGCTAAATTCCTATGAAGACTGAATACTGTTTTGGAGTCATACATCGTCTTGTGTATTAATTAATTTTTCGTACTGTCACATTACAATAGCCGCAGAAGTTCCGTGTTGCTTCGGTTTCAAATGGTTCAAATGGCACAGGGCGCCATGGGACTTAACATCTTACTTAAATCTAACTAACCTAAGGACATCACACACATCCATGCCCGAGGCAGGATTCGAAACTGCGGCCGTAGCGGTCGTGCGGTTCCAGACTGAAGCGCCCAGAGTCGCTCGGCCACTCCGGCTGGCGATTACGAGCAAAAATAGGGTGTGTAAATAAAACACCACTCTTTGGTGTGTGTAATTCTTCTTATGTTCAATAAGGAATTGTTGAAGAGAAAAATGTGTTGCGTTACTATCTGGGCAGCTCTCGCAATATTAACAAAGTTCTGTACCATGTATCGTGATAGCGGAAAAATCTTCGGTTACACACTTTGTTTACACTTTGTGTCACTGAACAATCCAGAAATGATTACTATCATTCTGAGTGTGGCGCAGTACAAAACCTGCTCCGCAGAGCTGTAAAAGAAAAGCGACAGAAATTTCAGGAGATTGTTGTAGTGTCGTTGCAGCGTGAACAAACGAGTAACGATCAGCGATCCGCAGTAATGGCTGTTTTCGTCTCTTTCTGTGACTTTTCAAAGAACTGTGTCTCTTTTTAGTGAGATGTATGTACCGCTAGTGGTGCTATAGAGTTCTCTTTCACGAGTAACTGTTGTATGCGGGAAAACGGTAGTAATTTGAAAATGGATTCTCCTCCCGAGGAGAATTCGCCAGCCTGTTTATGTGAACAGCAAGAGAGGAGGCGTGCGCGTGCGTTATTTCCGCAGGCGCGCGCGGCTGCTCGCATGGAGTCGCGGATCCATTTGCAGTGATTACTGGCGGCGCTGTGCGGGGCTTAAGGCGAGCGGCCAGCTGATTTATGTCCGCACCTGTCATCCCCCGGCGGCCAAATCCACTTCGACAGAATTCCTGGGCCGGCGCGCCCGACTCGGAAATGTCAACAGCCTCTTTCAGGCCGCCCTGTGAGAAACTGCGCGCGGTCCGTGATTTACGGCTAAATTCCAGTAAAGGGATTTTCCAGCTCCTCTGTGGGGGCCGCCCGGTTGTGAGCTGAGGAACTGTCGGTGAACTCCCTACGCTGCCGCGGAGAGTTTTAGGCTGCTTGACTTTCTTTGAGAAGCCCTCCGCTGTCACGCTGCAATTGAAAACAGCTTACAAACGACTCGCCGCTTTGTCCTCTCCGATGTCATTATGGAAGCTTGGTTGTGGCCCACTAACTCAGTATGTCTCTCGTAATTAAACCTATTCGTTTCCACCCTCTAAAGTTCGCTCATTCCTCAGTTTTACATACCGCCCGCTTATGTAGGTCTAACCCCCCTGTCATAACACCGGTAATTTAGAGTGCGTGGAAATGTCGCCGAGGCCCGAGAGTTATGATAAAATGTATTCTAACCGACTACGAAGTGCCTCTGAGTACATCTGTATTTACAGAATATCAGCACTACAGGAGTTCTGCTGATCTTTATACATTTTCCATACGTTAGTACACCGAGCGAGGTGGCGCAGTGGTTAGCACACTGGACTCGCATTCGGGAGGACGACGGTTCAATCCCACGTCCGGCCATCCTGATTTAGGTTTCCCATGATTTCCCTAAATCGCTCCAGGCAAATGCCGGGATGGTTCCTCTGAAAGGGCACGGCCGACTTCCTTCCCCGTCCTTCCCTGATCCGACGAGACCGATGACCTCGCAGTTTGGTCTCTTCCCACAAACAACCCAACAACATAAGTTAGTACATCATCATTTTATCTCGTAATAGGTAAGGTCGTAGTGGAGGTGGTTTGCCATTGCCTTCCTCCGACCGTAATGGGGATGAATGATGATGAAGAAAACACAACAACACCCAGTCATCTCGAGGCAGGTGAAAATCCCTGACCCCGCCGGGAATTAAACCCGGGACTCCGTGCTCGGGAAGCGAGAACGCTACCGCGAGACCACGAGCTGAGGACAAACTCATACTAGATCTATAAAAATCACGAATTAAGAATGCTACGGGACTAAATATCTTAATCATCATTTACGGGCCTTTAAGGCCAACAGCAGAATAAAGAAGGATACAAACCACAATATAAAAAGAATACAACGAACTGCACATTATAAAAATTTTGCAAAGGCACACATTACAAAAAGGAAAAAAAAGCACTGTAGTCAAAATCTCAGTATAGGAGACATTTATTGCAGACGGCGGTCCATCGCTGTCGCTAACCAGCCTCATCTTCTAACGCTGTCGGCTGCACTTATTTGGGTATTGCCAGTATCCGACGCTTCAGTCGCGTCCTCGGTCGTCCCTATGGGCGTCTTCCAGCAGACTGGGAAAGGAGAACACGGTTACGGAGGGATCCGCCGGCTCGGAAGATGTAACCAAACCGCTGTAGCCTCTTCTGCCCCAATATTCGGCCGATGTATGGCTTTCCATACCGCTGGTAAGATCTTCTTTTGCTCTTCGCTCCCATATACCTTCCAAGGTATTTGCAGGCGGCTCCATATATCTTTCGAAGTACCTTCCTCTCGAACCAACAAAGTGCTTCTTCAAAATAATGGCTCTGAGCACTATGGGACTTAACATCTGTGGTCATCACTACCCTAGAACTTAGAACTACTTAAACCTAACTAACCTAAGGACATCACACACATCCATGCCCGAGGCAGGATTCGAACCTGCGACCGTAGCAGTCGCGCGGTTCCGTACTGAGCGCCTAGAACCACTAGACCACCGCGGCCGGCAGTGCTTCTTCAGTTGATGCTGAAGCTGCCCAGGTTTCACAACCATATAATGTCATGTACAGCCGAATCTTGTTCGTTTGCGATATCACCCGGAATTTGAATAGATTCTGTAGGCTGAAGAAAACGCGATTAGCTTTCGTCAGCTCACTTTCATTGGTCAGTTTGGAGCCCAGGTATCTGAATTATCTTATTCGTTTGAGGGCATGCCCCGTCAACAATAATGAAGGAGAGAGGAGCTTGATGCCACGGAACAACAAGATATACTAAATATCTTAGTAACGAAGTACTTAAATGATCTTCGAAGCATATCGTGAACGGAGAATTTTGTTTTGGGAGAAGCATAAAATTCAGATTGATGGATATTCAAACGACTACAAGAATGTGAGAAAAAGCCGAATTTGAAATACATTTTTCCTACGTAAACTCACCATAAGCCTACAAAACTGTTATTCTATGTGTATACAATAAATACAGATATAAATAAATGTACATAAAGTCTCTGATGAAAAGGGTCCGGATATTCCCATTTAATGCGGATTGACTATTTCGTCCAGGAGAGCCGACTGATTTCGAACGTGGTCTAGTCATTGGCTATAGCCTGAGTAACAGATCATCAGCGACATTTCAACCATTTTAAAGTCGATTGTTGTTAATGTAATTGTGAACCGGAAACACAGAAAGACAACCACGGCTACATCAAAACCGAGAAGACCTCATGTATTGAAGAACAGGACCGTCGGACATAGCTGTGAAAAATGGCGTCAGATCGCGGAAGGAATCACCCGTGACTTCCAAAGTGCTACAAGCAGTCCAGTTAGCAGTTAGCACAATGAATCTGCGTGCGGGGAGGGGGGGGGGGGGTAAAGAGAATGGGAACAATAGTGGAGCAGCTCCCCATGAGCCACACGTTGCTGTACTTGATACTAAGCGACGCATCGAGAACATTACGCGTCAACGTACATAGTGGGAACGGTCAAGGTATGGCAGAGGTTATGTTACTGTGTCGAGATGTTTTCCGTGGTTAGCGTGTGGTCTCCTTAAAGAAACGCTAAATGTAAAAACATATGAACAAATTTACAACCTTTTGTACTATCTATAGTAGAGGAATAGTCCGGAGACGGGTAGTATGTATCAGCATCGCAGTGGACATCTCACAAAGCAGGATCGGTGAGGCAATGATTCATGTATGGTAACGTTCTTGAAATGGACTGGCCTCCGGATCCCGGTCGAGAACGGTGGCGCCGTGGTTAGCACACTGGAGGACGACAGTTCAAACCCACGTCAGATCATCCTGATTTAGCATTTCTGTGGTTTACCTAAATGAACTGAGCGAGATGGTGCTGTGATTAGCACACAGGACTCGCATTTGGAAGGACGACGGTTGAATCCCGCGTCCGGCAATCCTGATTTGGATTTTCCGTGATTTCCCTACACCGCTTCAGGCGAATGCTGGGATGGTTCCTGTGACAGGCCACGGCCGACTTCCTTCTCCAGCCTTCCCTAATCCAATTAGACCGATGATCTCGCTGTTTGGTCTTTTCCCCCAAATCAACCCCTAAATACCTTCAGGCAAATTCGGAGATGTTTCTTTTGAAAGGGCACGGCCAACTTCCTTCCCTATCCTCCCCTAATCTGATGTGACCGATTACCTCGCTGTTTGGTCCCCTCCCACAAATCAACCAACCAACCAATGAGTATCCCGACCTGAAACGTCCTGAGAACGTCGGCTTCACTCCAGACCCCAGCGTCCAACCTGAACCATCTTATCTGGTTTAGGCTCTTGTGGAAGACCGGCTGGCTATTCTTTCACAGGTATTCAGACACCTCCCTGAAAGTGTCTCGAGCAGAGCTCAAGCCATCGCACCCAGTGTCACTGATGACTGATGTGTGTCCGCATAGTTTTGCTAAGGCAGTGTATGCCCAATGCCCTGTTCATAGTTTTCCATTAGTTTTGGTACAATTATCTTCGGAAATTTTCATGTACATGGTTTCGTTTCCATATTTCGTGAGTTAGTTATTTTTGTCAGCAGCTCGTGGTCTCGCAGTCGCGTTCTCGCTTCCCGAGCACAGGGTCCCGGGTTCTATTCCCGACGGGGTCAGGGATTTTTACCTGCCTCGAGATGACTGGGTGTTTGTGTCGTCCTCATCATTTCATCATCATTCATGAAAGTGGCGAAATTGGACTGAGCAAAGTTGGGAATTTGTACGGGCTTGGATAATCGCGCAGTAGAGAGACCCACAAACCAAACATAATCATCATCGTTATTTTTTCACCCTTACAACTTTGCTTTGAATAATTGTGAATGGACTTCCTTCACCTGTAACATAGGACTGCCCTTACTACTGACGTATAGCTTGGTTTTGATCATGCACTCTTTAAAAAATACCAGCACACATCCGATATACCGTCTGAGCTATCTAAAAACCATTTAATTTCTGATAGAAAATGCAATACTGATCTCAGATACAGCATTTCTGCAAGAAGAACGTGAAACTATATGAACTTGAACATACCTGCCTGTCAGTGTGACACGAAAAATACGAGGGCGTGCTGAAAAGTAATCCCTCCGAAATTTTTATGTGAAAACTCTTAAAGTTTATTCAATAAAATAAACGTTATTAACATTCTGCATCTTTTTCTTTATGCCTTACATAATTAATTGTCAACATAGTCATTCTGGTGATGGACACACTTCCTCCAACCGAGGAGACAGTTTGTTGATAACGTCACTGTAGGAATTTTGCATTTGTCGACGGAGCCACGGCCTCACCTGTGCTTAACCCGCTGCGTGACTGTTGAAGTGAACTCCTCGAATGTGTTCTTAAGTTTTGGAAACAGATGACAATCGGATGGCGGCAAGTTAACTGTACGGAGGATGGCTGGTAACAGCGAACCCAAGGCGTCGGACTGTGGCACGTGTCGCAGCGCTCCTGTGAGGTCAAGCATTGTCATCCTGTGCTCCGTGTGTGGACTGACCAAATGAAATAACTTACGTATTCCTATGTTCTTCTCTTGTTTCTTCTGTCAATACTGCGCTTATTAGCTCCATATTTTTTCCTGACAGATCTTGACACTTTTTGCTTTTGCTCTCATCTTTCCTCTTTTTCCTATTCCTTTCTCCATTATTTTCATTTGCGGCGGAGCCGCTTTAACATATTTGGTCCGCGCCATAGACGTTTCTAGGTTTCTGCCACAAAAGTTAAAAATTCTTTTAATTATTCTGTTTTCATGTAGCCTATTTGGGTGTGCGTAGAATACAATCCTTCTGTTCGCCACTGTGTCTAATATTGTTTTTATTTTATTGTGAAATTCTTTATTACTTGTTAATGTCCATTTACTATTGTCATATTTTGTTACGAAGATCTACGTGATTATTTCCCTTTTCCATCTTTTCTATTTCACCTACTACTTATCTGGCTGTATTTCCATATTTGATGAAAGGCATTCCGGTCTAATGACAATGTTGTAGTGTCAGAGTTTCCCATTTATGGAAATAGATTTCTTGTGATACAGGTCTTTTCTAAATGAAAAGCCACCTCCATTTTCTTCTCCTTTGCTAAGTTAACTTACTTGTCCATAGCATTTAGTTGTATTATTTCACCTAGACATTTAAACTTTAAATACTTTTTATTATATTTCCATAATCAGTTTCTATGTATTACGATATCTCCTTCGCATCCGTCATGTACTCTGCAGTTTGAAATAAATAAATAAGTAAATAAATACACAGGCGTGATTTTGATTCTTTCTTTTACAGGAAACGTATCCGCATTGTTGGCTATTCCAGAGGGTCAACTAAAATGGCAAGGTCATCTACAAAAGCAAATCAGTACTCAGATTATCCACTTTCCTCCCAATGATGATTTTCTTTTGAGTTACATTTTTTCTTCTGTTCATTCACTCGACTTCCTGACTAAATTTTTTTAGTACACACCTGAACAGACTAGGGATAATCCGTCGTCTTTTCTTACACCAGTTTTGATCTCAGAAGCCTTGGATACTTCACCTACAGTTTTAATTTTATATTTTGTATTTGTTAGTGAACCTTTTTATGATAAGCGTTACCTGTTATTATTGTTTTTGTTTTTGTTACTGTATGAAAACCTTTTATACATTTTACTGTTACTATTAAGATCTTCAACATCTGAGACACATTAAACGTGTGGCTGTCGCCAAATTACACTACTGGTCATTAAAATTGCTACACCACGAAGATGATGTGTTACAGACGCGAAATTTAACCGACAGGAAGAAGCAGCTGTGATATGCAAATGATTAGCTTTTCAGAGCATTCACACAAGGTTGACGCCGGTGGCGACACCTACAACATGCTGATATGAGGAAAGTTTCCAATCGATTCCTCACACACAAACAGCAGTTGACCGGCGTTGCCTGGTGAAACGTTGTTGTGATGCCTCGTCTAAGGAGAATAAATGCGTACCATCACGTTTCCGACTTTGATAAGGGTGGGATTGTAGCTTATCGAGATTGCGGTTTATCGTATCGCTACATTGCTGCTCGCGTTCGTCGAGGTCCAATGACTGTTAGCAGAACATGGAATCGGTGGGTTCAGGAGGGTAATACGGAACGCCGTGCTGGATCCCAACGGCCTCGTATCACTAGCAGTCGAGATGACAGGCATCTTATCCGCATGGCTGTAACGGATGGTGCAGCCACGTCTCGATCACTGAGTCAACAGATGGGGACGTTTGCAGGACAACAACCATCTGTACGAACAGTTCGACGACGTATGCAGCAGCACGGACTATCAGCTCGGAGACCATGGCTGCGGCTACCCTTGACGCTGTAACACAGACAGGAGCGCCTGCGATGGTGTACTCAACGTTGAACGTGGGTGCACGAATGGCAAAACTTCATTTTTTTTTCAGATGAATCCAGGTTCTGTTTACAGCATCATGATGGTGGCATCCGTGTTTGGCGACATCGCGGTGGACGCACATTGGAAGCGCGTATTCGTCATCGTCATACTGGCGTATCACACGGCGTGATGGTATGGGGTGCCATTGGTTACACATTTCGGTCACCTCTTGTTTGCATTGACGGCACTTTGAACAGTGGACGTTACATTTCAGATGTGTTACGACCCGTGGCTCTGTCCTTCATTCCATCCCTGCGAAACCATACATTTCAGTAGGATAATGCACGACCGCATGTTGGAGGTCCTGTACGGGCCTTTCTGGATACAGAAAATGTTCGACTGTTTCCCTGGCTAGCACATTCTCCAGACCTCTCACGAACTGAAAATGTCTTGTCAGTGACGGGCGAGCAACTGGCTCGTCACAATACGCCAGTCACTGCTCTTGAACTGTGGTATTGTGTTGACGCTGCATGGGCAGCTGTACCTGTACACGCCATCCAAGCTCTGTTTGAGTCAATGCCCAGGTGTATCAAGGCCGTTATTACGGCCAGAGGTGGTTGTTGTCCCGTGTTCCCGGGTTCGATTCCCGGAGGGGTCAGGGATTTTCTCTGCCTCGTGATGAGTGGGTGTTGTGTGATGTCCTTAGGTTAGTTAGGTTTAAGTAGCTCTAAGTTCTAGGGGACTGATGACCATAGATGTTAAGTCCCATAGTCCTCAGAGCCATTTGAACCATTTGTGGTTGTTGTGGGTACTGATTTTTCAGGATCTATGCACCCAAATTGGGTGAAAGTGTAATCACGTGTCATTTCTAGTATAATATATTCGTCCAGTGAATACCCTTTTATCATCTGCATTTCTTCTTGGTATAGCAATTTTAATGGCCAGTAGTGTATATTTGGGGGGGGGGGGGGGGGGGAGGAGGAGGAGGGGGAGAGGCAGACAGGAAGAAACCACAACGCAAACAGATTCGAACCCTGCTCCGTGCCACGTGTCGGCCCTGAACGCCACACACAGCAGCGGTGCCGGCGCGCGCTGTTTATTCGCGGGTGCCACCGGAGGTCGATGCCGGCCGTCGCGCGCTCGGCACACAGTATTTTTGCCTTGCCGGGCGCCGGCCCGCCCGCTGACAATTGATCGGCGGCTGGAGAGGCGTGCCGTTGCCTCTCCTGCCGCAGCCGCGCCCCGGCCTTTGTCGCCGGGCGGCTGGAGGGCCCGCGAGCGCACTCCGGCGTCAATGGCGCCAATCTGGGCGGCGGCGTGCGCCGGGTCGCTGATCCCGCTGACGCCCGGTGCGCTGCTGCCGAAGCCGGCAGGACCGCCACGAACTACTAAACACTGCCCAGAAAAATTACAGTTACGTACACTACTGGCCATTAAAATTGCTACACCAAGAAGAACTGCAGAAGATAAACGGGTATTCATTGGACAAAAATATTATACTAGAACTGACGTGTCATTACATTATCACGCAATCTGGGTGCATAGAGCCTGAGACATCAGGCCTTCATAAGCCTGGGCATTGAGTCAAACAGAGCTTGGATGGCGTGCATAGGTACAGCTGCCCATGCAGCTTCAACACGATACCACAGTTCATCAAGAGTAGTGACTGGTGTACTGTGACGAGCCAGTTGCTCGGCCACCATTGACCAGACGTTTCCAATTGGTGAGAGATCTGGAGAATGTGTTGTCGAGGGCAGCAGTCGAACATTTTCTGTATCCAGAAAGGCCCGTACAGGAACTGCAACATGCGGACGTGCATTGTCCTGCAGAAATGTAGGGTTTCGCAGGGATCGAGTGAAGGGTAGAGCCACGGGTCGAAACACATCTGAAATGTAACGTCCACTGTTCACAGTGCCGTCGATGAGAACAGTAGGTGACCGAGACGTGTAACCAATGGCACCCCAAACAATCACGCCAGGTGAGACGCCAGTATGGCGATGACGAATACACGCTTCCAATGTGCGTTCACCGCGATATCGCCAAACACGGATGCGACCATCATGATGCTGTAAACAGAACCTGGATTCATCCGAAAAAATGACGTTTTGCCATTCGTACACCCAGGTTCGTCATTGAGTACACCATCGCAGGCGCTCCTGTCTGTGATGCAGTGTCAATGGTAACCGCAGCCATGGTCTCCGAGCTGATAGTCCATGCTGCTGCAAACGTCGTCGAGCTGTTCGTGAAGACGGTTGTCGTCTTGCAAACGTCCCCATCTGTTGACTGAGGGATCGAGACGTGGCTGCACGATCCGTTACAGCCATGCGGATAAGATGGCTGTCATCTCGACTGCTAGTGATACGAGGCCGTTAGGATCCAGCACGGCGTTCCGTGTTACCCTCCTGAACCCACCGATTCCATAGTATGCTAACAGTCATTGGATCTCGACTAACTTGAGCAGCAGTGTCGCGATACGATAAACCGCAATCACGATAGGCTACAATCCCACCTTTACTAAAGTCGGGAACGTGATGGTACGCATTCCTCCTCCATACACGAGGTATCACAACAACGTTTCACCAGGCAACGCCGGTCAGTTGCTGTTTGTGTATGAGAAATCGGTTGGAAACTTTCCTCATGTCAGCACGTTGTAGGTGTCGCCACCGCCGCCAACCTTGTGTGAACGCTCTGAAAAGCTAATCATTTGCATATCACGGCATCTTCCTCCTGTCGGTTACATTTCGCATCTGTAGCACGTCATCTTCGTGCTGTAGCAATTTTAATGGTCAGCAGTGTAATTAATTATTTGTTCGCAGTTACACGATTGCAGTACTAGCACAATCAGCACGCCGCTAGGGGAGGTCAACAATTATTTACATGAAAATAAATTTGTAATATGTCACGTTTTTAAATCGAACTAAAAACTTCGCACCATACAGACTCCACTCCTAAAAATTTGCTGTTTGAGTTTTCAGTAGCTATGAAAATACTTGTAAAGTTTTTAAGAAAAATGGGTGCATGCAACAGATAGTAATAAGGAGGGAAACTATTCATGCATCCGTTAGTAGGTAATGTAATACAAAGGAGGGGAACTGTTCAAGCATCAGTTATGTGTGGCATGGGGCCCATGTGTGGTGTCACCGCCAGACACCACACTTGCTGTGTGGTAGCCTTTAAATCTCCCGCGATCCGTTAGTATACGTCGCACCCGCGTGTCGCCACTATCAGTGTTTGCAGACCGAGCGCCGCCACACGGCAGTTCTAGAGAGACTCCCTAGCACTCGCCCCCAGTTGTATAGCCGACTTTGCTAGTGATGATTCACTGTCTACATACGCTCTCATTTGCAGAGACGACAGTTTAGCATAGCCTTCAGCTACGTCATTTGCTACGACCTAGCAAGGCGCCATATTCTTCAAGAATGTATTCTGAACAGATAATATTGTGAATCATGTTCCGTCAAGAGCGACGTTCACCATTAATGGATTAAAGTTAAGTATCAAACTATTTACGTCCGCTTTCTGAATTCTAATTCCTTGTCCTGTTCCAGACCTCACGTCAGTATAGTTCTTCCCTCCTCACACCAGCCTGCGTGAGCTAAAACGCGTGCATTTAGGCCTCCTCTCGTAACACGGTGTTGGCTCTTATGCCAACACAACACGATGGTTTTCCTTTTGAAATCATAGTAAGATTTTCATAGCTCTCAAAACGTCACAAGCCAAATCGGCAGTATATGTTATGTCGTCCAGTTGCGGGATATGCTAATAGTTTCAAGTCTCTAGAATCTGTATGGGGTTAGACAAATTATTTTACCTTTTTAAGACCAGTTTAAAAATCTATTACACATCAAACTATGTTTATTTAAATAATTGTTTTCTACTTTTTACTCTTGTATGTATGAAATCGATTTCAAACTTTCCGATGAGATTCCAACGGAGACATGTTACAAATTTTAGGTTTATTTCAGTTTATCTGCACCCGAGTCAACCACGTCAATTCTTCTTGCTATGTATATCTCACGAAAAGATAGTGAAGGTAAAAATTTGAGAGAATGGGAGCGGCGTAGCGCCTCAGCAGCAACTGTTCTTCCCGTAAACCGTTTGCGACTGGAGCAGAAAATTGTGTAATGGCACTAGTGCACGTAGTACCCTCCCCCGAACACTACACAAGAATGCGAGTTAATATTACGTTTTCAGCCAATTCTGAGGTATGTTGAAAGATTCAAGAGTAGCTTATCAGTTAATGACAGTGGTACATACACTCCTGGAAATTGAAATAAGAACACCGTGAATTCATTGTCCCAGGAAGGGGAAACTTTATTGACACATTCCTGGGGTCAGATACATCACATGATCACACTGACAGAACCACAGGCACATAGACACAGGCAACAGAGCATGCACAATGTCGGCACTAGTACAGTGTATATCCACCTTTCGCAGCAATGCAGGCTGCTATTCTCCCATGGAGACGATCGTAGAGATGCTGGATGTAGTCCAGTGGAACGGCTTGCCATGCCATTTCCACCTGGCGCCTCAGTTGGATCAGCGTTCGTGCTGGACGTGCAGACCGCGTGAGACGACGCTTCATCCAGTCCCAAACATGCTCAATGGGGGACAGATCCGGAGATCTTGCTGGCCAGGGTAGTTGACTTACACCTTCTAGAGCACGTTGGGTGGCACTGGATACATGCGGACGTGCATTGTCCTGTTGGAACAGCAAGTTCCCTTGCCGGTCTAGGAATGGTAGAACGATGGGTTCGATGACGGTTTGGATGTACCGTGCACTATTCAGTGTCCCCTCGACGATCACCAGTGGTGTACGGCCAGTGTAGGAGATCGCTCTCCACACCATGATGCCGGGTGTTGGCCCTGTGTGCCTCGGTCGTATGCAGTCCTGATTGTGGCGCTCACCTGCACGGCGCCGAACACGCATACGACCATCATTGGCACCAAGGCAGAAGCGACTCTCATCGCTGAAGACGACACGTCTGCAATCGTCCCTCCATTCACACCTGTCGCGACACCACTGGAGGCGGGCTGCACGATGTTGGGGCGTGAGCGGAAGACGGCCGAACGGTGTGCGGGACCGTAGCCCAGCTTCATGGAGACGGTTGCGAATGGTCCTCGCCGATACCCCAGGAGCAACAGTGTCCCTAATTTGCTGGGAAGTGGCGGTGCGGTCCCCTACGGCACTGCGTAGGATCCTACGGTCTTGGCGTGCATCCGTGCGTCGCTGCGGTCCGGTCCCAGGTCGACGGGCACGTGCACCTTCCGCCGACCACTGGCGACAACATCGATGTACTGTGGAGACCTCACGCCTCACGTGTTGAGCAATTCGGCGGTACGTCCACCCGGCCTCCCGCATGCCCACTATACGCCCTCGCTCAAAGTCCGTCAACTGCACATACGGTTCACGTCCACGCTGTCGCGGCATGCTACCAGTGTTAAAGACTGCGATGGAGCTCCGTATGCCACGGCAAACTGGCTGACACTGACGGCGGCGGTGCACAAATGCTGCGTAGCTAGCGTCATTCGACGGCCAACACCGCGGTTCCTGGTGTGTCCGCTGTGCCGTGCGTGTGATCATTGCTTGTAGAGCCCTCTCGCAGTGTCCGGAGCAAGTATGGTGGGTCTGACACACCGGTGTCAATGTATTCTTTTTTCCATTTCCAGGAGTGTAGATAAAGAACCCTCCACCACCTGTCAGACAACAAAGCTTGTTAACATGACGTTTCCTTCTAGTTATGGGTTATGTTGAAAGTTTCACGTCTCTAGCTCAGTCGAAAGTTAATTTAAAATCATTTGCAAAATTTATATTAACGGATGGAAAGACAGACAGACGGACAGACAGACAGACAAACTAGAAAGCGACAGCCATCTCCCCTCTCCCTCCTCCCCCCCCCCCCTCTCTCTCTCTCTCTCTCTCTCTCTCTCTCTCTCTCTCTCTCTCTCTCTCACACACACACACACACACACACACACACACACACATCGAGATACTGTGCTTATAGCACGCCAGTCCTGCAGGGCAGCTGAGATGTCTGACTTTGCAAACTTTTTCAGCCCCACCTCAAAGCTTTCAATCCAGGCCGACAAGAAAGAGGGTCCATACTGCATTGATATCCAGCTCTGACTAAGTTTAAAATTTCAAGTTTCTAGTTCATTTGGAAGTTAGTTCAAAATGAATTGCAATAGGAGCACTGACCAGAAGAGACAGGGAAGCGACCTAATAAAAACGTGATAAAAATGGCGCCGACCGTTGATAAAGTGGAGTATCGTGCGGTAAATTGTTACCTGCATTTTACACGGAACAATACTCCACCAGTCCATGTTGAGTTGTTGCAATTGTACGGCAAACTATGCACGAGTGTATGATACAGTCCTTAGGTGGTGCAGACGCTTCCAGCTGAAACAACTCTGAATGACGAAGAACGATGCAGCAGACCATCTTCCTGTGAAGAACAGTGAATCGCAAGAGGAAATCAGCCATGGATCAGTCGTTATCGTAGCAACTTGACAAATATCGTCGTCCACTGAATTTAGCGACCGCCCACACCAATCCAAAAAAGACCCCCGAACCAAAGAAGTAGCAGAAATGTTGCAGCTGTGTCGGAACAGTCTACATGATTTATTTAGCGGCCTAAACACCATGGAAGGATTCTGCGTGTGTAACTGTGACTCCGTAACGGATTCACCACCTCTGAAAAAAGACGAAGAAGCAAGCACAGTTCTGTATTGCGGTTTTTCGGCCTACAACCGTGCTGTGCTAAAACGTTAGGCTTGTAAGGGGTGAACTGTGACAGGAGCAATCTATCGAAATCGTTCCATGAGGTTACGTGAGTCTGTCAAGACGAAGCTTTGTGAAAAGCTTTCCAAGGAAGGTGTTTGTGCTCTATCACGAAGCCCCGTCTCAGTCTGCATAGAACACAGTCAAACTCGCTCCTTTTCTGGGCTAGTAAATTTTGATAATACATAGCTGATGATCCTGAGACATACTGAGACTCACCTTTATCTGTGTTAATGATGTAGGCTGAAGTAATAGCACAGGGATTCGAACTCGGTTTACCCGCTTACTAGACATATGTGCTACTTGCTGCGCCACACTGGCACTACGGCTACTACGGCTGCAACGAGTGCCCTTGTACGTCTCTCCTCTCCAGAGCTGGAACAAATTTTAATTCATTGTTTCAGCCTGTATCATTACCGTACATAAAGGTGAGACTCACTGCGTCTCAGGAAGATCAAATGTGTATGGTTAATATACGAGGTGTGGCTAGAAAAAAACCGGATTAGTACTGGTGAAACAATAAAACGAATGCAATAAGGCTGAAAGTCGCGTGGCCTGTCACGTGACTCTCGCTCCGCCTACTGCTCGAGTTTCATCTGCCTCCTGCACTCAGTCTGCCCGTGGCGTCTGTTTTAAGTAGTTGACGTTTTGTCTGTGCGTCGGAAAATGTTGAGTGTACAGAAAGAACAGCGTGTTAACATCAAATTTTGTTTCAGACTAGGAAAATCTGCAAGTGAAACGTTTGTAATGTTACAACAAGTGTACGGCGATGATTGTTTATCGCGAACACAAGTGTTTGAGTGGTTTAAACGATTTAAAGATGGCCGCGAAGACACCAGTGATGACACTCGCACTGGCAGACCATTGTCAGCAAAAACTGATGCAAACATTGAAAAAATCGGTAAACTTGTTCGACAAGACAACAAGTCAACTCCTGTTAACTCAGACACTGCTCTGATTGTTAAACGGCGATCTTGTCGAACAAGTTTACCGATTTTTTCAATGTTTGCATCAGTTTTTGCTGACAATGGTGTGCCAGTGCGAGTGTCATCACTGGTGTCTTCGCGGCCATCTTTAAATCGTTTAAACCACTCAAACACTTGTGTTCGCGATAAACAATCATCGCCGTACACTTGTTGTAACATTACAAACGTTTCACTTGCAGATTTTCCTAATTTGAAACAAAATTTGATGTTAACACGCTGTTCTTTCTGTACACTCAACATTTTCCGACGCACAGACAAAACGTCAACTACTTAAAACAGACGCCACGGGCAGACTGAGTGCAGGAGGCAGATGAAACTCGAGCAGTAGGCGGAGCGAGAGTCACGTGACAGGCCACGCGACTTTCAGCCTTATTGCATTCGTTTTATTGTTTCACCAGTACTAGTCCGGTTTTTTTCTAGCCACACCTCGTATGACATTCACTTGAGCTACAGGCAGGATTAACCCTATTTTGCTCATTGCTAAAGTGCTAATCCGACACTGGAGAACCTCTGTAACACTGATGCGAGTTTAGAAGGTGAGTAGTAATGGCCTGAGGCGTGAACAGCAATTTTTATCGGCGAGTGACATGTACTGGCGTATTCCGTACAGCTGCAAGAGCCTTAGTGGTAGTGTGGTGCGGTTGTCAGCGCTTCTGCCTAGTAAACAAGAGAACTGGGTTGAATACCGTTGCTGGTGCAGACTGTAATTCATTGCTTCGGCCTATATCACTATCGTACCCAGTTTAGCCTCACCTCCCGAATTGGCGCGACACGGGCACTTCCTCTGTCCGGCCATGAAGAAACCAATGTGTGACAGGCATTTCTAGATAACTGGTGATTTTCAAGGTAGAAATATACCTCAACAGACAAAATGCAGACATCTATAACTATATTAAGTCATCCATCGTTGGGAAAGGGGTCTTGCAACGAAGGCTGAATATGTATAGAAGGATGAACATCATCGGCAAGTTTCATGGGCGAAATTTGATTATTTCGAGCCGATAATTTAAACTTCATGACCACTCCTATAATAAAATGTCTGACGAGTTTGTCCTACCTTTTTGTGGTAGTAATCAGTCCGATGACAGCTTTCATGCTGTGCTCCATTTTAATTGCGGAAGTTTTTGATCTGAAAACGTCTTTTCGCTCGTCGGTCGAACTTCCTTGCGCGCCAAAGTACGGTTCGATCTGAATCGCAAATAACTACGAAGCTAATAATGCGTAAACAGTGTTTGAGTCGACAGCCGATATATCATTTGTGTACCTGTTTGTCGCGCAGGATTTGCTTTATCTGTGACGTCATCGTACCGAGTAAGAGCAAGCACGTGAATGTTACGAATTAGCTTTGCGTAATGGTACAGATTGGTGTACATATGGAAACGCGTTTAGCTAGGCATTGATTCGGGTGTCACTGTAAAGAGCTTGGGTAGCTCTAGTAGGACCCAAAATGAGGCAATAACTGTATTCACTGGAATGTAATTGAAAATCGATATTAAATTGAAAATTATAAAATAATAGATATCGTCTCATATGACCCGTAAATACCTTTGGAATTATAGAAAACGCTAGCCACAGGGAAATTCGCGTCAAAAGGGACCCAGGAAGCGTAAAAAGTCCGGTTCCGAGCTAGTGCGAGGACTACGGTAGAGTCGAAAAGGAAATGAAAAAACGGTGCAAAGCGATCATACAGCTGTCCCAAAGGGCAAACAGCGCGCAGTGACATTCCAAGCTATGATTTACTTATTATGTAACCATTACACGAGGCTGTACAGGAAACTAATGGGTCTGACTTTTTTTTTTTTTTAATTCTGGTCTCAACATCGGTTGAGTTTGCATGTCATGCGTATTACTCGGTCTACTTTCTCACTTCGCTGTCCCAAGTTGTAGCCCCCTCCCGCTAAAGGGCTAGGAATTGTAGCGTGTAACATGACGGGGTGTAACGTTACCACGGCAGTGCGTGAAAGCAGCGCGCTTTAACCGATTTCCGCATTCGAAGCCTTTGTTCACTCATGGAACACCCTCTCCTTTAGCACGACAATGCCACAGCACACAAGAGTGCGGCGACATCTGCAACACTTCGAAGGCTCGACTTTACTCTCATTATTCATCCTCCATACAGTCGCGACGAAGCCCCAGACGGTTTTCATCTGTTTGCAAAACTTAAAGAACACCTTGGAGGACATCACTTTGATAGTGGTGCAGTGGCACAAGCAGACGTGAAGTTGTGGCATTGTCCAAAAAATCTAAAATACTAGGGTGACGGTATCTACGAACTGGACTGTCGTTGGGAGAGATGTGTTTGTCGCCACGGTGGCTATGTTGAGAAATATATATGTAGATGTGAAGAATAAGTATGTAGAATGTTAACAGAGTATTTTATTTGAGAAGCTTTATGAGTTTTCACATACAAAATTTGGAGGTATTACTTTCAATCACGCTCTCGTACTACTCTGTGCAACCATTGTACTAAAGAGATTGATAATTAAATCACATGTTAATACTAAACACTTGTTATGTGTTTACCCCAACTTTCCACAAAAATTTTACTGTGGGGTTTCGAACTCCACACACAGAAATGTTTAATTTTGCGTAAGTACTCGACCACACATTTATTTGAACTTGCTTCCTCTTTTCAGTTCTTTGTCGTTGTTCATATTCCTCCCACCGCCCTCCCCCTCGCACCTCGCTCTCATTTCACTCCGTTACTACCAGCGAAACTATTATTCCTGGCCGTCGCAAAATGTGTCATGTCAATCTATGCCTTCTTTTAGTTGAATTGTACTATAAAGCACTTGCCTCCCAAATTCGACACAGTACCTCTTAATAAATCACTCAGTCTATTTATATAATCTTCAACATTCTTCTGTAGCTCCACATTTCAAAATCTTCTAATCTCTTTTAATATTAGCTGTTTACCGCGCACGCTTCGCTTCCATAGAACGTTGCATTCCTCAAAAGGCTAAGGATAATTTAAATTTATATTCATGATAATACATTTCTCTATTTGAGAAACGCTTTTCTCACTAGTGCCGGTCCACGTTGTATGTCTTGTATTTCTCGTTCGACATTTGTTTTGCTGGTCACATAAAAACGCTTTCCTACAACTTTCAGCATTCCATTTCAAATTTAATTCCCTCAACATCGCTGTTTTAATTTATTGTGCTACAAATATGTCGTTACCTATTGTTGATGTTCATTTTCAGACCACATCCATTGCGTTCAACTGATCCTCCAAATCCTTCACTGCATCTATCAGAATGATTTTCATCTTTACACATTAAATTTTTCACTTTTTCACTATAAAATGAAACTGGATTCCCAAATTTTTCGTTGGTTTCCTTTACTGCTTACTCTGTGTAGAGATTGAATAACGCAACGAGTAGGTGCAACGAAACTTGGCCTTTTCTGGCCTCTTTAGATCAGAATCGTGTTTTACGGAACCCATCTGCACCGTTGTCATAAACAGAAGTGGGGTGGTTAATAATGATAGTGAGATATCGATGCTTGATTAGAGTAGAGAGGTACAAATGAATGAATGTCGGTTGTAGTAGCTGTGCAGTAATGATTAGTTCTGCACGTGATCGGATAGCTGGGAAAGTTGTATCAGACAAGCCTTCGGACCAACGACCGTGACTACACAGCAACATAAAATCCAAACTTCCTTTGAGGGAAATAGTCGGTGGCTGGAAATGCCTGAGGGCTGTACTCATGCGTCAGTTGTTTTAGTGTGGGTCGATAAGGATTCCAACACTTAAAATCGTAGACTCTCAATCGTCTTGGTGAATCATCAGCGAGTAGAAACATCAAGCCCACTTAATGACTCAGGAAGTTCACCGATCCTGAGCAGGTGTAACACAGAAACTAAAAGCATCGTGCAAGTACTTCACAATATCTCCTGTATTGTGAAATGGAATGATACGTTTTTCAAATGTTGTCATCTCCCTAAACAAGCAAATGTGTAGAGAGGGTCACTGAAACACTTAGCTCAGGCAAGATATACCGTAGTCATTTGAGTGAAGTTTACATAAGCATGAAGACAGGCGACAGCCAGGTAAGCTAGAATACAGACAACGTTTCTACAATATACTCTGAAAACTTTCATCACGTAACGCGCCCACTTGCTGGAATTGACGGTAAACAAATGGAAACTGGTGAAAAAGGTAGAGTTGTCGTTCAGTAAACCGTCTTCTGTTGAAAGCTCGTGTTATTACAACGAAGAGAAGGTAGAAATGCCACTTATCTGCGGAGAGATGAAGTTAGCAGAACTGTAATGACCGGGATGCAGCTTTTCCTGTGTTTCCATTTCGTTACTGTCAACTCTAGCAAGTGGATAGTTACGTTATTTCGTTTTGTGCAGTACAGTTGTGGATGTAGGAACGCACTGTGTAATTCTACTTTAGCTGGCTGTCGCCTGTCTACACGCTTTTGTAAACTTTACTCGACTGTGACATTTCTTGCCTGCGGGAGATGGCACCAAATCTAAAATGTATTCTCCCATTTCAAAATATAGAAACTACCCAGGATACATGCACTATGTCACAGTACATTAGAGTCTAACTCAGTTTCGTGTTACGTTTTGAATAACGTATTGTTCATATGAACGGCACACTATTACACGTTTGTCATTTTTGAACAGGCCTTGAGGGAAGGAAGTGGATTATTTAATAAAAATAAAGATTGTTATAAAAAAAGATTTACTGTGGTGTCACCGCCAGACACCACACTTGCTAGGTGGTAGCCTTTAAATCGGGCGCGGTCCGTTAGTATACGTCGCACCCGCGTGTCGCCACTATCAGTGATTGCAGACCGAGCGCCGCCACACGGCAGGTCTAGTCTAGACTCCTCAACATTGGCCCCAGTTGTACAGCCGACTTTGCTAGCGATGGTTCACTGACAACATACGCTCCCATTTGCAGAGACGACAGTTTAGCATAGCCTTCAGCTACGTCATTTGCTACGACCAAGCAAGGCGCCATATTCTTCAAGAATGTATTCTGAACTCATAATATTGTGAATCATGTACCGTCAAGAGCGATGTTCATCATTAATGGATTAAAGTTAAGTATCAAACTAATTACGTCCACTTTCTGAATTCTCATTCCCTGTCACGTTCCAGACCTCACGTCAGTATAGTCCTTCCGTCCTCACGCCAGCCTGCATGAGCTAAAACGCGTGCATTTCGGCCTCGATTAGTAACACGGTGTTGGCTCTTCTGCCAACACAACATTTACTTGTGTTCAGATTTTCGTAATGAACAGAGTTACTAGAAAGGCAATCGTTCTGGTTAACACACCACTGGTAGCTAAACAACAGCTAACTGATAAATGTTTTATTGTGCTTCTACCTTTCGGCGGTCAAAAAAAGGGACATCTTGTTCACGTTACCATTAGAAAGATCAAGGATAGTGTAAGAGTCCTCTACAAGTAGAGGTAAGATTTGAAACTAAGGTAATATTCCAACAGAAGGAATTGTTCTGTAATTTTAAGGATGAATATAGAACTTAATTTGTAGTATATACAACATAATTAACATGGATAATCAGTTTACCAAACAATACTGGCTCAGTAGGTACGTGCCAGACAACGAATTCATTCTCTGGCAGGTCAAAGTATTCTTAATCTCAATTTTTCACCTCTGATAAGTTTGTTAAAGCGAAAAATTGTAATTCGCAATTTTGTTCGGAGTCCACGTTAAAATATGGATACCCCTATGGGTATCTGGCCAAGTCAGTTTAAACATCAAAGTGAAGCTATTACACCTTCCCTTTGTAATCTCTCCCCTTCTTCTTAATTCCGTTTACTGTCCACATTAGTCTTTTATGAAGATTTGAGAGGAGCGAAGATTACAATAAACTTTCTAGTTTACTTAGCTTGTTACATAGAGTTGGCTCCAGTTCTTCTTGTCTCTGGTCTGATTCTTGAAGCTGAAAATGTCACGTTTTAGGTCCTCACGGTTGAATTGATCTAAATAAATTTTAAGATTGTTGTTGCAGAATTTTTGTTTTCACATGAAAATATTTTTTTTCACATTTTAGTCCATCAAACACCCTTTTGATTTTTTACGTTAACAAAGGCGAGATTACATTGTTCGCACAAAATTCAAAAATACGTCCGATCACATCAGAGGCATCCTTACGACTCTCTCACTCGGCGGAAATAATAACATCCCAAAGGGTTTACAATTTTCTTGACAAATGAATTCTATTAATTTCGATTATTATTTCATAAATGACTCCAGAAATAAATATAGTTGCCAGCACGTAATTAATTTTAAGTGTGCCATTAATTCATAATTTCAGATGTTTCTAAAAAAAATCTGTACATTCAGAACTAGTACTTCTCGATTATAACATCGAGACTAAAACATTTTATAAAGTAATTCATTTTCATAAATTGTAGCTTACTGAGTATAAAATTATATGAAAGTTTTCAGAAAAGGAACTGAGAATACTGACCTGTCCAACATTCGAAAAATAATACTGGTATCAACAGCTACTGTTGAGGAAAAGTAATGCTAGGGGAGGATGTCCCGTTACACCTTCCATTAGGACCCTGCCTACAAAAGCACTGGTGTTTCAGCCAACCTTCAGTTGTTTTATAGCTTTACTCTTCTTAGGTTCACGCCTATCAATGACAGAAGAAATAGGTGGAAAAACCGCAAACACACTGTGAGTGCGTTTTATAAGCACCTCTTTGCTCGTAACTTTAGTCTGTAGAACGCGGAAAATTAGTAATGATACTGTACGTTTCCAGTCGTCGATCGATAGCATGTGTTCAGCATTCCATTACGTCGACAACTGACGTCATTGCTCTCCATTTGTCACGCGTGCATTCGTTCGTCCGTTTTCAGAGTACCACTTTCATAAACGACGTAGAAGTGTGGTTGTAATTTAGCTCGATGTTATCGAAAGACGCTTGTGTTAGTCCTTTGGTGTTACTGTGCATTTGCGCGAAGCCAAGCAATTTAGCAGCTGTCGCCTTGTAACGACTGCACAACAAAGAGGACGGGAGGGAGAGGGGTAACAAAGTTGGTGGCGTGTAATTTGACGGCCGCTCCACTGTGAGCACGCACTGTTCCCTTTTAGCGAGCGCAACCGCGGTGGCTGCTGGGCGTGTGGGCAAGAGTACCTCAGTGGCAGAGAGCGGCACTCAGTTTCGTAAATTATCCTTTTTCGTATCATGTGGGACTGTTGGGAATTTCTTATCGACATCTTTCGGGTATTTAGTCATTTATATGCAGCTTTTATCTTAAAATACACTAATGGCCATTAAAATTGCTACACCAAGAAGAAATGCAGATGATAAACGGGTATTCATTGTACAAATATATTATACTAGAAATGACATGTGATTACATTTTCACGCAATTTGGGTGCATAGATCCTGAGAAATCAGTACCCAGAACAACCACCTCTGGCGGGGTCAGGGATTTTCTCTGCCTCGTGATGACTGCGTGTTGTGTGATGTCCTTAGGTTAGTTAGGTTTAAGTAGTTCTAAGTTCTAGGGAACTGATGACCTCAGATGTTAAGTCCCATAGTGCTCAGAGCCATTTGAACCATTTTGAACCAGAACCATTTGGCAGTTGCGGACGGCTATAGAGGCAACATGGCTCAGTGTTTCTGCATGGAACTTCGAATGACCTGTTGAGTCCATGCCACGTCGTGGTCGGTGCTACGCCGGGCGAAACGATATCCAACACGATGTTAGGAGGTATCGTATGGCTTTTATGACGCCAATACGTAATTCCCACTCACTACATCTTAAACAACATGAGTTTCTTTTAACCGTTCTTTAAACTGTAGTTCTCCCTCCATTTCAATATGAGCAAACTCTTTTTCTTGTTCCATCGGCCTGTCGTTCCATACGAGAACACCACAATCTTGTTTATTCAGTTTTTTTTTCCGCAAACGGTCAGGAATGAGAGACAACTATTTACATCTGTCTTCAACCACTTTAGATTCTAAAGTGTATGTTTTGCTAAATGACTGTATTACATAATAACATATATTAAGTTCCTGCATTATCTCATCTGTGTTGGCTAAAGCTTCAAAATATCTTCCATCACCCACAAAAACAGCTAATGCTGCCAACTTCACAGTATACTATTGGTGATGAGTCACCGAAGCGGCCGACAAACGTAAACTGCCTATAAATAACCGTCCGGATTGACCTATGGGGAGCCAGCACATAAACCGTGTTGTAAGAAAAACCTATGCCACGCTTAGATTCATTGGAAAAATCAAGAAAATGTAATTCATCCAAGGAAGAAATAGCTTACGAAAGACTTGTGAGACCGATACATGATTATTGCTCACCTTTACCAGAACAGATAAATAGATGAGATAGAAGAGATCCTACGAAGAGCGGCGCGTTTCGGTAAGGAATCATTTCGTAGGGACGGACATTCTCAGCAAACTGCAGAAGCTACAATTAGACCGTTGTCATCATGGAGAGACTTTTCAAGAACAATGAGACAGTATTTGTCTCCCCCCACATGCATCTCCCGAAAACGCCAGGACGAGGAAATAAGAGATAAGAGACCATACGAAGGTTTACCGGAAGCTGTTCTTCTTGGATCTTATTGTACATCAATGCTTGGGCGCAATAGTGTTGTCGTGAACATTGCTGTTCAAATGGTTCAAATGGCTCTGAGCACTATGGGACTTAACTGCTGTGGTCATCAGTCCCCTAGAACTTAGAACTACTTAAACCTAACTAACCTAAGGACATCACATACATCCATGCCCGAGACCGTAGCGGTCGTGCGGTTCCAGACTGTAGCGCCTTTAACCGCTCGGCCACTCCGGCCGGCGAACATTGCTGTAATGTGGCTGAAATACACGGCAATACTTCTAAACATCCCGGCAATATTTCTGATCGAGCAGACCGTTGTAAGCAGTATGGCCGAGGTGTTGCGGTTCGCCCACGAAAGGTAGAAACTGTTTCGTCCCGAATGCCAGTAAATGAAAAAAAAATTGTTGTACCCGCGTTATCTATACGTTAGGTGTCTTGCATACTTATCGGGCGTTACTTTATAACGATTGGTTTGGTTACATATGTGTGACTTACTACATTTCTCTAGAAACCGTAAGCGGTGAATCGTCTACAAACTGAGTGAGAACATACAAAGGGCTGCGGAATATTTTTATTCTACGTAGTTATCCTCCTGTCTGTTAAATAAAAATAAATATTATTTATAGCAAAATTGAAATAGTCGATGTTTAATCCAGGTTTTATTCGAAAATTGTTGATCTGTATCGCGAAACAGAGGTATGTTGTAGCAAAAATAATATAGATTTATTATCTAACGCTAGAAAACCCAATAAAAAAAGCGGAAAACAAAAATATGTGATATATCACTTCAATACTTCGTCGAACTTACGTGAAATATGTTTCTGCTATCGGTAAATAACTTTCGCATTTCTCACTAATGACAGGCAACTCTTGCCTTTGAACATGATGAAGAATGCTCTGTTGAATGCAGAAAAAGACAATAATTTTATAGATTTTCATGTATGCGCACATAAACCACACCTGCATCAAAATTAGTTGCTTTAATTACACAAAAGCGCAGAAGTTACGCTATCACCTAACTTTTATTACTTATAAAATGGCATGTATATTCTATAAATATATAAAATACACAATGAACTAACGGTTACTCATGTGTGGTTCTAATTATGTGTAAAACAAACAAACCAAGGTAAGTGCTCGGTATCCAGTTTCTCTCTTATACATTAATTTATGTATCTTTCCATACCAATGCTACGAATACTTTCGGTAATCCTACCATTTACTGAGTCACTTATGTATTGTACCAGAACTACTGAAGCTTAGTTCTGGTAGAGTGCAACTCTGGTTTTACCAGTTATCAGACTATTTGATTGTGTGATACATTCAAAATAGTGCGTCAAACCGCAGGAAGAGGTAATGCAGCATTAGTTCACCGAGTTTAAGTTTCGAAAGCAGTTCCCTCAAGGTACTAAAAAAAACGCTTCCACAAAACTCGATTTCTTTCTCTTGTTAAGTTTTCTTCCTTGCGGAATTTAAAAGCAGGAGAGCCGCTCTCATTGGCAGCAGCTCGCTTTCGTCCATTTCGTGCCAATAGTGTGGCCCTTGTAAAACCATCTGACCCGGAGATAAAATCTCGTCAAGATGGCGGGCAATGGTGGCCAGCAATTCTGTCGGACACACAGTGGCAATTCGTGCGACCATTGGCGTTGCCGAGTAATATTGCCGAGTATATAGTCGGAAATGTGGTGTTTACGTGGCTCGTGTGAACATACCTTAAGGAACACTCGTGACTGGAATACGGAAGGTGGCAATCCTCCGTTACACACCATAATATGGCTTCTTAAGGATATGCGAGAGCGTAGTGAAAAGATAAACCTCGAAATTTTTTGTTCTGTTTCCAATATCGGGTGAGGTATTACATTTCACGCATATTATTCGGTCGACGTTCCCGCTTCACTGACGCGAGTTGCAACCGTCTGCCGCTAGAGGACTCCGAAATTTAGCGTGTAACATGACGGCGTGTAACTTAACTATATCGGGGAGGTTGGGTTGAGTTGTTTGGGGGAAGAGAACAAACTGCGAGGTCATCGGTCTCATCGGATTAGGGAAGGATGGAGAGTTGGCAGTGCCCTTTCAAAGGAACCATCCCGGCATTTGCCTGGAGCGATTTAGGGAAATCAAGGAAAACCTAAATCAGGATGGCCGGACGCGGGATTGAACCGTCGTCCTCCCGAATGCGAGTCCAGTGTGCTAACCACTGCGCCACCTCGCTCGGTTTAACTATATAGAATCGTGAGAAAAACAACGTGCTGGAATCCAGTTTCAAACCTCAGAAAACGTGCCTCCAATTGGAACAGAAGAGACTGAAAATCTGTGAATAATTTCTTTTTCGTTTTGAGCGTGAGGGTAATGGTTCCTTTGACAACATTGTGACAGGTAATAAAAGTTGGGTTCACCATTTCGACCTCAAACAGAGCATCGGTGGAGTTTCACCACAAGGGGTCACCGATGCCAAAAAAGTTCGAGACGATGCCATCAGCAGGCATTATGCTCACAGCGTTCTGGGAAGTTCAGGGTATGGTTCATTTGGAATTCAAGCCTATAGTCACTAGCATCGGTTCTACAGGATACTGAGAGACCCTCAGAAAACTGAAAGCACGATTTCAAAAGAATTCGTCCACACGCTGAGCAAACTCTCCTGCAGCATGACAATGTCAGACCGCTCAAGAGCGCTGCGACATCCACAGCAATCCGACGCCTTGAGTTCACTGTTAGCGATCGTCCTCTGTAGAGTCCTGACATGGCCTCACGCGATTTTCATCGTTTCCAAATTCAAAAAACCCCTTCTAGGACTTCGCTTTGACAGTCACATAGCGGTGCAATCAGAAGTGAGGCTGTGGCTCTGTCAAAAAATGCAAAAATTCTACAGTGACGGTATCAACAAACTGACCTCTCGTTGGGAGAACTGTGTGCGTAGCCATGGTGACTATGTTGAGAAATAAAATACACAGAAGCGCCAAAGAAACTGGTATAGGCCTCCGTATTCAAATACAGCAGGCAGAATACGGCGCTGACGTCGGCAACGTCTATACGGGGTGTTACAAAAAGGTACGGCCAAACTTTCAGGAAACATTCCTCACAAACAAAGAAAGAAAATGTTATGTGGACATGTGTCCGGAAACGCTTACTTTCCATGTTAGAGCTCATTTTATTACTTCTCTTCAAATCACATTAATCATGGAATGGAAACACACAGCAACAGAACGTACCAGCGTGACTTCAAACACTTTGTTACAGGAAATGTTCAAAATGTCCTCCGTTAGCGAGGATACATGCATCCACCCTCAGTCGCATGGAATCCCTGATGCGCTGATGCAGCCCTGGAGAATGGCGTATTGTATCACAGCCGTCCACAATACGAGCACGAAGAGTCTCTACATTTGGTACCGGGGTTGCGTAGACATGAGCTTTCGAATGCCCCCATAAATGAAAGTCAAGAGGGTTGAGGTCAAGAGAGCGTGGAGGCCATGGAATTGGTCCGCCTCTACCAATCCATCGGTCACCGAATCTGTTGTTGAGAAGCGTACGAACACTTCGACTGAAATGTGCAGGAGCTCCATCGTGCGTGAGAACCACATGTTGTGCTGCACTTGTAAAGGCACATGTTCTAGCAGCACAGGTAGAGTATCCCGTATGAAATCATGATAACGTACTCCACTGAGCGTAGGTGGAAGAACATGGCGTCCAATCAAGACATCACCAACAATGCCTGCCCAAACGTTCACAAAAAATCTGTGTTGATGCCGTGATTGCACAACTGCGTGCGGATTCTCGTCAGCCCACACATGTTGATTGTGATAATTTACAATTTGAACACGTTGGAATGAAGCCTCATCCGTAAAGAGAACATTTGCACTGAAATGAGGATTGACACGTTGTTGCATGAATCATTCGCAGAAATGTACCTGTGGAGGCCAGTCAGCTGCTGATAGTGCCTGCACACGCTGTACATGGTACAGAAACAACTGGTTCTCCCGTAGCACTCTCCATACAGCGACGTGGTCAACGTTACCTTGTACAGCAGCAACTTCTCTGACGCTGACATTAGGGTTATCGTCAACTGCACGAAGAATTGCCTCGTCCATTGCAGGTGTCCTGGTCGTTCCAGGTATTCCCCAGTCGCGAGTCATAGGCTGGAATGTTCCGTGCTCCCGAAGACGCCGATCAATTGCTTCGAACGTCTTCCTCTCGGGACACCTTCGTTCTGGAAATCTGTCTCGATACAAACGTACCGCGCCACGGCTATTGCCCCGTGCTAATCCATACATCAAATGGGCATCTGCCAACTCCGCATTTGTAAACATTGCACTGACTGCAAAACCACGTTCGTGATGAACACCAACCTGTTGATGCTATGTACTGATGTGTTTGATGCTAGTACTGTAGAGCAATGAGTCGCATGTCAACACAAGCACCGAAGTCAACATTACCTTCCTTCAATTGGGCCAGCTGGCGGTGAATCGAGGAAGTACAGTAAATACTGACGAAACTAAAATGAGCTCTAACATGGAAATTAAGCGTTTCCGGACACATGTCCACATAACATCTTTCCTTTATTTGTGTGTGAGGAATGTTTCCTGAAAGTTTGGCAGTACCTTTTTGTAACACCCTGTATAAGACAACAAATGTCTGGCGCAGTTGTTAGATCGGTTCCTACTGCTACAATGGCAGGTTATCAAGATTTAAGTGAGTTTCAACGTGGCGCACGAGCGATGGGAGGCAGCATCTCTGAGGTAGCGATGAAGTGGGGATTTTCCCGTACAACTATTTGACGAGTGTACCGTGAATATCAGGAATCCAGGAAAACATCAAATCTCCGACGTCGCTACGACCGGAAAGAGATCCTGCAAGAACGGGACCACCGACGACTGAAGATTCGTTCAACGTGACAGAAGTGCAATCCATCAGCAAATTTCAATGCTTGGCCATCAAGAAAAGTCAGTGTGCGAACGATTCCAACGAAACATGGTCGATATGGGCTTTCGGAACCGAAGGCCGGCTCTTGCTGCTTGGATTACTGCGCGACACGAATCTTTACGCCTCTCCTGGGCCCGTCAACACCGACTCTGGACTGCTGATGACTGGAAACATGTTGCCTAGTCGGACGATTCTCGTTTCGAATTGTATCGAGCGGATGGACGTGTACGGCTATGGAGACAACCTCATGAATCCATCGGCCCTGCATGTCAACAGGGGACTGTTGAAGCTGGTGGAGACTCTGTAATGGTGTGGGGCGTGTGTACTTGGAGTGATATGGGACCCCTGATACGTCTAGGTACAACTCTGTCTGGTTGACACGTACGTAAGCATCCTGTCTGATCACCTGAATCCATTCATGTCCATTGTGCATTCCGACGGACTTGGGCAATTCCATCAGGACAATGCGACAGCCCCCACGTCTAGAATTGCTGCAGAGTGGCTCCAGAAACACTCTTCTGGGTTCAAACACTTCCGATGGCCACCAAACTGCCCAGAAATTAACAATATTGAGTATATCTGGGATTCCTTGCAATGTGGTGTTCAGAAGAGGTCTCCATCTCCTCGTACTCTTACGGATTTATGGACATCCCTGCAGGATTCATGGTGTTAGTTCCCTCCAGCACTACTTCATACGTTAGTCGAGTCCATGTCACGTCGAGTTGCAGCCCTTATGCGTGCTCGCGAGTGTCCTACACGATACTGGGCTGGTGTACCAGTTTATTTGGACCTTCAGTGTATGTCGGTATGAAGAATACAAACTATAGAATGTTAATAATGTTTGTATTATCTTTGTGCTTTAAGGGTTTTCAGATAAAAGATTGGGAGACATTACTTTTCAGCTCGCACTCGTTTGTAGCCGTAGAAACGTACAGAACGGGCAGGTGAAGGGACGACTGAGGCGAACCGGCGTCAGGCGCCTGTGGAAGCTGCAGCAGGCGCGACGCCGGCTGCTCCCCGCTGCAGCACGGGGGCTGCCTGCTGTAAGGCGATTAGCGGGTGGGGCGGGTGGTGGCGACACAGCTGCGCAAGTTGGGCCTCTCCCGCGCCACGCCGCGCTACCAAAACGCGCCAGCTGAAGGCAATGTCGTGTTCTGCGGCCGCGCGCCGACCGCCGGCCGGGAGTTCGCGAGACAGCGGGCGACCCATCAGCAGAGCCGCAGCCCTGCTCGCTCTCCCTCTACACCGGCCTACAGCGTGGGGCAACGGGTTCTTTGGCTGCGTCGACTCCACCTCAGCTTGTTTTGCAATGGCAGCAAAATGGCGCGGTAGCTGCAGACGGGCACTTGAGTCAAAGCGTTTTCAGAGATATAAAACAAAAAATCGTAGTTATTAGGGAATAGGTGATGCTGGTGACGGACTTCGTTGCCATTCCGCTTCTCAGTAGCAGTCAGGGAGTTGTAGACACTTGTTAGAAGCGAAACTTGTGAGAAACTGGAGTGTGGCGACACTTGTGAGAAATCCGGGATGTTGAGGGACCGGCACAGGGTGTGTCGCAAATGGTGCGCCACTACCTGCTCGGCCACTACCTGCTGCCGCTTAGTGTGACTGAGCGCTCGGCTTGTGCCGGCCCTGGCAGCTGCCGAGGGACATTCACACTCCTCCATTGCAGCCAGGTTGCATTATTTCAGAATTTTTTTGGGCAAGGAAGAGTGTTCTTAGTCAAATTAGAAATTGAAGCTGATTTTGCCCCCACGTTATCATGTCAACCATTAGTTGCAGCCCAGTTATGCGTAAGACCTCTTTCATTGGAATTTTTGTTCTGATTAACCTTACATAGGGCATAATTTTCGCTCAACCTCATACTTAACGATGTATTTTACAGAAACTATAGAAACCGAAAATGTTTTCCATCTTTCAACCCCTCACTCAAAATTTGATATGATAGGAGTGGCAACCTTTTACCATATATTAAGAGGAGCCAAGTAAAGAATTTGGCTCTCGGCAGAAACTTTTTCTTGAATAATTTCGAAATAAACCTCAATTTTCCCGTACCACGCAGGGGAGTGTACTGAGGTCTAATGTGAGTCCTGCTAGCAATTAGCGTTAAGGAATGCAATTTATGTATTGAATCAAGACACATTCATCGTCCACTCGAACAGACATTGTTTCTAAAATTCTCTACACAAAAATGCTGATTGTGGTTGTTAGAAAAGCTATGACTTTTCAGACTTCATTTGTGAATCTTTTACAATTTGCGAGACACATTTAGCCGACTTTGTGTCGTTCCCAGGGAACACCACGAGGAGGTTGTGTCTCTTCGTCCCGCATTATATTTATTTACAATATTTACAGGATGATTATTTATTTACAATTTTTACAATAGGGCTATCGGCGTTTTCAATATTTACAAGTGTTGCTGTAGCTTCAGCCATTTCCTTTTCATTGTAATTTCAGTAAATAGGCCACGCAGTTAAGATATGATTTTATATTGCCGTCAACTTGGAGTCTTTTAAGGGTCTTAGAAACTATCTCATCTGTCTTAATTGCGGACTTCATTTTTCTTTTCCCACCTATGTTTAAAACTAGTCGGTCAAGTTTGTGCCCATGATATTCTGTGTCTTCTCTGAGATTTTTACTAAGGAGTAAAAATCTGGATGAACCTTCAAAATGAATGTATTTATCCTCTGATTCCATCCTTCTGAAACATTGTTGGCGCGGTGACGCCTTCCTGCGCAATTCCATATATCACTTGGCATGTCTTCATTATCCAGCCATTGTCCAACAAAATAGTTGTAAAAATCCTGCAGTTTTTCATTATCTAGCGTTCCCTCCTGAATACATAGCCACCCATCATCTAACATGTCCAGGGGAATGTGAGCCAAAGTGGAACACAATCTTTTCTTCGTTTTCCTTGAAGGCAGCAACAAGACCGCAATTCTGCACTTCCTTCCACAAGCACTGATTGAAATGGTAGTTGCAGCCATTAATCTTTGCATTAGGAAACAAATGTGTTACTGATTGGTTGATTTCAGCTCCAAAATCCATCATGATAGCTATAGGAGTCCATCCAGGTACGTAGCTGTTAACAGTTGTGAAAAATCGATCGTACGTTTCTCGCTTTTTGGTTCAAATGGCTCTGAGCACTATGGGAGTTAACATCTATGGTCGTCAGTCCCCTAGAACTAACTAACCTAAGGACATCACACAACACTCAGTCATCACGAGGCAGAGAATCTCGCTTTTTATTGGGTAGCAACTGTGCTTGTTTCCTCCTCAGAACTAGAAATATCGGCATGAACAATGAATAACTGTCCAAACTGCTTGCTGGAGCTTTTGAACGTTCCATCGGCAAAGAACGAATTGCAGTCTGTTAAACAGGATTTTCCCCTTTCGCTGGCGAACACCAATATCCTGTCATTTGGTCCTCTGTCGTCATCTGCTAGTAAAAATTTGCTCCCATCATTCATTAGCAAATGATGTTCTTGCAGAAATATTCCTGCAGCATCGGTCAGATCTTGTGTAGATCCCATGATTTTTGCCTGATGCGTTGCAGCGATCGTTTTGTACTCCTGCGTGACGGCAGTGATGTGACGATGCAGTACTGAACTGCGGTGTGCTACCTGTTTGGTGTCCCTGTAGACCGCCCGCTACCTGATCGGCCGGGTCTCCTCACAAACGTCGATCCTCACAACTGTCGCTGCCCACAAGTGTCGCAACCCCGCAGTCAGGTGTCGGAGGGAAGGGGGGGGGGGGGAGAGCTTAAGAGAGCTTAAGGTCTAAATGCCGATTTCCTGTATCTCCGCATGTAATTCCCACCCTACACCTGATATCACTCTGGGAGGGAAAGTCAGAATTATGAGCGACATCAACCGACCACCGAGAAACTTGAACGCCACTGTAAAGGAGGCAGACTTTTCTCCTGGTAGACAGTCGTCTCCTGAGGAAGAAGTTGGTGTCTATCTTTGAAAGCTCGAGTTTTAATCCGATGTGAGGCGGTCTATACTTGGGACATTATTTTATACCACGTAACTATAGGCTGTCAGTGGACCAAAGACAGTTCACAGACTCCTGTAGATGCCAATGAACCGAAATTGAAAGTAGGAGAGCAAAGGCATACATACTGAACTACATTTTGAAATGCAATTTTAAAACGTTCCTGTCTGCTTGTAACACAGGTGGCTCACCCTCGACTCTACGAGTTATGTTACCAGGAATACACTAATGTATGATGTATTAGCTACCAACCAGGTGGCAATTTTGTGTGACCCTTCAACGAGAGTGGTTTCTGAACAAACGAGATTAATTTAGTGTAAAATTATTTTATGGCATGTCTTGTCGTTTCTAAAGAAGTGGGTCACGCCACTTTCAAAATAAAAGGTCAGAAACAGGAAAAGCAGCGCTGCCAGATGAAGGAAAGCATGGATATGCGCGCCGTCCCACAGCGAGAAAAACAGTTCTCAGCGTCGGTGGGAATGTGTTACGCAGCGTCCAGGTACAGTTGACTTGAGAAAGAGCTGAAATCGTTAAAACTAAACAAGGCTCTGTACATAAACTAATGCTGATTTCGCACTCTTTTTCCTAATGTGCACAAATTTATAAAACAGAAAGTTGCTTGGAAAATGTGGCGTATTGTACTGAAGTAGGCCAATGGGGAGTCGTAATCACAGCCTTTGTATCGTAAAGGAGTTTTTATGAAAAGTAATGACGCTGTCATTAACCGTATAGGTTAATAGAGCTACAGCTTCCGATGACTGGCAGGCAGATAGATGCCAGCTAGACCAAGCTATACTCACAGGCAATATAACACGGTAGAAGCACAATCTCCCAGTAAAATAATACTGGTACGTTTGAGACAGACAAAGTCGTAGGCTGTTGTGTGTGGCACACTTAATTTAAGCAACAAGGCCTGACATGACACCAGGGATTGAAGCAAAGTCGCTTCGATCTAAACCGTCAACTTTAGGGATAACAGAAAAAATAGATCTCATGTACTCACGCAACCGTTTCAGTACAATCATTTATCATCCGCACTGTCACACACACCCATAGCAATAACAAAACATCAGTGTCCCATCCTGTGTACTTAAACATTGGTGCTTAGCAGCAATAGTGTTAAAAAGGTTCAAATGTGTGTGAATTCCTAAGGGACCAAACTGCTGAGGTCATCGGTCCCTAGACTTACGCACTACTGAAACTAACTTAAACTAACTTATGCTAAGAACAACACACCCACGCATGCCCGAGGGAGGACTCGGACCTCCAGCGAGAGGGGCCGCGCAAGCCGTGACATGCCGCCTCTAACCGCGCGGCCACACCGAGAGGCAGCAATAGTGTAATGATGCTGTTTCATACCATATTTAATTACGAGGGCTGCTCGGAAAGTAGGGTCTGATCTATTGTTAAATGAAAACCACTGTGAAAAATCAAAAATGCCTTATTTGCAACATTAGACACACCTTTGAGCTATTTCTCTATATAGTCGCCGCTCCGGTTTAGGCATGTGTCGTAGCGTTGCACCAACTTTCAAATGGTTTCATCATAGAAGGCAGCCGCCTGTGATTTCTAACAATTGTCGTTGTCTGTGCCAAAATGTTGTCTTCGTAGCCAGGGACTCACGTGAGTGGAGATGAAACTCAGTGGAGCCAATTACAGGCTCTGTTGTGTGTGGTCAAACACTTCCCATCGAAAACACTGCAGGAGCGTCTTCATTGGCTCAGCCTCGAATTGTCATGAAGCAGGAAATGCATGACAGTTGGTTTACGTGGGGTTCCATGAAATCAGGCAAAATCACTCGTACTTGGCGAGAGACACGATTTTCTATGAATCTTTACGTGCTCAGTGTGCGCTTAGAATTGCAAAGAGCGAAGTGGCGCGCTGGACTGGCGCACTAGAAACGCTGCCTAACATATATGTACCATTATATTTTCACTGTGGTGTCCATTTTGTGCCCGATAAGACCTTACTTTCGAATAGCCCTCGTAACTGCAAACTGTAATGCACTACAAAAGTACTTTTAGATATTTTATGCATTTCATCGGTGAATTTAATTACCTCTTCCACGAAAACAGAATATATCATCCTTTTCCAGGTACTTTTCAAATTATGTTATATTAATAGGACGGAGGTACTATTTGTTGCACAATGAAAATCGGTTCACGCGAATATATATGCGAGGTGTCGGGGCTAGCAGTGTATTTAACACTAAATTCTAGAATCTACATATGTAAATGATGCTCTAAGCCCCCCCTATTCTAACTCCGACTTTTGCTGTTGCACAAGGATTAAAAAAATAGACGCGAACTGACTGTAATCAACCCTGCAAGTGGAGTAGAAAACAGTTTGGCACCTGCAATAATTTAATTTGATAAATAAGTTAAATAAAGGAAGGTTTCATTAACGTAGTGAGAAATGATGGGTTGCTCTACCGATTAACAGAATGAAAGTTCTGTCCAAAATAACAATATGATTTATTAAGACTAAACACAAAATAATAAACAAAAATACATGAAACATTTATAATTCATCAAATTGGCTCAAATTGGATACTCAAACAAACGCTGTGAAGGTGAAGTTGTCCCTAAACTATATTGTGAGGTTTATGACGAAGTGGTATGTGGAGCCAATTCCTTGCCACTCAAATCTTAAGAGAGACACACAGTTAACCCAACATTAATTGCTGCTACTCAAGACAGAACAAAGTTAGAAAAAGACGAACAGGCGCGCTCTGCAGAGCTCTGATTATCACCTAGGAAAATCCCTATCTGTCGGTGCTGCAGACATACATTACCAAACTGTCTTCTTAACTGCCAGAACACGATCTGGCGTACCGGAGGCGATGGCTGGTTGCTTCGACGTATTCGACAGAAAGGCAAGAGCCGACCCTCTAGAGCACCCGTACATGCCGAACACCGAACATTCCCGCCCCCACGACAGTGGCCGTGGTTAAACGTTCCAATCAGCAACTCGAAAACTGGCGGAAAATTCCACTCCATTGCCGGAGCACTACCATTCCACCAATGGAGATCCTTGGCGCCAATTTCTGCGCTGATTTTGCTACGTCACGGAGCTATGCCCTGAGCAAGCCAGTCACAGTTACTATTTTGCAGACAGCGCGGGAATTTTCCCGCCACAACTGCCTGGGTACACAAGTCAATCCCACGCCTCGCTGGTAGCCCGCCAGAAAGTGTTTTCGCTAAGTTTCTGTGAAAGTAACTGAACCTCTAGCCCAGCCGCTACTTCAGGCCCCTCCGGGCGTGTCTTTTGACAATGTCGGCGTCTGGAAAGCATTCACTCGACTCACTCACACCCTTTCAAAGTCAGCAGAGCCCGCCTGTCACCAGACCACCCGGGTGACGAGAGACGCTGCGTGGGAAGTCCGCGTGTGAAGGAATAGCAACTTTCCACCGCATGCAATTAGAGAGGATAATCGTAAGATAGAAATATGAGAGGGGGCTCGTGCCACCTCTCATATATTTTATTTTTGCTCTGAAATTAATAGTTCATATACATTGTTCAGACATTTTATAAATGAGACGAGGGGTCACGTTTAGAATTAAGATCGAATCCCTTCCGTGAAAACAGTATGAAGCGACGCATTACCGGAACGCTGCAGCGATGAAGTTTCAGTCGCATTTCACGCTCCCAGCTACAAAATTATGAACGTACGTCCGCTCATACACCTTCCCTTCTTCATCTGGCTCTATCCAGCCCTCATCCCAAAGAGCGATTCGAAATGTTGATCGCAGCATTGCGTCTAAATCACGTGTCGATAGGCCGGCCGTGGTGGCCGAGCGGTTCTAGGCGCTTAAATCCGGAACCGCACGACCGCTACGGTCGCAGGTTCGAATCCTGCCTCGGGCATGGATGTGTGTGATGTCGTTAGGTTAGTTACGTTTAAGTAGTTCTACGTTCTAGGGGACTGATGACCTCAGATGTTAAGTCCCATAGTGCTGAGAGCCATTTGAACCACGTACCGATATTATATCACACTGAATATTTCATCGTAACCGTACCGCATCCGACACTTGCTGCAACTCAGTGTACTAACACGGTCTTACTTTATATTGACAATACTTGACGACTTCTACAGATGTTATACATTCATACACAAATTTCTGTCTTAGCACGGTTTGCTTCATTAATATTCATAACAACAATACAGATAGCTTACCTTCTGTAATTAAATATTTAATTACAAACCAAAAACTTGTCGATAAAAACGTCACATTTCAGCCTCCAAGAGCTGCTGATAAATAATTGTTTACTTTCAACTGGCTTCGATCTTCAGTTTATCTTGAGGTGTCTTCAAGTCTGCATAGCAATCTTGATATTGTGGCATCTAATAACATAAAAGCCATCGTGCGTCGATTTTGTACAGTCAATAATAAAACACATTCCACAGTCAGAAGTACGTAGGGACTTTAGAAAATAAGTTACACGTGTCGTCCTGCGCTAAGACCATTGCACAACAAGAGTAGCACACTGTCAACAATCAGTACATGTCATGCGATCGCTAACGCAGTTATGCCGCGCTATGGATAACAGGGGCATCACAGACTGAAATGGCGCACTAGCTGTCAGCTTACTACTAAGTTGAAATGCGCGAAACAACACGATTTTTATGGATAAAATGTTTAAACTGCACACACATTCATCGTTGAATTCTAGGGGTATGTGGACCAAATGGAATCTCAGGCCTAGTCGTAGCGAAGTGGTGCCAATAATTTGAAGAAGGTCGCGCAGACATGAGTGGTGATATGAAGTCCAGATCTTGTATCCGGCCGTGCTCACTGTGAGCTTAGAACTGCAAACAGTGACGTGACGTGATTGACGGCATACTTGAGACACTGCCCAACACCTATGTGCAAAACTTAATTGGATTTTCACTGTAGCGTCGATTTTGTGCCCGACCGGACATTACACGTTAACGCGACCGCTTCCGGGACGGGGAATTACGCCAGCCACGGATGAAAATCCCTCCTGCAGATTAACGATGTGAAGCCGATGTGCCGGCCAGGCTGGAAGTGGGTTTTACGCTGTTTCCCATGTCCCACTAGGTGAATACCGGACTGTTTCCCATGTTCCGCTTCAGGTACGCACTACGCAGACAGTTAGAACACTTTCTCGCACTTGGAAACAGAATTTACTCTATACCAGGAGATTGCTGATCTTAGCTGTTTGGTCTCCTTAAACACTTACTCAACATCAGCAGCAGACATCTCACATTCGATCCGTCTTTTCGGAAAGGTGAAAGAACATCCGGGGAGAGAGATTTTGCAGCGATGGGAACATTCACAGACCGGTTTTCGAATGTTTCCGTCGGATTTCTGTAGTCGAGGAACTGAACGTTTAGTGGAAAGATCCAGTCATTTTTTACAGAGAATTGGTGGACACTATGCATCTGTGTCACTGTGAACTGCAGTGCAGTATTAAATGAAAGTTACTTGTCCTGCTGTAATAATAGGTAGCATACTTTCTGAAGTCCGTTCGTAAAATATACTAGCACCGGTAATCTCCATCTAAGCGCTGTAACAAACTGATGTGTAAAGACCGCAAGCAGAATCGTACTTTTGGGAGGGGGGGGGGGGGGGGAGGGATCTTGGTACTCGTCTCCTATTTGAGCTAGGAGCATGGAGTGGAAAGCTTTTGGTTTAGCTCTGATCAGCGGCCATTAATATGCCTATTCGAACATCTGTTCCACTGTACCTATGTTGCACAGCATATTAAGCAAGGTTTCAACGACGAACCGGAGCTGACGCAAAGGCAAATTGTGGGAATCGATTAATTCCTTTTTTCAAAAGAGTTTAATTGGGCTAAAATTAATGCTCAGCTAATGACACCATTCGTATGTGCAGCGTTCAGATTTTACATGCAAAAACAGTCACCCCCGTTCGGATTTAGCCATTCGGATTTTACGAACAGAAACAGCCTCCTTTAAATAACTCCGTACTGGAGTGAGAATAATGGTTTAAATTTTTATGGGACCTTGATCTAAGATAAGTTGTAACCGTTTGAAAAAATCTTGCTTCGTTTGGATTTTGAGTACAAAAACATGTTTTTCTGGGAGGTTTGAAGCGCACCACACCTATACTTTAACCTTGCACCTATCAGTTGAAACTTTGCACGAAGGTAGATTAATGGATAAAGTCAAAAGCGACATATTTTTATCCAATAGTCTTTATCCGTTATTCAGATTTGATGGTTTAAGATCGAACTAAATGTAGCACGTAAAATTCTTTCTTCCGTGAACTGAATGCGCGGAAATAGTTTAAAGTGAATCAAATAAATAAAAAAGGCGTTCTTACGATAAAATTGAAAAGTGTCTTTCAAAAATCTTGCCATTCGGATTTTACGTTTTTTATGAGGGTTTTTTTTTTGTTGCGCACTATTTCTATGCTTTAAACTTGTGATAATCTGTTCAGATTTTACAAGACTGTAGAGAAATAGATGCAGTTAATGGTCATCCTGTAATTCTGGTGAAAGCTTTATCCTTTGTCACGATAGAAGCAACATTGTTCGACAGACCCGAAAGGCAGTAAAAAAATTCTATATCGGATCTGTCGTAACTCGAGTCAGCAAAAATCTGTAATGGTTGCCAAGGTACGGCGGTCTAACGTCAGAACTATGCTACAGGAAAAGTTGGGTACCAGAACGCAAAAAGCTCCTATCGTAGCACAGAAAAAAAAACAAATATATCCTGGCAAAAGTTAAGAATATAAAAGAAGCGCACTAGCTTTTCGATGTACGTCGCAGCTTCGAAGACATTTAAATGAAAACATTGAGACATATTCATGATTTTTTAGAGTTAACACCACTTTCTCAATGCGGTAAGCTCTCTTAGGCGTACCCCCCTGTTACATGTCTGTAATGAACTTCTAGAGAGTGGGATACATCTACAATGGGAAGTATCCGAGAGGGGGGATTTGCCTCTATGAAAGAAAGTACGCAAGAGCAGGGATTCAGGCATCCTTAACTTTAATAACACGATGTGTCATATTTCACCGCATGATAAATGCCTTGTTGGATGACATGATTGGTATATGGCATGTTATACGACATGGCATCATATATCATGTTACTTTATTTGACACGATGCACTATACTACATGACATTTCGATTTTAATGTCTTTGTAGATGCCATGTAAGTCGAGAAGTTCCACTCTTTTACATCCGTGCCGTATTCGCCTTCTTTGTGCTACGACAGGACCATCTCTCAATGTGGAAAGAGTATGTTAACAAAAACTTCGTGATTTAAGCTACGATTTGCAACAAACACCATTGCTGTATCTAGCATAGTTCTTTACAATTATTTTCTTTGTATTCAGAGAAAGACTTTATGTTCGCCATGTACGCTATCGTGCTCCCGTTTCGCACACCTCGTTCCTTCTCATCTTCAGGAGCCGCCACAGCAGCGACGCAGACAGGCAAGGCGCCGCAGGCATAGCGGCCTTGTTCCGTACCGAGCACTGACCAGCTTAGGCAGCGCCTGGCGTGGCGTGCAAGAAATTCACAGGCAGCCGCTTTGCGCCAAGGTCGCCCAGCAGCCGGCTGCGCAGTATAAAACCGAGCAATTTCCTTGGCGGACCAGCTAATTTCGCCCACTCTCTCTCTCTGAACTCCCACACTCTGTGCCCCGCGGCCTGGCGCTGGATTCTTGCCCGGCCGTACACAGCTTGAAGCTTAAAGATGCCTTATTTTACAGCAAAGTGTGGCCGCAGTAGCGCTGCTGTCGGCGTTGCTGCAATGTGGCTGCAAAATAGGAAAGTATTTCCGTATGGCCTGGCAGTATTTGCTGATGGAATAAGATGTTGCAGGTATTTGCTGAGGGGTGGCTCAGATGTTGCCGGTGTTGTCCGCTGGGAGTGCAGAACGAATTCTTCGGCCAGACTATACTTGACTCTAATTGTAAGTGCTTCCCCATAAACATTACGTGAACTGAAGGTGGAGCGGGAAGTAAGGAAGGGGATCGAAAGGAACTGATGATATCAGCTCCATCGGGACTTCATGCGGAATCATCGGTGACGAATGCAAACGTGTGCTGGACCGGGATTCGAAATTTTCTGCTAACTATACATCTGTTTTAACCACTGCGCCACCTGGACACAGTGTTCATCGCAAATGTGCGGACCATCTCAGCCCGCTCCTCGGCCGACGCACATTCACACCTCGCGTCACCACTTATTCACAGTCCCCGTCCTTGCCCTCAGTGTTCACTTGCTTTAGATTCCTGCTGGAGGTCGAATGAAAATGTGGATCTGCACTGACTGTCGTGGATTCGTAGCCCATCGAGGTGTATCAGTTATGTGGATGCGTGGTGTCTGTTCTTTCGGACACGTATGTTCATGAGGGGTAATGCAAAGGAGAGGAAGAGGTTTTTTAGTGTAGCGGACGAACAAAGAGATTAGAGGCGGCATGAGTGTACATGAAAAATATAAGCCAGTTTATTTTACAAGCACAGCCATATGAAACGAACAATTTGGTCATATACAGTAGCTGCATGTTCAAAGCTCCTTAGAGTAATTGCTGACACAGTTGCACATTACAAATTATGCTGTCCATTGTTTCATGTAGTATTATGGCTCTTTCGTTCTCACTATTTCCACATACAACGCATTTAGAAAATGTGCCATCCCACGTTTCTTCATTTTCAATAGTCGTCTCTGTTTCACTTCCACTGACAGTGTCAGTTGATTCACTGACACCTTGATTTGCGGACTCAGTATTGCTCCAATTACTATGACTATAGCTTGGTCCAGTAAATCTTCACTTGGAACACACTGCTCTTCAAATGTACTTACGTGCTCTTACCGTTTCTTCCAGTCTCCTTTTATTATAGAAGTGATTTGTTTATTTATAAGTGTTAATAATCTGTCCATTTTTCATGTCACATTACATTCAGAAATGTTGTTCTTGAGCCGCGCGAGATTAGCCGAGCGGTCTTAGGCGCTGCAATCATGGACTGTGCGGCTGGTCCCGGCGGAGGTTCGAGTCCTCCCTCGGGCATGGGTGTGTGTGTTTGTCCTTAGGGTAATTTAGGTTAAGTAGTGTGTAAGCTTAGGGACTGATGACCTTAGCAGTTAAGTCCCATAACATTTCACACATATTGGAACATTTTTTTGCCGTTCTTGATCTTGCCATATCAGCTCTATAGAATTCAATTCTGGGAGGTATGGGAGAAGTATAAACTCACTATGACCATGTTCGTTTAAAATACTATCTGTTGTACAAGTGATGTGGCATGGTTTGTTAATTTCGATCAGAGAATAGTACTGGGGTCTCTGCATGTCCTTGTGGAAAGTAATTCTGTTTTCTCTCAACCAGCACGTCATTCCTCTCCTCGTGGAGTTTGATACTGAAGTATGAGTCAGTTGTTTATGTGGTACGGAGCGTTATCTATAACGATGACGGTACGAGGTAGTAGATTAGGTATTAATTCTCCCTGAGTCGCTTTTCATAATTTGAGAAGTTCATGTCGTTCGGATAATCTCCTGTTTTCTATCCAGATTTAAACGTTATGCAGCCATTCCATATAAAATCGTCCTCCCACCCAGCATGGATGATATACACTATGTGCTCAAAAGTATCAGAACATCTGGCTGAAAATAACTTACAAGTCCGTGGCGCACTCCATCGGTAATGCTGGAATTCACTGTGGTGTTGGCCCACCCATAGCATTGATGGCAGCTTCCACTCTCGCAGGCATACGTTCAATCAGGAGCTGGAAGGTTTCTTGGGGAATGGCAGCCCATTCTTCACGGAGTGCTGCACTGAGGAGAGGTATCGACGTCGGTCGGTGAGGCCTTGCACGAAGTCGGCGTTTCAAAACATCGCAAAGTTGTTCTATAGGATTCAGGTCATGACTTTGTGCGGGTCTGTCTGTTATAGGGATGTTACTGTCGTGTAACCACTCCGCCACAGTCCGTGCATTATGAACAGGTGCTCGATCGGATCGTGTTGAAAGATGCAATCGCCATCCGAGAATTGCTCTCCAACAGTGGGAAGCAAGAAGGTGCAATCATCAGTGTAGGTCTGTGCTGAGATAGTGCCTCGCAAAACAACAAGGAGTGCAAGACCCCTCCATAAAAAACACGACGACCCCATAACACCACCGCCTCCGAATTTTACTGTTGGCACTATACACGCTGGCAAATGACGTTCCCCGAGGATGCGCCATTTCAGCATCCTGCCATCGGATCGCCACATTGTGTACCGTGATTCGTCACTCGACACACCCAGCGAGGCATCGTTTGGCATTTACGAGCGTGATGTGTGGACCATGAGCAGCTGCTCGACCATGAAATCCAAGTTTTCTCACCTACCGCCTGTCATAGTACTTGCAGTGGATCCTGATGCATTTCGGAATTACAGTGTGATGGTCTGGAGAGATCTGCCTATTACACTTTACGGCCCTCTTCAACCGTCAGGGGTCTCTGTCAGTCAACAGACGAGGTCGGCCTGTACGTTTTTGTGCCGTACGTGTCCCTTCACGTTTCCACTTCACTATCACATCAGACACAGTGGACCTGTGGATGCTTAGGAGTGTGGAAATCTCGCGTACAGTTGAATGACACAACTGACTACCAATCACCTTACCACGTTCGAAGTCCGTGATTTCCGCGGAGGGCCCTATCCTGCTCTCTCACGATATCTGATGACTACTGAGGTTGCTAATACGTAGTAGGTGGCAGCACAATGCACCTAATACGAAAAATGTATGTTTGGGGGTGTCCGGATACTTTTGATCACATAGTGTATGTGATGTCTATTCTTGAGGACATGCCCGCCGGCCGGTGTGGCCGTGCGGTTCTAGGCGCTCCAGTTTGGAACCGCGTGACCGCTACGGTCGCAGGTTCGAATCATGCCACGGGCATGGATGTGTGTGATGTCCTTAGGTTAGTTAGGTTTAATTAGTTCTAAGTTCTAGGCGACTGATGACCTCAGAAGTTAAGTCGCATAGTGCTCAGAGCCAGGACATGCCCCAAAAAAGACACCAGTGTTATAGTGCAGCCACTGTGAATCAAAACAAAAAGGATTCACGATATCAGGTTCGGGTGGTTCGCGATTTAAATCAATGGGGAAGTAGCAAATTTTTGCCAGACCAGGATTCGAACCCGAGTCTCCTGCTTATTAGGCAGATGCGTTGACCTGCGCCATTCGGATACAGTGGTCATCGCAACTGCACGCCTCCTGTCGGACACAAGCTTCCAACTTGTCCTCGTAATAAACATGTAGTGTCCCTTGCCCACTATCCTCATAAGTCGCGGCATTTTGTCGATTCCCGTAATACGGTTTCAAGTATGGTGTACAACTTCACTGAAGCAATCATTGGCCATCCCCGCCTTTAATTATATATATAGTGTCTGTTCCTTCGGACCTCCAGTGTGTTCGCTGGTCATCGGGGCTGAGTCCGAAGCGGGACTCATCACTGAAAACAATTCTAGTCCACTTAATGAGATTCCAGGTCGAAGTCGTGTCTGGAGACAACTGTGGGTTACCAATCTGTCACCCGCCATACGGCTACCAGTAATGATAGTCTGGGGTGCCATGTCTTTTCATAGAAGGAACCGTTTGGTTGTCATCAGCGACACTTCCTCGGCACATCTGGACGTCAACGATATTCTACGCCCTGTTTTGTTGCCCTTCATGTCAAGTCATCCTGGGTTTGCATTTCTGAAAGATAATGCCCGCTCAAACACGGTGAGAGTTTCTGCTGCTTCTCTTCGTGCTTGTGAAACACTACCTTGGCCAGTAAGTTCACCGTATCTTTTCCCAACTGAGAAGTCTTTGAGCATAGTGAGCAGGCTCTCCACCATCTCGGGAGTTTGACAATCTAACGTACCAATTGGACAATATTTAGCCCGATATCCCTTCGGAGGACATGCAACAATTCTGTCAACCAAGCCGAAGCCGAATAACTGCTTGCGTAATGGCTCAATTTCTGAACCTCTCTCTTTCTCTCTCTCTCTCTCTCTCTCTCTCTCTCTCTCTCTCTCTCCCTCTCTCTCTCTCTCTCTCTCTCTCCCCCCTCTCTCTCTCTCTCTCGAAATTCTCATCCAATTTTTCTGCAATTTTTAGTCATTTGTTTGATCTATCGATTTCTGTCCCATTCGGATAATTCCTTCGCAGTGCGCTCTTTATCTTTTTATTTTGTTTTCGTTTTTTCGTGGAGCCTATTAAAGTTGGTTGACAGTATTTAAGATGTACACAAATCAGGCTGAATTTTAATTTGAGTTATCTCGTAAGGGTCGCCAACATGCACAGGAAATGTCTGAAGTTGTTTCTAACGACCACGACCAGCGATAGTGAAACTGCGAGAAACCGTTGGAGTGCTGCAGCATACATTACACCATGGGGAGACACAGTGCCTGCGTCTTAGAGGGGAGTGAAGTGTATCCCTCAGCACGGAGCAGGCAGCTACTGCTTTTGACAACTGGGGAGACACTCCAACGGCGGTCTGAAGAACACAGCCCCTGCAGCTTCTAAGACGAAAAGCAGAGAATACCTGTGATTATGTGAGAAAGTACGGCGTTCTTTGTGGCGCAACCGGGAAGCAGGTACGAGGGCAGCTTCGTTAAAGGGAGAGGGTGGTGAGGGGGAGGGAGGGCGCGGGGGCGACCGCCTCAGCAGAGTGGAGCAGATTGTAGGCGGAGTGTGCAGCGCTGCGAGCCCTTCATTTCTCGACGGAAACTGCTAATTGGGCGTGAGCAGGGCGCTTGTACCTGCTCGTCGAGGGCTTGTCGTTAGAGCTTCTGACTGGGGCCGTCTACCGGGAAAACAAGAGCGTGCGCGCGATACGCGGAACAACTGTCGACGGTATCGAGACCGCCCAACTTGTGGGTTGATCTTTTCGACTACTACTCCTCTCGAAAGAATTGCATGTGCTTCACAAGGCAGTCTTGGGAGGGTAATTACACCAACAAATAGAATAATGTGTTGGACGTATTGGAATCAAATGTTCAAATGTGTGTGAAATCTTATGGGACTTAACTGCCAAGGTCATCAGTCCATAAGCTTACACACTACTTGATCTAAATTATCCTAAGGACAAACATACACACCCATGCCCAAGGGAGGACTGGAACCTCCGCCGAGACCAGCCGCACAGACCATGACTGCAGCGCACTAGACGCTCGGCTAATCCCGTATTGGAATCCAGTACTCTTTGTAAGACCACTGAAAAATGCTGATTCATAATTTGTAAAGCATTTATAGATACAGGGTGAAGAAAAAATGCAGCACTTTGAAGTCGACATGCTATTCCTCATCCAGAGCCGAGACAAAAGTCGAAGATTTATACAACATACATGGAAAGCAGAGAAATATATAGGCCAAGTCGCACCACAGACGAAACTGTGTGTTGATTGATCGTGACACATGGCCAGTGAAGAGGACTGTGCGAAAAATAATAGGATGTCAGATGCAAAAGTCACTGCAGAACTGAATGTCTCACTCGAGTATCCTGTTAGCACCAAAGTAACGTGATAGGAGCTCCATAAGGTGGGAACTGCAGTGCGAACAGGGATACCAAAATCTCTCATCAATAATGCGAATGCCCGTAACAGGAAAAGGTGGTGCCAAAGCCATAAAACCTGGACTTCGGAGCAATAGCAGAAAGTAATTTGGTAGGATGAGTCTTGCTGAATACTGTTTCCAATTTCTGGAAGAGTTTACGTCCAAGGAGTGAAATATGGCAGGGGTTCGGTGATGATTTTGATAGTCGTATCTCGGTATTCCATGGGCCGCACGGTTACACTGCAAGGTGGCATTACTACTAAGGATTATGTGACCATTTTGGCTCATCAGGTCCATCCTATGGTATAATGTTTGTTCCTCAGTAGTGATGCTGTGTCCTAAAACGAAAGGGCCCTGTTCACAGGGCTCGCATCGTACAGGACTTGTTTTGTGAACTTGAGGATGAATTGTCGCATCTCCCTTGGGAACCGCAGTTGCCAGATCTCAATATTATTGAGCCCTTGTGCTCGACTTTGGAGAGAAGAGAGCGTAATATCAACCCACCTCCATTACCTTTACCGATGCTTGTCACTATTTGCATGACGAATGGTATAACATTCCTCTGAAAACCATTCGGGATCAGTATTTATTCTTTCCGAGACTTCTGGAAGCTGTTTTGAATATCAACGGTATTGTTACACCGTATTACGCAGCGTAATGTGTTGTGTTTTAGATTTTTCCGTAGTCTTGTCAACGCCTGTAGATAAATGTTCTATTATGTCCAAATTAATGCGATATTATGAACAACACAAGGAAACACCGTCCTTACTAGAATTTCACAACTTTTGAGAAACAAAACTGGACTACCAGCCTACTAAGGAATCTCTAAGGATAACGGTTCCATTTTTAGTATTTGGTTCTAGAATAAATGAGTTGTTATGTGCCTACGAAAGAGCACACTTCAAAAAAGATATATATATATATTGTTTTTTACGAAATGGTAAAGCATCAGATTTAAAGTGGTGAGTGGATTATCTAGATGCAGCATAGGTGTACATTACACTGTACACAGACATTAGTAAAGTGACAGCGTGTCAGATGAATTGTGTATCAACAGTGCCAGTCAACGTTTGATTGTTGTAAATGCAGGCAGTGATGTGAGCTTCCTTTCGTGCTCATTTCTTCTATGTGGCTACAACAGCAAAGTGTCAAATAAAAATAGCCAGAAAAAAAAATTACTTAGAGGCAAGAACAGCCAAACTTTAGGTATTAATTAAGAAACACGAACTTTCCCCAGTGTATTTAATTTGTAAGAAATGCAAGAAAATGGTTTCCCTCCGAATGCCGCCACACAATATAGACCTAAATCCTATATAAATGATTTGGAATCTCACGAATAAAGACATCTATAGTCATAGTAACTCAAGCATCTCGCTTTTGAAGCTGAAAAATAGCCGCTGATCCCTTTGCTGCAATAAATAAACGTCTAGCCTGTCCCCCAGTCTAGTGCAAGCCTTTTGACGTATGGCATTTCGGCCGCTTGCGCATCTCTTCCGCAGCCTTTACATCACCGTAAGAGTGACGTCACAAGCCACTAGGTCAGAAGCAGTAGCTTCAACTGCAAGGGGGGAAGAGGCCTCTTGGGCAGCAGCATTAATTGTGGTGACAGTGTTGACACTTTATCGACTGGTGTACTAAGCGATCTCTTTGACAGTTGCAGAAGTGCGTGTGTTTCCAAGAGGGCACTGTGCTGTTTCTGCCAGTCGTGAACGTGGCGACAGTGATGCTGCGAAATAGTTGAGTGCATCTGACTAGTGTCACTGTTCTTTTTAGTTTGGAAAACAATTATAGAAACACTACCCTAAGTTCTTGTTCGTTATTTATGAAGATAAAAATTGTCTCAGTAATCATACACTGCCGGCCGGAGTGGCCGAGCGGTTCTAGGCGCTACAGTCTGGAACCGCGCGACCGCTACGGTCGCAGGTTCGAATCCTGCCTCGGGCATGGATGTGTGTGCTGTCCTTAGGTTAGTTAGGTTTAAGTAGTTCTAAGTTTTAGGGGACTGATGACCACAGCAGTTAAGTCCCATAGTGCTCAGAGCCATAATCATACACTGACAGAAAAAAAAGTGACAACCCTCAAGGACCAGGTGATATTACTGACAAATGAGGTGACGGTCAGATTACATGAAAACGACATAGCACAGTAAAGGAAGCCCAAACAGTCGTATGAATACACAGTGTACACCAACCCCCTACCCCCCTATAGCGGCAACGTAGGCGTGTATTATCGCATGGAAACGATCGTAAAGGAACGAGTAAGTCCCAGTTTCATCACGTCCGATTCGTGTTCAGTTGGCGACAGATCTGGTGATGTTATTGGCGTGGACTGTTGTTGCACACCACGAAGAGATCGTTGCATCACGGTGGCCGTATGTGGACGAACATTGTCTTGCTGAATAAGCACATCGTATTCCTGTCGAGGCAATGGCAGTAGCATGAGGATAATCTGCGGAACGTTGTGTGCACTGAATACTTTACCCTGCAGAAAAGAGAAAATGTGACCACGATGTAACTGATGGCCCCTCACACCATGAAGTCTGGGATGGGACTTGGATTCGTGGACGAACACACTCTGGAATGGACATCTCACCAGGTCTGCGCCGTACACTTGTACTTCGATCACATAACAGGTAGAGCCTACTCTCATCACTGACGACAACAGAGAGTCATTACATTCTCCATTCAACTCGTTAACGAAAGCAGAGTAGCTATGTTTGGCGGTGTCATGATGGCAGCGTGGCCAAAGGGACACATAATCCGTATCATGTTGCTAGCTGACGGTTCCCAATTGGTCCCTGATGACACAGCAGGCGTAACACGCGCCCAGATTTCATCCCTGTATGATTTCCAGTCTTCGACGACTGTTTATATAGTGCGTTGATCTTGACGTGCATTTGTTCTATGTGGACGTCCAGGATCTGGTCTACAGGTGTGGAAAGGGTCCATTGACTACTGTTAAAAGCAGCGCCACATCAACGATATATTGTGCTAAGCATGTACAACAGCCCGTCGATACTTCGACACAGCTTCCCGCTAGGCCCACAAAACGACCACTTTCAAATGGCTTAGGCTCTTCAACAGGAGTACGTACTCTTCGTTGATCCATTATGGATCGTGGGACGACGGCTGGCATGAACTTCTTGTTACAGTGATTTACCAACAGCCGTATGTATTGTAGAAATTTATTTTATTTTATGAACTTCTATGTGCTATCAGTTTCGGCATTACATTGATGCCATCATCAGGCCCCACTCGTCATAGTTGTAAAATCGCTATACATGGAAGGAGCCACATAACTGGATCCGTGAATCAATCGCCTGGCCACCAAGAGCTGTTGCAGGGCGATTTGATTCACGAATCCAGTTAAATGGCTCCTTCCATGTATAGCGATTTTACGACTATGACGAGTGGGGCCTGAAGATGGCATCAATGTAATGCCGAAACTGGTAGCACATAGAAGTCTAGAATACATACGGCTGTTGGTAAATCATTGCAACAACGAGTACGTACTCGTCGGTGGGCGTGATTGTATCCCAGAATGAATGTTGCGAACACTGTTCACTGTCTGATAGCCAATAACCGTAACAAACAAATCACTAAATTGCGACCCCTCAGTATTCACATATTACACCCTGGTGCCACTGAACACTGTCTTTGAGCACTCCGTCTTCAGTCCACGAGTGGCCTACCGGGATCATCCGACCGCCGTGTCATCATCAGAGGAGGATGTGGACAGGAGGGGCGTGGGGTCAGCACACCGCTCTCCCTGTCGTTATGATGGTATTCTTGACCGAAGCCGCTACTATTCGGTCGAGTAGCTCCTCAATCGGCATCAAGAGGCTGAGTGCACCCCGAAAAATGGCAACAGCGAATGGCGGCTGGATGGTCACCCATCCAAGTGCCGGCCACGCCCGACAGCGCTTAACTTCGGTGATCTCACGGGAACCGGTGTGTCCACTGCGGCAAGGCCGTTGCCACTGTCTTTGAGGGTGTTGTGTTTTTTAACCAGTGTACGAAGCCATGGACATGCAATCCTGGACAACAAAAAACGACTGCAAGGTAAGTATATCCTCGGGAGTTGTGAATTTAAGAATCTACGTTATTAGAAGTGTTACGGCGTAAAGTCAAGCGCCGGCACGCCAGTCGGGAACGAGAGAGCACAGAAGGCTGTGAAGAAGACGTCAGACAATTGCACGCTGATCGACCCCACTCCAGGATGACAACGCGACAGCAAAGGCTGGTCGAAGAGAAGCTTCAAGACTAGCGACCTGAATAGAAGCGTCGGAGCTCGTTACTTGCTTGTACATTCTGTGTAACTCAATCTTGTAATTGTTATAGTGAAGAACCTTGATTATTCTGTCTGTTGCGAGACATTTATGTAGTATTTGTGGTGTCACAAGGGTTAGGCCTGTCCCACCCCTCATTAAATCGACCAAGACTTACACGAATAATTGTAAGAACAGTTACTATTATTATGTTCTTTAAGTTTGTTTTTGGGTTTTCAGAAATACTGTGGGAAGAAAGTTTATTTATGTGGCAGATAACGTAAAAGACGTTGCCCAACGATCACCACGAAAGTTCGACGTAGCGGCAAGTGGGCAAGGAATAAAACGAATGCTGCAAACTACCGCGAGCCATGGAAGAGCCTGGGCCGCGAGGGCGTCGAGTTTCCTAGGTCGTTGTTGCACAACAACAAAGGAAGAGATACTCTGCCTTCTCTTTGTAAACAGATCGATCGAGTCTTGAAAGGTTCATGTAAAACGTACAGCCGGGTGACGCATTAGGTGGGACCCGATGCCTGTAATACTTCCACAGTTATTAAAAAGTTGTTAAACGGCAAAACCAATAGTTCATCATTTATATAGATAAAAAGTAGTAAAGATATAGGAAAGGAAGAGTTGCGGCGTCAGAACGAAAAGTGATACATCGCTCAGCAACGAAGAAGGGCGTAAACAGCGGGCGATACGTGGTGAAAACAAATCAACTGATAACACTGCATATTCAAAGTTAAGTATTGTCGTTTACTTTTCGTAATAAAACTCATTAGCACGATTTGTTTGTACTGTTTGTCTAGCGATCCGAGAAATCATGTTTGCTAGAGACTCGAAATTCGAAGACTAGGCAGGATTGAACAAGTACTGGGCTAGTTTCTAACACGTCAAATAACCTATAGGCTGATCTCATTAAAACGAGTGCACATAGTTCTTTGAGTGGTGAGACATTAATGCACCGTGTGGACGACTCCGCCGGTGAGGATGTGGTGGGACGCTGTACTTTCCTGACGAGCCTACCCGCCCGCCAGACCTGTGGGACGCAAGCGACGCACCTCTTTCGAGCGTTGATTATTGCTAATAGGCGGCGCGCAGAGCCGGCCGCTCCCTCGTGCTTGCCGTGTGGCGTGGCTTACGATCAGCCAAATCTGGCCCGTAATGGCGGCGGGTTTACCCTAATGGAGCCGGCCAGGGCCGGGCCGCATCGATTGTAAGTAATCCCCTCCGGCGTAATTTGGTTTACTTGTTGGGTGACAGCGAACGCGCGTCAAATTAGCGCAATGAGATTACCGCGCCACCGCTAGTGTTGGCGCAAGGCTTTTTACAGCCAGCCGCCGGCCTGGCCTGCCGCTCTGTCCGTACTTGTTTCTAAATGTTATCGGCTCGGATGAACAAAGTCGCTTACTGCGATCGTTTTCCTGCTGTTGATGTGAGCCTATAACGGCGATACACAGCACGCTGTAAACAGAAATATCGGAAAAATTAAAAAAAACACAAAAGAGCACACGTAGCTAAAGGATACTTCCGCAGAATTGTAGCACACATCGTCGTACACTTTCTCTGAATCAGCAGTGCAGGAATCGTTCGCCACGAAAGGAAAATGTTTCGCAGAAGTCGTCGAAATGCCAACGAACTGGTAAGAAAAATCAGTCGTAGGCATTTATATGCACATGCAGAAGGTATGAATAAACACCAAGAGAGCTTAGTATATTCTACATTTATATACATGTTAAGCAAGTCGCCATACGGTGCATGGCAAGGACTAGCATTTACCATTCCATTTCCTGTTCCACTCTCAAATGGAGGGAGCAGGTTCCCTAAAATATCGAAATATCATAATTAAATGGACACTGTAGCTGCAAACAGGCGTTGATAAACTACATTGTGGACACGTTGAAAATGTGTGCCCCGACCGGGACTCGAACCCGGGATCTCCTGGTTACATGGCATCTGAGCCACCGACGGCACAGAGGATAGTGCTGCTACATCTACATCTACATCCACATTCCGCAAGCCACCTGACGGTGTGTGGCGGAGGATACCTTGAGTACCTCTATCGGTTCTAACTTCTATTCCAGTCTCGTATTGTTCGTGGAAAGAAGGATTGTCGGTATGCTTCTGTGTGGGCTGTAATCTCTCAGATTTTATCCTCGTGGTCTCTTCGTGAGATATACGTAGGAAGGAGCAATATACTGCTTGACTCTTTGGTGAAGGTATGTTCTCGAAATTTTAACAAAAGCCCATACCGAGCTACTGAGCGTCTCTCCTACAGAGTATTCCACTGGAGTTTATTTATCACCTTCGCAACGCTTTCGCGATTTCTAAATGATCCTGTAACGAGGCGCGCTGCTCTCCGTTGGATCTTCTCTCTCTCTTCTATCAACCCTATTTAGTACGGATCCCACACTGCTGAGCAGTATTCAAGCAGTGGGCGAACAAGCGTACTGTAACCTATTTCCTTTGTTTTCGGATTGCATTTCCTTAGGATTCTTCCAATGAATCTCAGTCTGGCATCTGCTTTACCAGCGATCAACTTTATATGATGATTCCATTTTAAATCACTCCTAATGCGTACTCCCAGATAATTTACGGAATTATCTGCTTCCAGTTACTGACCTGCTATTTTGTAGCTAAATGATAAGGGATCTATGTTTCTATGTATTCGCAGCACATTACACTTGTCTACATTGAGATTCAATTGCCATTCCCTGCACCATGCGTCAATTCGCTGCAGATCCTCCTGCGTTTCAGTACAGTTTTCCATTGTTACAACCTCTCGATACACCACAGCATCACCTGCAAAAAGCCTCACTGAACTTCCGATGTCATCCACAAGGTCATTTATGTATATTGTGAATAGCAACGGTCCTATGACACTCCCCTGCGGCACACCTGCTGCCTGCAGGGACAAGGGATAAGTCCCTGCAGGCGCACTATCCTCTGTGCCCTCGGTGGCTCCGATGGATAGAGCGTCTGCCATGTAAGCAGGAGATCCCGGGTTCGAGTGCCGGTCGGGGCACACATTTTCAACATAGCGCCAATGAAGTATATCAACGCCTGTTTGCAACTAGGGTGTCCATTTAATTATCGTTTCATTTCTAGCAAAGCTGCATGGTCATCAACGGTAACTGTTCTTTCGGGAACAGATACTACCGTCCTATATATTTCGAAATGTCGCTTCGTGAAAAGAACATTGTCTCCCCTTAAGGGATTCCCATTTGAGGTCACCGAAGATATCCGTAATGTGGTTATCTGACAACATCATCCAGTGCACGAGGCGATCTATAATTTTGCATTGTAGTCTTCTTTTGCAAACCAGCTTATTTCCCAAGATGGGTACACTAACACAATTACTGGATTACTAGATTTCCCACTTCATATTTCTAACCTCAGATCTATAAAAAGAAAATGTGACGAGGTTACAGGCTTATAGTAAAAGAATTTAAAAAATGTGGTAGAGCATACTCAATGCCTTAAAATCACATACCCAAGAAACCGGGAGGTGGTAATTACATCATACAGTGCTTACACCACTCTGTCAGATGACTATAGAATACACTATAAAACAACAACTCTCATAAAATCTGCTCATGTTGACGGATAAAATCCAAAGTCAACATATAATAATGAATACCTCTAATAACTAAACATTTTTAAAATAAAAACATACCATAAAAATCAAGGCATTATAATGACATACCAGGTGTTCTATCACAAGGTATGTACAACTTCGAGTACGCATAGCTCGAAAAAGACAGATACGTGCCAGATCTGCTGCTTTGTGCTCTAAAGCTATGTTGGTTGCGACTGAGTAACTGGCGTCTGGATTTAGATTGTAACTGACGTGTGGATTTGGAGTATAAAGGAAGCTAATGCTGACATATCACCAGATGGCAGTCTTCACTGCCCGATGTCAATTACAACTAATGTAACAATGTCATACTTCTGTTCAACATTGGAATTAACATAGTAAATTTAACATCAAATCAATATACGCCAAATAATCAAAACGGCAAAGTTTACACAGATTGTGTACAAAAGAAACAGCATACTGGAAATTGTCATGGACGGCTGTCGGATTCATCACAATAAAAACTGGACAATTTGTGACGTAACGACGGCGTAATAGGTTACATACATGAACAAGTTCATGCAATACAACGTGTGTAATAGAATTAGTTTTAGGAGAAAGCTACACAGTCGAAATTTACTGAATTACGAAATAGGATTTGAATTTATCGGCTGGTATCGCTGCAGGCGAAGGTAGACAGTTGTCAATTTTGTAAAAGGAAATTGTAAAACAGACCCCCACGCAATGTAGGACAGTAATATAAAATATATTTCATGCATATAACATTTTGTGGTGTCACCGCCAGACACCACACTTGCTAGGTGGTAGCCTTTAAATCGGCCGCGGTCCGCTAGTATACGTCGGACCCGCGTGTCGCCACTATCAGTGATTGCAGACCGAGCGCCGCCACACGGCAGGTGTAGTCTAGAGAGACTCCCTAGCACTCGCCTCAGTTGTACAGCCGACTTTGCTAGCGATGGTTCACTGACAAATTACGCTCTCATTTGCCGAGACGATAGTTAGCATAGCCTTCAGCTACGTCATTTGCTACGAACTAGCAAGGCGCCATTATCATTTGCTATTTATCTTGTGATGCATGTACCGTCAGACCGATGTTCGTCCATTATGGATTAAAGTTAAGTATTTCAGAAGCTACGTACCTTCTTTTGCTAGTATAATTACTTTACCTGTTCCAGACCTCACGCCAGCCTGCGTGAGCTTAAACGCGTGCCTTTCGGCTTCACCTCCTAGTGGCTTGGCTGTCTTGCAAAGTCACAACACATTTTTTACTAAAAATATGTATCAATATAAAACTACATATCAAATATATTTTTTACTTTTTTTCTTTCTTTCCATTTTTATTTCAACGTGCCATCGCTGTATGAGTAAAAATACGTTTGGTTTATTATCATTAGACATCATTTCTGAGGATACATAATAAGAATACTTACGAGGGAAGGTAACATAAGAGTCACTTATTAGCCGACGACGTCATATAATAGCAGTGATACCTTATTTTCACGCCGGCCGGGGTGGCCAAGCGGTTAAACGCGCTACAGTCCGGAACCGCGCGACCGCTACGGTCGCTGGTTCGAATCCCACCTCGGGCATGGATGTGTGTGATGTCCTTAGGTTAGTTAGGTTTAAGTAGTTCTAAGTTCTAGGGGACTGATGACCTTAGAAGTTCAGTCCCATAGTGCTCAGAGCCATTTGAACCTTATTTTCACATCCTACATCAGTCAACGTGAACAGTAAAATACTTAGTTTATATTTAGTACTAGGACTGCACCTGTGTTGCATTCGTGGCTTTATGGATTACATATGCAACACCATCCGCAACATAAGAATTTTCTGTTGATACTGAGGCGTAACATGGATCACAAGATTACCTTCCTGTCATATGCTAACGCTTTGTGACCCTCCTTAGCTCGAGGCCTAGGTCATGTATTAAATCTCAAAAGAGTATTAATGGTAAAGCTAGATGTCTGACAATGGAGAACATTGGTTTCATATTTGCAGCAGCCCTATATTTCTCTCAGCTATAAAGTAATGTAGACTTTCTAAGTAACAAGGAAGTGCTACTAAAGCGTACAAAACTGTTTGTACAGCTTATAGATGCCTTAACTCGGCAAACTAGATGAGCAAAAGTTTTGTTTTGGTCTTAGGAAACCAAACGAAGGACAAGTTTGGCGACTCTGTTTTTAGCAGGCTGCTTAAATTCGCGCCTGACTGACTAAATTCATTGCTAATGGTAACCACCGCGGAAACGGGACAACGTGTCGATTTTTTTAATTAACAACTATTTGTCAGTACAATTTAACCTGCAACAACCCCTATAAGCTTTTCAGACTGTTTCTAGCCACCTCAATAGCAACACTATGTAATTCCAATTTTTATTTGCTACAAATTTATTACTAACTAATAGGGTAGTATGCTTACCTGCTCAGAAATCTGATGACTTGACGTTTAGCCGAGTAGCACAGTAATTGCACAGTTAAGTATTATTACAGTATATAATGTTACATAAATAAATGTTATATAAATAGATTGTGTGGGAAACTTGTACGAACTAGTGCTGGCTTCAGGACTACAGAGCCATAGGCTAACTGGAGGACTATTAGCACAGGAAGACTTCAAATTATGTAGTTATGAGTAATACTTGCTCGAAATGGCGAGTTGTCTGTAGTAGTAGTAGTCCTCTCACGTGGTAAAGCCAAAACTCGAAACAGACCAAGGTATCTGACTGGGGTTTTTGTGTGATTATTATTAATCTATACTGTATAACCGTTATATTTAGCACTACAGAGATCACGATTTCTTCTCATTCTGTTCGTGGATAGAGTATGTATGGGGAATATGAATGTTATATGCCCATGCGGCCACTGTTATTAGTGTATCATTTAATTCTCAGTATCTACGAAAGCGATAAGGTAAAATGCCTGTACATTGTCCACTTAATCGTAATCTTAAATTCTGAAATATTATTAAGAGTTGAAAGTAAATAAAAAATTATTTGAGCGAGCCATCTCCTGCTTACAGTGTGATTCCACTAAATAAACGTATCTAAACAAATAAAATAAAATATTAAGAGATTGCAAATATTCGTTTCCCTAAAAAGATATTCTAATTTTAACTCCCCTATTTATTTATGGAAAACTCAATTACTGCCACTTTTATTTAAAGCATTCTCGCTTACTGTAGCCAATAGTTGAAGATTTTAACTGACTCCCTTTTCTTTTTCACAGGTACGTACCCGTCTTTATACGCCAGTGGAAATGTAGAAGGTTACGTCCTTTCTCACACAAGGCACCATTTATTGGCTGCATTAAAGGTAAGTTCAAAAAATGCAAATTCATTTTCATCCAGACTCGCAGACGTTTTAACGTAAGATGCAGATAATTATTTTGAAGATAGACATTCATTTGGTGGCTATAGTGTTTCAAGAATGTACGCAGGATGAATTACGTACCGAACACTTTCTGTATACTTTTTGGAGAGTTCCGTCAAAGAATTACGAAACGTCATCCAAACTGACTTTTGTTGCATATTAACTCAATCTATAACACTAAGTTATTCAGTAACAGAGACGCATACTAGCATTCAGCAACACTACCTCTTTAACAACAGCATACTGAAGTACATGATTCAAAGCCTTGACAACTGCACACACTCAACTGACACACAAGATGGGAAGCATCTCCCTGTAAAAGCGTTTTCGTTACAATTTTTTGTCATTAATTTTTATCCGCGAATGTGGATTCACCCACAGAAGTAATGGAATGTTTCTGAAATTATCAAACACAGTTATTTAGAGTCCTCATAAGCAGTATCACGTAATTTACAGCCTGTGCGAAGCAAAATTGACCTGGAAAATATTTAGAAATAAGAGTGATGCGCGATTGACCCTTGTTAGTGAACGTCACAGAAGATGCTGGAAATGTTCACCGCTGGAAATGATAATGTTGTCGATTTCTCAGACCGTGAGACATGTAGCAGCTCTACCTGAGGGATGGCAGCAGCGGCGTTTTCAGTGTTCCAATGTCTGAGAATTACTTAAGTACAGCTGAACCTTCTATTTAGCCACTGCCTTGCCGCAGTGGTAACGACGGTTCCCGTCAGATCACCGAAGTTAAGCGCTGCCGGGCTGGGCTAGCACTTAACTGGGTGACCATCCGGTGTGCCGAGCGTTGTTGGCAGGCGGGGTGCACTCATCCCTTGTGAGGTAAACTGAGGAACTACTTGATTGGTAAGTAGCGGCTCTGGTCTCGTAAACTGACATACGTTCGGGAGTGCGGTGTTCTGACCACATGCCCCTCCATATCCGCATCCAGTGACACCTGTGGGCTAGGAATGACACGTCGGCCGGTCTGTACCGTTGTTCGGATGGAGTTTTGAACCTTCTGTTTGCCCCACAGGTAAAAATCACAGGGCGATTTAGGTGGCCAGGATACTGCATTGCCTCGGCAGACTGACCTCCCCTCACTGGCTACTTCAGGCACTTGCGACAAGGTTGCCAAGGCGGTGTATGCAATTCCTCCCTGTTGCTGAAACATCTGTACAGTCGTTCGTCTTCTGTGAGCTGATTTTCGTATAGATTAAACTGTTGCTTGCCATGCTGGGTAGCATTTACACTGGTGAAAGAATCGTGTTACGATGCTGACAGCAGATATTGTGCGTAAAACACAAATATTGAGATTATGAAACGCCTCTTCAAAGTACTGATGAAAGTTTTCTGATGCATAACAGCGCGTGTTCTGTGAGTTTAGAAGTCTTGTCCTCTCACTCACTCAAACATAATCGCATAGCGAAGGAGGTGGTACAGAGCATGCGGGAGATGCGTATGTGCAGACATGTGGCAGCAATCGATTGGTACATCTAAATTACGGTTTCCAGCAGTAATGCAATGGGCAGATGGGCAGTTCTCCTGATCACTAAAAAGAGTCAGTTACTGGTAAGGTTTGCAAATATTCTCCCATCTTGTTTTTATTCTGTCCGGCCTAGATACAGATTCTTAGCAATATAAGTGCAGATATTTCTGTTGATGGATGAGAACAGTGTACTGATCAGCGTTACAACAGCATGTTCTTCTTTGCAGATTAATAATTATAGCTATTACGAGCAGTAAGTTTTTTGGTTGGTTAGTACCTCCAAGTACGCTTCACACAGGATAGTCATTAATGTTTACTTTTCCTGGATAGCACATCTGGTAGTGACGTGTGGTTACGTGGGCGTAAAACGGATAGTCTATACTGACAGGCATAGTCCATTTCCCGATGCAGTTACGACTGTGCAGAAAACATCAGGTAATAAATTATGTAAGGCGTTTGGGGTAGACTGTTAGACACCGAGAAAAAGCAGCTAACGCTCTGAAATGGGTACATATTAAGGTACCAGTTATCACAATCAAACACTCTGTATATTTTAGACAATTTTCAAATCTGCCATTAATACTGAAAAGAATAAATTACGTGAAATTCGTAACAAGCAGTATACCGTTTTTTTTTCTTTTTTCAGCTGCACTGTATTCATTGTAAACGTATCAGCACTGTCAGTGAGAGACGATGTCAGTTACAAACAAAATTTAAGAAAGGAAACTAACTTACCACAGCATTTAGTAAAGTGTAATCAGCAATATTACCTTCTAAGCTGAATGTCTCTCTGATGTAAAGTACTACGGCGATATCCAGATTTGTACGGGCCATGTAGCATAATTCGCAGAGCCGTAGACTGGGATACAGGGACGTGATTCAGATCAGTATTGTATCCGCAAGCAGACTGACGAACTGGGCCTGGTACATAGACAAGTCTGAGTATGATTTTTAGGCAGTTCCCCACATTTGTTTAAGGAAATTCTGGCCAGAGATCCAAATTCAATCTTTAAGAATACATCCATAAACAGTTACACACGGAACAAACTTTGGACAATTCGTAGAGAGGTGGTGCACACGACTTTCCTGCGTTTCGCAACTGAAAAGTGCGGCTACAGGAGGACAAATGGCTCCGAGCACCATGGGACTTAACATCTGAGGTCATCAGTCCCCTAGAACGTTGAACTACTTAAACCAAACTTAAGGACATCGCACACATCCATGTCCAACCTGCGACCGTAGCGGTCGCGCCGTTCCAGACTGAAGCACGTAGAACCGCTCGGTCACTCCGGCCGGCCGACAGGAGGACATCCAGGTCACAAACTTAACCCTTTGAGTACCACTGGTTTCTGCCTGAAACCACCATGTTATGGATCTTTTTTTGAAGTACAAGTGCCTTTAGCATGAAATAGCCGATGCTCCTGCAAGACAGGGAGATTTAGTGGCACACTGAGCTACTCAATGAATGTAGTGCACTGCAGCAGTCACATACAGCCGTCAAAAGAATATTCGGTGCGGAGATTGAGACATTCGGTTTTTTCATAGTGGCCATATTGAAGAGATCGTTGATGGTGAAAGTTAGTAAATCTAAAGTTGTTGTAATGCACATTTGAGATCCTGTTACTGCCTTAATGCATGGTTTCGAAATGAAACCGCTGGATAGTATATAGTTTTGATGAAAATTTATCATACTGAAGGCCCATTTTCGTTTGTTATTTAGGACTGAAATTTTTTAGGCATTATGACTTCATGGAAGTTTCGAAATCTAGAATTTTGTCTACGAAAAATTCGAATTCGCCAGTTTCTTCTTATATTCTTTGCTTACTATGATAACAAACATTAATTACGTGAAAAATTTTAAAATTATATTTTTTTTATATTTTTTTCTGATTGGTGCTACTCAGAGGTTAGATAAAATAAGTCTGCCAAATCTAACATACAGATGACCACGCACTAGACACGATTAACGCTAATAATAAGAAGAATAGCGCAGATTTGTTGCGCAGAAATCCCTCTATAGCCCCTCGATGCTTGTCACTATCGTTTTGCCACAACCTGTAAATAAGGGGGAGAAATCGAGAATGCTTGGAATGCTGAGAAGGAAGTGCGGCTACATCCAATTACTTTAGCTTTCCTTTGACGTTCATCAAACTACCTGTCTTCAAGAGACAGTCCATTCTTACAATTGATATTCGAAGTCTTTTGCCGTCCCTGGCAACACTGGACTGCTGTCAAGAGAATTTAAAGTTTCTACATCGAACAGCCATTAAAATATTATGCATTTGGCTGTGAGTTCATATCCAGGGAGTTCGGCCGCATGACACAAGTCTTTCTACTTCTCGCCATTCCAGCAACTCTAGCGGCGCTAATCATGAAATGATGATCGAGAGTCAGCAATGCTCACTACAAGGTCACGAGCTGCTCACAGCAATCAGTAAAGGAAACTAACAAGCAATTTGAAAATTTACGCGATATCACGTGTGATGTAAGTTTTCTTCACACTGAGTCTTTCATTCTTAGACCGCAGTGGATGCTGTTTTGATTCTTCCTGTCAGATCATAGCTCTGTGCTAGATTGGGACTCGAACCCAGAGCCAAGCCTTTCTTAGGCAATAGTTTACCGACTCAGATATCTAGTTACGACCCACGACTCGCCTTTAAAGCTTCACTTGTGCCAGCACCTGTCAGCTGCTTTCTCAACTTAAAAGAAATGCTGCTGTTTACCTTGCTGGACTAGAAGGCTCGGGACAAAGAATTTAGCGGACGATCGGATTATTCACGGTCTAGGCGGCTATTAAGAGAATTATTTGTCCACTATACAGCTGACTGTGCTCCGCTTTCAATGTACTGTGAAGTTTGGAAAGTGGGAGAGACCTACTGACAGAAATGAAAATGTGAACACTCGTGGTGGAACATTCCACAATAATATCGACGTATCAAAAGTGGGCTCGACTTCATACGACCTCGCCGTGGAGCCGACCACAAAAAGCGTGGAGACAGTGGCGGCCGGTCGCGGATTCTAGCTAGTAGCCAGCAAGTAGCTGCCTGCGAAGCGTGACTTCATGCTTCGCCTGGGACACGGTGGCGCTCGGCGGGTTGTCTGCAGTCAGGCGCTCGGCTAGACGCCAGCCGCTCGCCTCGTATTTTGTGTTACAAAAATAAGAAACGCGTCAGCGGCGCGGCGGATCATCGCTGTTTATTCAATCCGGGGGCCCCGGCCGCGCTTTCCTCGCCGTCGTAAATTTACCGTCAGGCCGTCGCGGGTTCCCGGATCGTAAACATGTCGGAGTGCTCTGCTAGGCGACGTCCCGCAGTGGGGAATATTCCGTGTCGCCCGGCGCCGCGCGCGTTATGCTCTGTCGCGGTGCAGTCGACTTGCTAATCAGCCGGAAGGGAAGCACTGTAGTAGCCGGAGCGGTCGTGCTGGGGTTGTCGTAAACCCGCGAGGAACTGCGGATTCATTTTATGGATGTCTTGTATTGGCTTAATATTATGTTCTGCCCTACATGATGGAAGCAAGAAGTTACCTTTTTTGCCGAGGTATTTTCTGTGTTGTTCGGTCTATACGCTCAAATCTACAGTTACAATCCTTCAGTGTTGTAAAGTATTTGGTCGCATTGTCCAAAAACAGTGGTTCCCAACCTTTCTGAGACCAAATACACTGCTGGCCATTAAAAATGCTACACCAAGAAGAAATGCAGATGATAAACGGGTATTCATTGGACAAATATATTATACTAGAACTGACATGTCATTACTTATTCACGCAATTCGGGTACATAGATCCTGAGAAACCAGTACCCAGAACAACCACCTCTGGCCGTAATAACAGCCTTGATACGTCTGGGCATTGAGTCAAACAGAGCTTGGATGGCGAGTACAGATACAGCTGCCAATGCAGCTTCAACAACGTATGCCACAGTTCATCGAAAGTAGTGACTGGCGTATTGTGACGAGCCATATGCTCGGCCACCACTGACCAGACGTTTTCAATTGGTGAGAGATCTGGAGAATGTGCTGACCAGGGCAGCAGTCCAACATTTTCTGTATTTAGGAAGGCCCGGCCAGGACCTGCAACATACAGTAGTGCATTAACCCGCTGAAATATAGGGTTTCGCAGGGATCGAATTAAGGGTAGAGCCACGGGTCGTAACACATCTGAAATGTAACGTCCACTGCTCAAAGTGCCGTCAATGCGAACAAGAGGTGACCGAGACGGGTAACCAATGACACCCCATACCATCACGCCGGGTGATACGCCAGTATAGCGACGACGAATACACGCTTCCAAGGTGCGTTCACCGCGATGTCGCCAAACACGGATGCGACAATCATGATGCTGTAAACAGAACCTGGATTCAGGCGAGAAAATGACGTTTTGCCATTCGTGCACCCAGGTTCGTCGTTGAGTACACCATCGCAGGCGCTCCTGTCTGTGATGCAGCGTCAAGGGTAACCGCAACCATGGTCTCCGAGCTGATAGTCCATGCTGCTGCAAACGTCGTCGATATGTTCGTTCAGATGGTTGTTGTCTTGCAAACGTTCCCAACTGTTGACTCAGGGATCGAGACGTGCCTGCACGATCCGTTATAGCCATGCGGATAAGATGCCTGTCATCTCGACTGCTAGTGATACGAGGCCTTTGGGATCCAGCACCGCGTTCCATATTACTCTCCTGAACCCACCTATTCCATATTCTGCTAAAAGTCATTGGATATGGACCAACGCGAGCAGCAGTGTCGCGATACGGTAAACCGCAATCGCGATAGGCTACAATCCGACCTTTATCAAAGTCGGAAACGTGATGGTACGCACTTCTCCTCCTTACACGAGGCATCACAACAACATTTCACGAGTCAAGGCCTGTCAACTGCTGTTTGTGTATGCGAAATCGGTTGGAAACTTTGCTCATGTCAGCACTTTGTAGGTGTCGCCACTGGCGCCAGCCTTGTGTGACTGCTCTGAAAAGCTACTCATTTGCATATCACAGCATCTTCTTCCTGGCGGTTAAATTTCGCGACTGGAGCACGTCATCTTCGTGGTGTAGCAATTTTAATGGCCAGTAGTGTATCTACACTGACACCTGATGCACCGTGTGTATGTACAATTGTGAAGAGTTTATACATAGTGCCTGGTTTTTCTCAGATATGTTATGTCATGCGAATACTATTATACTTTTTCATAAGTATTAGTTTGTCTACAGTCATTAACCAAACGATGTGTGGCCTATTTTTCTGTAATTATTGTTTTTTTGTAGTTAAATGTACCGAGATGATGATATATTACTGAAGTCGGTGGTAATAATGACGAAGAATAAATACTGCTGTGTGTTGTTCTGTCTGAGACCATTGCACACAAATGGCAAAAGACATTGAGCAATACCCACAACAAATTCTATCACAAACCAAAATTTAGATTAAAAAATAGCAACTGTAATCTTAAAACGATGAAAGATAAATAACGTTTATGTAATATTCAAGTACACTGATGATCATATAAAAATAGATTTCGCAGCACGTTATTGAATCAGGAATCCAATTGTTTGTCTGTGAGAAGATGGGAACAAGCCACGAGTAGAAAAGATAAACGTTCATTAGCACAAGTAGGAAATCGATAGTGGTGGGATCCTGGACCATCGAGAATGCAGTTCATCATTCCACAATACAGCTGCTCCTATTTTCCTGGATCGCACGTCTGTGGTGCTAATAAGGAATGTATGGCTTCAGGATGACCACAGTGAGATTTCAACCCTCCACGCGACTAGCACCCAAGAGGTCAGACGTATTACTAGCTCTGCCGTGAAGGATCGCACAGCCACGTTAGGTACTTTGAGTCAGGAAACAGGCCAGTTTGCTACAAACGGTCAGTGTGACATCTGGACCACCGAGGGATGTCAGTACCACGACCATTGTAATGGTTTCTCTTGACGCGACAGAAGAGGGACATACGTCTCCAATGGTGCGCCCAACGACGACAGTGGTCAAACAAGTGGCAACGCGTCGTCTTTTCAGACGAGTCTCGCTACAGTGTACAGCATCAGGATGAACTTAAACGTGTTCAGAGGCTCCGACGAGAACGTACATTGACTGAATGCGAGAAAGCCGTGCAAAGCTACGGTGGAGCGGTCAACAGAGGTCAAAATATGCGTGTTCGTGACTATAGCAACTTCACACTGAATTCACGGACCGCAGAGTCTGAAGTAAATCAGGTGAAGAGCGACAGGATGAAATACGCCGGCCTCTGATGGGAACGTAGGGCCGAGGAATTTGAAGTACTCTCCTGGGAGTCAGAATTCCGGAAAAATTGGTGTTTGTGCAGACGCTAACCTTGGTGGGTGGCCTGGGAGCCTGGGAGCGAAATAGCAGAAGTTGAGAGGAAAGGAAATTTTGTGGGAATTTGTTCACTTCCCAGAGCAGGCATTGGTCGGCACTGGGAAGCGACACATAATTAACGCGACTTGCGCTGCAGTTGGCGTAAGTGATTTTGTTGGAGCGGAAACCGAGGCGAAGAGCGGACTGTGAGTAGTCTCCGTAGAAGTCTTCAGTTCCCAGCTTGTCTAGAGTGCGGACGTGGCGTTCTTGACTCAGCTTGCCTGAGAAAGAGTGAGCATCTCTGCAGTTTAGGATTTAGCAAAGGGAACGATTGAGCTTGGAGATAGGAAGTTTTGGTTCAGCTATGTACTGAGCAAGACAGCTAGGAGTGAATAGACGAGCCCAGCCTTGCAGCACCACGAGGTCGGCCGACGTCCACACAACAACGCCTCTCCGCCACGCTGTATTCAGTGATATTGCGCCCGCTCCGGCCACTGATTAATTTGTTGGATCACGTCGGCAAAGTTTCCACGAGGGTTTCATGGGCCATGTATTGTAGAATTCTTCTCACACTTCGCATTACGCCTGGGTCAGTAGATAGGAATTACTTTTGAGTTATCGCACTTTACTCCACGCAACCGCAATTTATTACCACTGCCTGATAGGAGAGTCATGTAATGTGACGATTGAAGGTCGTGAGCTAAAATAAATCTGTGCTAATCGGCTGCATCTGTTTTCAATCAAGTAGTTGAACTTCCAAGTCACTTTCTTAATTTTATGTTCAACATTTGTATCTGGTGTTCAATAGCTGAATATAACATCAATTTCCACCCCTTTTTAATTAAAAGGGATCAATTCTGAATCAATTAATGTCAACACTGCCACCGCAGTTCAATCAGGAGTCACAGGGCCTTATTGCTTTCTTTGCGTTATCCGACATTGCGGCAGTTTTGCACTCTATGTTGATCTGTTAGTCAATTACCTGGAGTGAACACACACCAAAACCAGATAAGTGACGGGTGGGGTGTTACAACTAAACACAGGGAGCTTACTGAGCGCATCTTTACAGCAGTTGATACCTCAGGCGAGAGCGTGGAATCTTACGGAGTATCATACAAAACATTGTTCGTCGCTGCACATTATGTAACGAAGTTGATGATGACACTGAACAATTGCTCTACAGTAGCGAAGCCACATATTCGATTTACAGTATCTGATTGTACTCTCCTGTCAATGAAATTGTTCTAAACTACAGTATTCTGGTGTTCCATTTAGCTCACCGAATGTGTCAAACGTGCATTCCCGGGTACAGATTCCTGATACCAAATCGTTTGAACTTTCACCCTTTAGAATCTCACAAATTTTTACATCATCATTCAGTTACACCCTGCGTAGCCCTGTCGTTATTATGTCGTTTGTTAGGCGTTCTGCACCTATTTAAAGTGCTTGTGAGTACGCGGCATAGCGAAATACACTCCTGGAAATGGAAAAAAGAACACATTGACACCGGTGTGTCAGACCCACCATACTTGCTCCGGACACTGCGAGAGGGCTGTACAAGCAATGATCACACACACGGCACAGCGGACACACCAGGAACCGCGGTGTTGGCCGTCGAATGGCGCTAGCTGCGCAGCATTTGTGCACCGCCGCCGTCAGTGTCAGCCAGTTTGCCGTGGCATACGGAGCTCCATCGCAGTCTTTAACACTGGTAGCATGCCGCGACAGCGTGGACGTGAACCGTATGTGCAGCTGACGGACTTTGAGCGAGGGCGTATAGTGGGCATGCGGGAGGCCGGGTGGACGTACCGCCGAATTGCTCAACACGTGGGGCGTGAGGTCTCCACAGTACATCGATGTTGTCGCCAGTGGTCGGCGGAAGGTGCACGTGCCCGTCGACCTTGGACCGGACCGCAGCGACGCACGGGTGCACGCCAAGACCGTAGGATCCTACGCAGTGCCGTAGGGGACCGCACCGCCACTTCCAAGCAAATGAGGGACTCTGTTGCTCCTGGGGTATCGGCGAGGACCATTCGCAACCGTCTCCATGAAGCTGGGCTACGGTCCCGCACACCGTTAGGCCGTCTTCCGCTCACGCCCCAACATCGTGCAGCCCGCCTCCAGTGGTGTCGCGACAGGCGTGAATGGAGGGACGAATGGAGACGTGTCGTCTTCAGCGATGAGAGTCGCTTCTGCCTTGGTGCCAATGATGGTCGTATGCGTGTTTGGCGCCGTGCAGGTGAGCGCCACAATCAGGACTGCATACGACCGAGGCACACAGGGCCAACACCCGGCGTCATGGTGTGGGGAGCGATCTCCTACACTGGCCGTACACCACTGGTGATCGTCAAGGGGACACTGAATAGTGCACGGTACATCCAAACCGTCATCGAACCCATCGTTCTACCATTCCTAGACCGGCAAGGGAACTTGCTGTTCCAACAGGACAATGCACGCCCGCATGTATCCTGTGCCACCCAACGTGCTCTAGAAGGTGTAAGTCAACTACCCTGGCCAGCAAGATCTCCGGATCTGTCCCTCATTGAGCATGTTTGGGACTGGATGAAGCGTCGTCTCACGCGGTCTGCACGTCCAGCACGAACGCTGGTCCAACTGAGGCGCCAGGTGGAAATGGCATGGCAAGCCGTTCCACAGGACTACATCCAGCATCTCTACGATCGTCTCCATGGGAGAATAGCAGCCTGCATTGCTGCGAAAGGTGGATATACACTGTACTACTGCCGACATTGTGCATGCTCTGTTGCCTGTGTCTATGTGCCTGTGGTTCTGTCAGTGTGATCATGTGATGTATCTGACCCCAGGAATGTGTCAATAAAGTTTCCCCTTCCTGGGACAATGAATTCACGGTGTTCTTATTTCAATTTCCAGGAGTGTACAACCACTCGTCCACCCCTTCACACTGCCTCTGCCCTTTCATTGCCGTACAGTTTATTCAACTGACTGGAGACAACAGTATGCAGCCCGGCAGGCTTTACGAGACTTCGGTAAACAATGACTATATGAAGAGCGACGGAACAATGTGGCATTCAAATGGACTGTAAGCCCGCAGATCCCATTGCCGTCCTCTTGGGCCACGTGAAGCACTCAATTCGTTATATTTAAAGCACAATTCTACGCGTAAGTGATTGTCGCTTTCAGCGAAATAATATCTTTTTAATTGGCTCGTTTCATAACAGTTCCATTAAACGGTTTTAAGGGATTTCAGAAGGTGATTCAGAGACAAAATACTGTGGCACCTATTATTGTGCCAGAACGTCACAGTTAATGCTGCCTATTTTATGATCATGGTGTGTGTGTGTGTGTGTGTGTGTGTGTGTGTGTGTGTGTGTGTGTGTTCCAAACAATGAACAAACGAAAAATGAGGGGGTGATTGCCTTTTGCCGCAAACCCAATTTTCAGTATGCTTCTAGAATGAACATCGGTCGAAAAGATCGTTTCTGTTTTTATGATGCTCTTCAGCAGAGATATCCAACCCTTTAGCTTACCTGGCCCACACTGGAAGAAAAACGAGTATTTTTTGACCGCACTATTATACTTAACATTAATAATAAAACACGGGATGGACCAATGAGATAGGAGCATCATGTGGCGGGAGTTTCAAATTGAAAGTAAACAACTAATCATGGCTTTACATAAACGGAATTCTTCCGTATGAAGATTCTGCGAATATTAATCTTCAGTTCCATCACATGGAGTAACTAAAATGATTTTTCGTTACTCCTTATTGACAATATAGGGTGTTTCACGTACACAAATGCTCTCGCTGCCGATGCGAGAGGACAATTACTGCCTACTGGGGCTCTGATCAACGTATGATTATATTGTAGGTTGCTCGAGCTGTACGCAAACTCACACTGAAAGCTTGCAAAGTGAAGGTGGTGCATTAAGTGACCAGTTCAGATACTTTTGATAGACGTTAGTACTGTAATTGGTTTTGCATTCTGTAAGCAAGAGACACGTTGATCCCGAGAAACTGTTTCTCGCTCTCTCTCATATATATTCCTTCGGTTTGGCTGCACTTATCCGTGTACTCGTATGTGAAGTATGTGAACACGCGGAAAAGTCGATGCTGAAGTTCTGAAAATCCTCACGTGTTACATCAAGAGGTTCTGAGGTGCCGTATGCAGTTAGTGCAGCACAAATTCCTGGACCGATCTTTCACCACCTTACAGGAAAATTCAAGAGCACAAGCAGAAAATGCGTCTATGATAGTATTTCGAGGTGCTTTTCTTTGGCAGGATAGTTAATGGTTCTTGATAGACGTCGATTTTTGGAATCGTGATTGACAGATGTGAGCAGCGTGAGTTCCGATTTCCAAGCTTTGGTTAGATTCACTGTTGACAAGAAATCTTACAGTACCTGATAAACATTTCGCAATACACATGATGATCCATAGATCCTATTCAATGCTTCTGTGTTTAGAGGAGACTTGGTAGATACAGTTTTGATAAGGAATCCGTGTGTGGTCTGTACATAAAATACGTTGGGTTATGGGATCACTTTCACATCTCCCGGTTGTAACGGGATATCCTCCTCTAGCATTATTTTTCTTCAACATTGGTTGTCGATACCAGTAATATTTTTCGAAATTTGGACAGATCAGTATTATCTTTGTTGCTTCTCTGAAAGTTTCCATATAATTTTATATACAGTATGTTATATTTCAAGCTAAAATTTTTGAAAAGGAATTACTTTGTAAAATATGTAAGTTTCGATGTTATAATTGATAAATACTAGTTCTGAATGTACAGTCAAAATTATTTTTTAGAGACATTTGGAATTAAGAATTATTTTCACACTTAATATTTCTATTATTAATTGCGCAATCCTCTACTGTTTACTATCTTTATTTCTGGATTCATTTATGAAATAATAATCGAATTTAACAATGTAACGAAAATTAGTAGGAATCCATTCGTTAAGAAAAAAATAGTAAACTCTTTGTAATATTGGTGTCTCCAAAGAGTATGAGAGTCGTAACCTTGCCTCTGATCTGATCGAACGTATTTTTGTATAATAGGTGCGAACAATGTAATTTCAGCTTTGTTAATGTCAAAAATCAAAATGCTGCTTTATATACCAAAATTTGAGAAAATCATTGGGAAATACATTTACATAAAAAAATCTGCAACAACAGTCTCCCAATTTATTTAGTTCAAACCAGCCGTGAGGGCCTGATGTTGGACTTTCAGTTTCAAGAATTAGACCCCTAGACAAGGAGAACTGGAGCCATCTCAGCATGACAAGCTAAGTGAACTTGAAAGTTTATTCTAATCTTCGTAATTCTAATCTTAGTAAAAGACTTTGCTTATTAATTTCTTGGACTGAGCATTGTTTAATATGGACAATACATGGAAGAAGGAAGAAGTGGGGAGTTCACACGCTTCATTGCACGCACACGAAGTGAGAAGAGTGTGCCATCGTTTAGTCATTCCTGTAGTTATGAAATCATACACAGTTTTCGTCCAATTAAAACACCGGCAGCGAGAGACCGTAAAGTTTGTAACTAGGAGGACTGACTGTGGTGTTCCGCATACTTTACTTTGCAAAAGACTTCCCTCGTCACGTAGTAGAAGACAAACCGACGACGACTACTTGAAGCGTTGACCATGCCATGGGCCCCTGTAGCGGACACAGGTCCGACGTAATTTTCTCTGCCGTGTGTTAGTGTGTAGCGTGAAGCGTGAGATTTGAAAGCTATCCGATCTTCAACCTTATTTTACACCCAAATGGTTCATTTGCGGACATGGGTTGTTCACCAGAACTTTATCTATTAAGTCACTTTTACAGCCCCTACTATCAGCCTGTAATAGGAACTGTGAAACACCCTATGTAACTGTTTGTGGTTGCAGCACCCCGCTTCAGTAATTCTCCTCATACATCCAGTAGCAACGGTATTCATCCTCGGCTACCCTCAAATAGAGAGAAATTGAGTATTCGTCCTCTGAAATAAGCTCTTTCCGAAGAAATGTCAAGTTTTTCCTGTCCATCCGGCCACGCATCTATCGGGTTAAATTTTCCCGATGTAACACGTCATAACACGGAAACTAACTACCGTACGAGTACCAAACTTGGTAGATGAATTTCCAGAGAATGAGTGCATGATTTCCATGCGTCCCAGCGCCACCGTCCAGTTCCAACTATGGCCACCAGGTGCCGTGATCAGTCAGCACTTGTTGACGTGTCAACATGAGCTTGGACAATAGCAGCAAGAAAAAATGGAAATGAGCATTTGGCGGAATTGGCTGGGAGGCCCCTTACGGGGCAGGTTCGGCCGCCTTGGTGCAAGTCTTATTACATTTGACACCACATCGAGCGACCTACGTGCCGGATGGGGATGAAATGATATTGAAGACAACACAACACCGAGTCCCTGAGCGGAGAAAATCCCCGACCCAGTACCTGGGCCAAGCCGTCAACCCTGACCACTCAGCTATCGGGGTGGACAAAGGAGCAAGAGATTACTGGTGAAGCTCTACTACCAACACAACAGCAATGCCGCAGCTGCACTTCGAGAATATTGCCGGCTGAAAGGATTACGGAAACATGCTGTACGGAGCATGATGAAGTAGTTCGAATACACTGGAGAACTGGGCGTTGCTCCGAGAAGAGGCCGGCGACCGGTTGCACCACAAGTGGTTGATGAGATCGCTGTTGCTATGGTAAACAACGCAATTCCCGACAGTCAGGCAGTGCGTATGCTGTGTCACGACAGTTGACCATACCGTGGTCCACTGTACGGAAGTTGCTTCGAACCATTCTCAAATGGTATCCATACAGTATCCAAACCCTACAACAGCTTGCACCACAGGACGTACAACGATATGTTGACTTCGCTCTCCACATTTTCGCAATGATTGAAGTTGACGAGGGCTGGTCCTGGACAATCCTATGGACAGACAAAGCTCATTTTTCTCTCACGGGTGAGGTGAACGCACATAACTGCCGAGTGTGGAGGTCTTCACATCCAGTCACTGTGCATGAAGTTCCTCTCTACGGTGAACTTGTCACTGTATGATGTGGCTGCACGGCAAAGTTCATCATTGGCCCATTTCTTTTTGGACAGGTTGGCGCTCAAGGACCAAACACGTGTAATGCGACTGGCCAGCGAAATGCTTCTCCAGAATCTCATACTCGACCTACAGAAGAGAGACGCATTGCACTCAACAGTTTTCATGGAAGATAGGGCCCCACGCATATCACTCGTGAAGTTCACTTGCTTCTCTGAAACACATTTGGATACGATCGAATTATCAGCCGATCGTTTCCAAATGCTTGACCGGCACGATCACCTGATATCACTCCCTATGATTTCTGGTTGTGGGGCTACCTAAAGGACTGGGTTTACCAGGGGAACATCCACACATGTGCTAATCTGAAACGCAGCACCTCAAGAGAAGTAGCCAACAAACCTACGGACACACTTCGTTCTGGTGTGCAGAATGCAGTCCTGCGCTATCAGGCTCTTCTAGACACTGATGGCCCCCATATTGAGCCCTTTTTTGTAGAAGCAATGGTGCCGGTATGTAATGTTATGATGTACCGTAGCACCACATTAAAAGTGTTTCAGCTTAATTGATTCTGCATTATTTCTCTTCCCAATGTCCTTGACATTAATATTACCAGGTTTGGTACTTATACGGTCATTAGTTTCCGTGTTATAACGTTTAAATAGGGAAAGTTTAATTATAACCACTCGGTATTTCTCACCCATGAGAGTTGTCTGGTTTCGTATTGTTCACTTGCAGTGGCTGCAGAGAAAGCAATAATTTCCGCTTCTCTTTCAGCACTCGACTCCGTGTCTGCGATACTGATTCACGCCTAGTGGCGCATCTTAGCACATATGACATTTCCCATTCAATTTGAAACACTTACGTGAGGTATTTACTGCTGCTGCTGCTGCTGCTGCTGCTCTTTCCGCTAATATGTCCTGTGCTCAACGGCCGCAGGGAAAGCAATAATTTCTGACTTACTTTCAGCACCCGCTTCATGTCTGCGATATCGAAGTACACCTGGTAGTGCATCTAAGCACAAAATACATTTCCAATTAAATTTGAAACACTTACGTCAGGTATTTCTTGCTACTGCTGCTCTTTGAGTTAATATTCCCTGAGCTTTACACGAGTGGGCAGTGGAAGTAGTATTATATGACCTACTTCGCTCTGAGATAATTACATTTCTCCTCATTACGTGCACTGAATGATGATAAATATCGAAAGGAAGACATCTTACGGTTAGCTGTACGGCGCAATTTTGAGGCAGATGAACAAACGATGGGGAGGGCAAAAGAAAAGTGGAAGAGGGAGGGTGAAGTAGAAGATGGCAATGAAAAACTAGTATAAGAAGAAGAAGCGAATATGTTTTGGGCACTAACATTGCAAGAGTGTAAAGATTTATGAAAGAGGATCGTATGCAGATTCGTGCTGGACTGTGTCAAGCAAGAGTTCCATAACATTCATATCTCATGGCACTGTTTTCAGCTGCTTGATGTAGTTATTCTCGTTATGCCAAGCGTCCCAACCCGCAGAAAGTGTAAATATATCAGCAATGAAACAAGGCAAACGAAATCGCGTTATTGTTGCAAAAGCATCTTCGCAGTCTGTTGTATGTTTCGAAATGCATCATAAAAGAATTAATGAAATGTGTACCATTTACTTCATTGAAAAATCATATTCATCAAAATAAAAGAATGAACGGGCTAAGCAGCAATGAGGATGAAACGAAAAATGGGGATACGTCGGTAAAGGAACGGTAAGGGAAGGGGGGGGGGGGAGAAGGCGATAGGTTTAAGTTTTCCCTGGACGGCAATTACCTGAGTTAAGGCTATTGACTGAAGGTAGAGTTGATGGTTGGAAAGCTCCCTAGCGAATGCTGAAGGTATGTTTCTTTCACAAGAGTAACATGGGCCTAAGTTAACCCATATATATTTTCCAAAAGTGAATCTGAGGCGCCTGAATTGCACGTAATTTTATAATGAGGTGTGAATGAAAGAACTTAAGCCCCAGAAAGTAATGATTCAGACAGGTTCTCCTTCTCTCTGAAACGATGATCGTTAAAGAGTGCAGGTAGCTCAATGAATAAAATTTAAGAAAGTTACAGCGAATAAATCTTTAAAATGAAGAAATCCATCAAAAACAAAGATTCGAACAGGGGCATTAGTTTCCTGCGTAGTCCTTGCCAACTCAGTGAGCTCTTGTCTCTACATGATAGGTAATATTGACGTCACCGTAAAGAATGCCCTGTAAGTTGCAAGTACCTTTAGACTGTATGCTTGAAACGTCCATCAGAGCTAATCTTGCCACAGCGTGGCTCTGTTGTATAAAAAAACTTAGTATGCCAGTGTTCAAACTGCCAATTCTCAGACGACGAATTACATCTGAATTACAATTTACAGCAGTCTATGTGTGCTGAAACTGGACGGAGGATTCTCATTAACTTCAAACAGCTGGAGGTTGTGTTTGGCCACTGTACTCAACAAAAACCGTCACAGTGAGTACAAAAAGTTAGATATAAAACAGGTAATATTTAGTATTTGTAGGTCACCTAAATATAGGAAAATTGTAGGACAGTTAAGGGATTTTGAAATATGAGTATAAAATCTTTACGACGCACACATCCACATAAAATTGACGGAAGACTATGGTTTCTAAAATACTAACACTGTGTGGGGGGGGGGGGAGGGAGGGGAGAGAGCAAATTACACGAGACACTGTGTGTAGAGAAAACCCAGTAAGATTTCCGCGCCTGGGTAGCTCACAGATTCAAAGTTAACCTGACAAAAGAGACTAAAAGTTATACTCAAAGAGGCAACAGAAGTTAAGTGACAGAACAAGGAAGTTGAAAGCAGCTCAGTATATCAACTGCGCTACTGCAATTGCGACAATTCCCCAAAATTAGCTAGGGTATGCCAGTCTGCACCAGATGACAGCTGGGAGATGAGTAGCTCAGAAATTTCCTTCTCTTCCAAAACAATAGCTCTAAGCACTATGGGACTTAACATCTGAGGTCATCAGTCCCCTAGACTTAGAACTACTTAAACCTAACCAACCTAAGGACATGACACTCATCCGTGTCCGTGGCAGGATTCGAACCTGCGACCGTAACAGCAGCGCGGTTCCGGACTGAAGCGCCTAGAACCGCTCGGTCAAGCCCTCAGCTCCCCAAACTTCACTAAACTCCACATACGGGGGATGACTCAGTGTTGTTGCCAATGTGACAATCCACTAGGTCACTTACGTCACTAAAAACATGTGAACGGAGCAGAGATTTGCAACTGCTGGCACACAAAACGCACCTTCAGAAACAAGAGATTAGTACTGGCCTTGAGGAGTGTCCCACCTATTGGCAATGGCAGGGCAACTCGTTCGATTTTATGCACCAAAATCTTGGAGCGAAAGCGACAGACTTCCTTATGTTGTTCGGTCGGTGTTACGGCATCCTCTCATTTCATATCCATACAGAAAAGGCGAAATGTGACTCTCAGATATTCCCTGGACCAGCAGTGGTCGCACAGCAGTCATTGGTGTTAGGGAGGACAGACGGTGGATATAGTCAGCACAAGGGTGGAGTGGGCCACGGCCTCACATCCGCGAAACTGCTCCACTCCACGAGGATTTCCACGTCTCCTAATGAGTTGCACTGACCGATTTCTGCCAATAAACAGGAACCAGAGGCCACACCGGTAGTGCACCTTCCTAACGAGAAAAACGCAAATACACTCCTGGAAATGGAAAAAAGAACACATTGACACCGGTGTGTCAGACCCACCATACTTGCTCCGGACACTGCGAGAGGGCTGTACAAGCAATGATCACACGCACGGCACAGCGGACACACCAGGAACCGCGGTGTTGGCCGTCGAATGGCGCTAGCTGCGCAGCATTTGTGCACCGCCGCCGTCAGTGTCAGCCAGTTTGCCGTGGCATACGGAGCTCCATCGCAGTCTTTAACACTGGTAGCATGCCGCGACAGCGTGGACGTGAACCGTATGTGCAGTTGACGGACTTTGAGCGAGGGCGTATAGTGGGCAAGTGGGAGGCCTGGTGGACGTACCGCCGAATTGCTCAACACGTGGGGCGTGAGGTCTCCACAGTACATCCATGTTGTCGCCAGTGGTCGGCGGAAGGTGCACGTGCCCATCGACCTGGGACCGGACCGCAGCAACGCACGGATGCACGCCAAGACTGTAGGATCCTACGCAGTGCCGTAGGGGACCGCACCGCCACTTCCCAGCAAATTAGGGACACTGTTGCTCCTGGGGTATCGGCGAGGACCATTCGCAACCGTCTCCATGAAGCTGGGCTACGGTCCCGCACACCGTTAGGCCGTCTTCCGCTCACGCCCCAACATCGTGCAGCCCGCCTCCAGTGGTGTCGCGACAGGTGTGAATGGACGGACGATTGGAGACGTGTCGTCTTCAGCGATGAGAGTCGCTTCTGCCTTGGTGCCAATGATGGTCGTATGCGTGTTTGGCGCCGTGCAGGTGAGCGCCACAATCAGGACTGCATACGACCGAGGCACACAGGGCCAACACCCGGCATCATGGTGTGGGGAGCGATCTCCTACACTGGCCGTACACCACTGGTGATCGTCGAGGGGACACTGAATAGTGCACGGTACATCCAAACCGTCATCGAACCCATCGTTCTACCATTCCTAGACCGGCAAGGGAACTTGCTGTTCCAACAGGACAATGCACGTCCGCTTGTATCCCGTGCCACCCAACGTGCTCTAGAAGGTGTAAGTCAACTACCCTGGCCAGCAAGATCTCCGGATCTGTCCCCCATTGAGCATGTTTGGGACTGGATGAAGCGTCGTCTCACGCGGTCTGCACGTCCAGCACGAACGCTGGTCCAACTGAGGCGCCAGGTGGAAATGGCATGGCAAACCGTTCCACAGGACTACATCCAGCATCTCTACGATCGTCTCCATGGGAGAATAGCAGCCTGCATTGCTGCGAAAGGTGGATATACACTGTACTAGTGCCGACATTGTGCATGCTCTGTTGCCTGTGTCTATGTGCCAGTGGTTCTGTCAGTGTGATCATGTGATGTATCTGACCCCAGGAATGTGTCAATAAAGTTTGCCCTTCCTGGGACAATGAATTCACGGTGTTCTTATTTCAATTTCCAGGAGTGTATCTCCTCCGAAGCTGATATGCCCGGTACTCTCAATAGTATAACCACGAAATAGTGGCAGAAAAATGAAACAATATGCCTTAGCAATACTCGTATATGAAAGTCATGTCACAGTGCGATAAAATGATTTCAGAGATGATGAATGGGAATGAAATAGGCTCTTCTCTTTATTTATTTATTTAATTTTTTTTAGCGTTCAGGTAAATATCCCAGCGTTCTTTGAAGTGACTCGGGAGTACTACAAAATATATGGATTCAGATTCAATCTTGTAACTTTGGGTTTGCACTGTCGTCTTCAACAACCCAAGTCTGGCATAGCTAACACGGAATATGCTGCAGTCGCTGACTGGAACGCCACGAGCAAAACCTCTAAGCGTCCGCGTGTTGTCAGTAAATCAACGGTAGCGCAGAACCAGCTTCGATTGTGCTCTCGGATAGCAAGTGCCCTCGGACAGCCGCCTGTTATAACAAAACAAGCGTTCACCGTGATTCGGAGCACCGTCGTATTTGAAGTCGTAGTGTTCGCAGTGCTCGTAATTACTTGAACCGAGAAGTCCAGCGCGGCCCGTAATTCTGGGAACGGGTCTCGTGGAACAGGTAGGTAGGAGGGGAGGGGAGGGGGAAGCGGCACGGAGGAAACAGAAGAACGGCGACAGCGCCCGGAGGACCGTCCCCGCTCGCCTGGAAGCAATTATTTTTGACGGCGGCAGTCGATTGTTCCCGACGACAGTCGATAAACGGCGGAGGGCGCCGCCCGACTTGGAGGGCTGCCCTCGAGGGCCGGCGGCTGTCTTAAAGGGCTTCTGCAGAAGGGCCAGGGCTGTCGGCTAATGGTCAGCGGCCACGCTTGGCGGCGTTAATCGAGGCCCCGTCCTACAGAGTACAGGGCCCTGAGGTCCCGATGCATCAGCTGCACGAATACGCCTTCGACAGTGTGTAAGGTTTATAGTTTATTTCTGGCATTCAGGATGATTCTTTTCGAGTGCGTACAAACCCTAAGGATTGATCGATGAGAGGATATGAAACAAAAAAAGGTCTAATGAACTTACGTCTGGAAGTGCATGGTTTCCATGCTACAGACCATTTACTCAATAATACATTGTTACAGAAGCTGCGGTCTAACACGCGCTGCACCATTCAGCCACAGTTACAGCACTCTTGGAAAATAGTTTCCATGTTCCTCCAACGCATGTGTGTACGCGTCCTACCGGCCCGAGTGACCGAGCGGTTCTAGGCGCTACAGTCAGGAACCGCACGACTGCTACGGTCGCAGGTTCGAATCCTACCTCGGGCATGGATGTGAATGATGTCCTTAGGTTAGTTAGGTTTAAGTAGCTCTAAGTTCTAGGGGACTGATGACCTCAGCAGTTAAGTCCCATAGTGCTCAGAGCCATTTGAACCATTTTTGTACGCTTCCTAGAATGTTCCGCCTCACACGTTCACATCGGCCAGGCTACATCCGAGCAGTGTCAAAGGCAGCATAATACGATGCTCCAGTGTCTCCACTTTTTGAATGGGCTCCGCATACAAGATACTTTTGACATGGCCTCATAATCAGAAATCGCACGGGCTGAGATCCGGTGAACGAGCAGGCCATGCAAGTGGACTCCCTCGTCCGATCCATCGACCAGCGAAGACACGATTGAGATGTGTCCAGACTTAAACGGTGAAGTTGGATGGCGCACCATCAATCAGTTGCCACATAACCCTTCGAATCGTCAGTGGCACTTCTTGCAACAGGGGACGCGAAGTCACCCGCAAGAAACGCCGGTAGTTCCGACCTGTTGGGCGACGCGGAAGGAAGTCTGATACCAAAATAATGTTGCCAATTATCCCGGCCCACACATTTCCCTGCACCGATGCTGATGATTCTCTGTCACCATATCATAGGGGTTCTAAGTACTCTACCACAGATGACTCATGCAAGTTGAAGATAGAACTCCGCGTAAAGGTGGACTCAACTGTGAATAGGATGCAAGCCACAAATCCCGGAATCCTGGTTGCCTGGTGAAGAAACCAGTGACAAAACTGCTCCCGATGTGGAAGGTCTGTCGCTCTTAGGCCCTACACACACTTAAGTGATAAGGGTAGAAACAATTGTAATGAATGTTCCACACGGTCGTCTGGCTTCCCCTGTAGAGGTAGGCCTACTGCCCAGTACCGACACGACGGTCGCCTACCACAGTGTTAATCACATTTTCCTCCAAATCTGGTGTCCTTCACGATTTCCAGCTTCCTGAAACGACCCTGCCTCAGACAAACGGCAAAACACTTTTGCAAACATTGAATTCTGTGGTTATTGTCGGTGGGGATAGGTCTCCAGATACAAGCTTGCTGCCCGCCGCCCTTTTCTATTTGCCGTTCCGTAAGCTCTCGGCAAATAGCAAAGCTCGGCAAGCTCTCTATTCGAATACAGAACCATTGTTTACAACGCTGTGTGACATACACTACAAGGTGAGTCAGCAAGAGAAGTGAATCGGACAAAACCTTACTAATTACTATGACAGGAGAGGGCGCTAGAGCATGACGTATGAGGAACAGTACCACCCTCTAGGAGGAGACCATACATACTGTAACTATGGCAGCATGGTACAGCGCGTGTTAGACCTCAGTCTCTGTAACAAAGTATAACTGAATAAATGCTCTCTAGCATGGAAATCATGCATTTCCGGACATAAGTTCATTAGACCTATTTTGTTCCGTATTCTCTCATCGATCAATCCCTAGAGTTTGGACACGCCCGCGGAGAGGGGTTAGCTGAAACTTGAATCTGCGATCGCAACGACCTGATCGGCTACCTTCAGTGCTAAATAACTATGAAACGGCGCAACGTGTGAATTTTTTTTTCTGAACGTTTGTGTCTCAGTACGACTACATTGTATAGTATTGCATTGTATTGTATAGAGCTGGAGGCCTATACACGACGGAAAGGCTTCGTCCCCACTGTAACCCACAGTGGTTCACAACGTCACGACAGGCTACAGCCTTCCACTCACCCCACCGCCTCCCCACACCAGACCCAGGGTTATTGTGCGGTTCGGCCCCCCAGTGCCCCCATCCCCCCTTTATAGCATTATCACTCCTGTCCGATTTGCAGCAATTAATCATTTTGCGGAGTATTCATTGTTACAAAAACTAATTTTTATGAAGGTGATTGTAATGGATGATGAATTTCAGTGTTTTCAATACAGTTTTTCAAAGATCTGTTTCCATTTAATTATTTCGCTAGTTCAAATTTCACCTCAATAAAAAATTTCATACTCTCTGGCATTGTGTGTGGCCGCAGTGCTCTCTGCGCAGTACAGTGGCCAAAGTCTAAGCATGATCTACGTAGAATAGTTTCAAGTTCCTGCACTGCACTGTGCAGGGTTTCCTGTCCTAGGTAGCTTGCTGCTGCGCTATATTTTTTGTGGTCATTACTTCGAGCAGAACTGAATTTCCGTTGGAACAAGTAAGCCATGAAATGTTTGGGTCAGTTACATTACACTGAGGATACAGTGAGACAATTCAGTGCTAAGCTTGCTTTTCAAAATTAGTATCATGTTCAGCTTAGGTAGGGATAAGTTCAGATTTCATTTCATATATACACTCCTTCATTTCACAGTGCAGTGTTACCTTTGTGTGTACCGTATTCAGTGCTGCAATTTGTTCAGTGGAATTGCGTAGGTTAATTTACAGCACATTTTTATGGAGACTATTTCGTGATTTATTATTTCAAAATTCATTTACTAATTTTATGTAGTATTTTCATTCTGTTAGCTTTGTGCGTGCAAGTGTAACTCACGAATTGTGATGTCACGCGTTGTAGCACTGCTCAATCCTGCACAATACGTAGTTCCACAGGACTGTTTATTTAGTTTACAGTTTTGGCTTTCTAATTAATTTGGTTGGAGTCAATTAAGATAAAAATTCATTTTAAGTTTTGGTGTCTCATTTACCGTACAGCGTTTCCGTAACTGCACCCCTTGAATTGTTCTGCATTACATCACAAATACACGGAATTAAACGTAGGAAACCAGTCCAGGTATAGTTCACAACAGAAAGAAACATTTTTATGTATAAAAGATACACTGGCCTACTACAGGCTGTTTCTGCGTTCTGCAGAAATTATATTGTCATCAGAAACGCTTCTTAATATTATCACAGACAAGAAAATGCACCTCCTAGAAAACAAAACTAAGACGACATAATACAGTGGACAAGTTGGAGCAACAAAGAAGTACCAGAATGTGGAGCAGATCTCAGAAACCACGAAGAAAAGTAGACTGGCATTTCTTGGAGACCTGCACAAAATGGAGAAAAACTAGACTATCCAAACAAATATTGGATTATCTCTGGAACAAGGAATCCACCACAACGTGGATTAAAGAAGCTGGAGGAGACCTCGAAAGGTCAACACCACAGAAGCCCTCGTGTTAGAACAGAACATGTTCGGAAACAGAATACAAATTTTGGAAGGGTTTCAACTCGAAAGAAGTAGTACAAACATCGGACGGAAGAACAAAAGCAACAGCACATTGCCTGTATGAAGTAGTGCAGGAAACAGAGAAAACTCCGGACAAAGAGGGCAAAATGAATTTGTAAAATGATCGTGCGCATTCACTTCACCTATCCAAACTTTGTCATTCCGCATTCTGATCTGGCATTGCCTTGCATGAACTACCCGAAAGTTTCTTCGCCAGTGGTTAGTTCTCTGGAAAAATGCTGCAGTATATTCCATGTTCATATAAATACCGTGCACGCTACTGCGAAGTGCCTGACAGCGGGGATTTTTCAGTTATTAGAACTTCAGCCCGTTCGCCTCACGATTGAGCGCGGAAGAATGATTGCCTAAACGCCTCTGTACGCACTGTAACTATTCCGGTGTTGTTTTCTCTACCGCTCAGAGACCGAAAGGTATAGGGTTGTAGTATATTCTTAGATTCCACACTTAGAACTGGTTCTTGAAACTTTATAAGTAATGTTTCCCGTGCTACTTTGCGTATATCTTCAAAGCTGTGCCATTTCAGTTTTATCAGGATCTCTGACGCAGTCTCTCATGGGCCAAACAAACCTGCGGTAATTCGTGCTGCCCTTCTTTGTAGACGGTCAGTAACATCCGTTAGTCTATTTCGAAGGGGTCCACATAGTTGAGCAGTTGTCCAGGATGCTTTTCGTGACGTTTTGTAAGAAATTTTCTTTGGAGATTGACAGACTTCCCTTAGAAACCTATCAATCAACCGTGATCATTCGCGATCTCCCGAGGAGATCACGAATGTAAAATTAGAGAGATTCGAGCGCGCACGGAGGCTTTCCGGCAGTCCTTCTTCCCGCGAACCATACGCGACTGGAACAGAAAAGGGAGGTAATGACAGTGGCACGTAAAGTGCTCTCCGACACACACCGTTGAGTGGCTTGCGGAGTATAAATGTAGATGTAGATGTAGATGTAGAAGTGTGTAATGTGCTTTACGTACGGCTAACACTGTGTGAAAGTTGCATTTCGTATTACATGTACTAGTATGGGTTGACGATTCCAGTTGTGATTGATTGATGCTGTACTCATAGGATACGTGTTTTCATTTTACGAAGTGGGCGATTTTACATTTCTGAATATTTAAAGCGAAATGCCAATCGTTGCACCACTTTGAAATCAGAAAGATCTGATTGGATATTTGTGCAGCTCTTTTTCAGAAAGTACTTCAATATAGAAAACGGTATCACGCGCAGGAAGTTTGAGGCTACTTTCAAGTTTGCCTGCCAGGTAGTTAACATACAACATGAAGAGAAAGGGCTACACTATGCTTGAAGTTACTTCAACATCTGTAGACGACTCTCCATCTCAGATAAGGTGCTTCGTCTTTCCTATCAAGAAATCCTCAATCCATTGACAAATTTCTCTTCATGCGCCTTACGATGAAAATTTCGTAGTAACCATAAGAGTGGTACCGCGTCCAAAGATTTCCAGAAGTCGAGAACTACCTGCCTGCCTTCATACACGTGATATAAGCGTGAACTGAATTTCACATGTTGGATGTTAGCGGAATCCATGCTGATTGGCATTCTGTACTAGACACCTCAGATCGTTTATCTTACGGAGAGCTGAAAGGATTTGTAACAGATGAACGTCAGAGATATTTGGCCGTAGGTTTGTGGATCATTTCTGCTGTCCTCCTTGAAAACTAGTATGACCTGCTCACATACCTACCGTGAGTTATTGTTTAGTGGAGAAAGGTCAGTCCAGTAATTTATGATGTACTAGCTGCTAGCCACACTCCCGTACTGACGTCACTCGGAAGCACCTGATACAATTGATGAGTATTTTCAGACCACCACAGTCGCTTTTTCTGCGAGTACATGTGCACCGATAAATGGAGCCATTCTTAATTAGGGGAAAAATGAGAATATTTCAGGATCATGCACAGACTTTCACAGATGTTGGGAGAGGGGACCGAACAAGCGAAGCCGTCGGTCTCATCGGATTAGGGAATCGTGAGGAAGGAAGTCGGCCGTGCCCTTCCAAAGGAACCATCCCGGCATTTGCCTGAAGCTATTTAGTGATATCACAGATAACCTAAACCAAGATGACTGGACGTGCGTTTGAACCGTCGTTCTCCCGAATATGAGTCCAGTGTGCTAACCACTGCGCCACCTTGCTCGCTTTTACAGATGTTACAAACGATGTATATATAATCGGTGCTTTAAAATAACGTTACAGACTTCAATGACTTGTAGAGAAAACTGAATAATGTATGTTTCGAACTGAAACTCATATCGAGAAACGTACCGTTTCCGTGCTACAATCATTCGAAAACACGACAGTAACGCGACCACTTTTACAAGTAATTAATTAGACGTGGCCGGTACATCACTTGTTTTTATTCATTAGTAACCAAAGAAACAAAAGGAAACAATCCGTTTCCACAAACAGTTTTGTTTACAGTACCGCCTCTTCCTATAAGGGTGAGCGGCTTCTCCTGGGAGCAAAAAGTTACGTCTGCTGACAGTTAAGGTACCCTTTCTCTAAGCCGTTGTGTAATTGTGGCGTAAAGGACATGTGATGGAATCGGACCTTTTGGATAACGATCTTGATAAAGGCGACGAGTAGCTCTTTCATATGTGTGCTTCGTCATACAGAATGGTCATGTCGGTGTATTCTGCAAATGTGTGATCAGCTATGTTGTTCTGACACTCACAGACACCTGGATGAGGCTTGAGACTCAAAACAGGTCAGAGACTTAGGACAGACGTCAAATGACGTCAGCGGCTCCGACTTAAGCACCCCCACCATGACTACCAAGCAAATATGGTTTCAAACGGCTGTAGCACGGAAACAGTAGGTTTCCAGACATGGATTCTAATTTAGAATGTTGTCCATTCGGTCTCTTCTATAAGTCCTGGAAGTTCGTTATGGGACTTCTTGAGCACCCTATATACATACTACCTTACACACAAGGTCTATCACATATGCTCCATGTAGCTGCCCTGTTCAATAAAGCGTACACGAACTCGTTTTACCATTTTCAAGTCACTTAAATGAGCACGTATATGATGATGTTAATCTCCGTTGTTAAGTTGATCTTTAGTTTCGCCAGTGGGCTGCAGCATGTGCAGTATATTATTTTTCTCTTTTACTCTTGCTTTCAGTTACACCGTTGGATTTAGTCTGGTGCCGATAAATCGGGAGAACAAGGGTACCATAAGACTTTATGTACGACTCAGTATCTAAAAAATTCGCTTGTGAAATGTATTGACATCTGTGACAGGTGGAAACAGTAACCCTGAGTCATCAGTAACGATCATCTGCCTCAAGAATTTAGATAAACTATGTAATGATGCTTTGGTGCACAACACTGTTCTCTGAACTTCCAAAGAAAATAGTTCCCACAACTCGACGCCGCGTTACGCCACACCATACTCAATTTTTCTGACAGTAGAGGTGTTTTCATGGAAGACGTATATACTTAAGTGCAACCATGCCTTATTAATGAAGCGAAAGCGGTCCGTTTCTGCGATCCCACGGATGTCAACAAATGACCGAAATCATGAACAGTCCACTAGATGCTTTTCCTTATCCGGAGCCTTCTATTCCTATTCCTTATGAACCTGAAAGGCGCGACATTTTAACCTCCGCATTGCTTTCTGAACACTACAATATCAGATCTGAAACTGCAGAAACAGTCTCTTCAGAAACTGCCAGGAAGTTTCGTATCAGCGCACACTCCGGTGTAGAGTGAACATTTCATTCTGGAAGTCTCTTCAGGCTTTCTGAAGGCGAACGCAGCATCTCACATCACTCATCGCAGCTGGTTTAGCGTCCGTGAGAAAGGTCCACCTCCCAGAAACGGGTGATTAACTCGCTATTGTTAAACTGTTCGGCACTGCGGCATCTGGTATTACCCACAATATGCGTCTGCAGCACGTTCGTACGAACTACTGGCGAAATAGTGTTCAGCAAAGAAATCTCGCAACTTCTGGAAAAACAACATGTTTACCAAGCAGTGAACTGGTCCGTACTGCAGATGTCATGCGATATGTACCCGTTACATTGATGTCTTCTTATGTTGTCGGTACTAATTTGCAGTGGCCCATCTAACGAATACAACGCAACTTCTAATTATAGACACATGCGTAACTTCTCGATAGTTCTGTACTATACAATTACAGCTTCAGTGGGGCTTCATCTCTGTCTGTTACACAACACAGGTTTTAGACGATAATTACTGCATTCATGTTGACCCACTTGTTCAGCCATAGCTTGGAAGTCGTGCAGTTTTCTATTTCTTTTGGCCACTGAAAGGCGCGGAATATATCATCGATTTACTCACTTAGAAAATAAAAGAATGGGGGAAGTTTGTCGCACGTAAGAAAGAAAAATGTTGCGTAACCATAATCTGAAAGTCCTGTCGGAAACCACAAGCCTTCTTAAGAAAGAAACGGAGCATGATTTTGGTTTCCCGGACGAGTGATTCACTCGTAATTTGGTGCTCTGGAGACAATAGATAAAGATTGGTAACCGGCGATGCATTGCTGCGTATTTATACGGCCATTAGTGAATCACGCTGACGTACCCGGTACTAAGGAAATCCTTTCCTGGAACGGGCAATGGCTGCGTCACCACAGTGGTTAGATTTTACGGTTGAAGAAGTTTTGTGTGATTCGCAGACTGCGGGAGAAGAGAAAGGCTTGCAGGTGTCTTTGAATTCGAACGAAGAGTTCAAGGGGCTCTAGCTTCCAGAAAAGTGAAGTTGGTTACTACAAATGTAGACAGGATCTACACATTCAATGACAGATTACCATTACCGTCAAACAGGCGAAACGCTGGGCTTCTACGATCCCTTATTAACACATTGCAGGTGAATATTAGCGGCCTAGGAGGTGCTGGGGTGGCGTCCAAAAGCAGAACTCACTGGTTTGATCC